>NW_026294480.1:48023245-48453245 GCF_007827085.1 Peromyscus californicus insignis | reverse complement strand
GTGGTGAACCCAACCACTTTTGATTCTTTGACTGCCCCCCAAGTTTTATTGACTGTGAATGAACCTTGCTTTCTGTGTTCATGTGTAAATGAAATTTAATGCAAAGGGTATGCATATGAACCTGCCTCTGAACAATTTATACAAACATATCAGTAAAAATAATAATAGTAATAACAATAGTGATAAACAATGATGGTAGTAGCAGTAGTGTGTGTATTACAGCCTTATACAAGTAACCATGAAGAATCAGAGGTAAATGAGGTTTCAAAAGTAAAGAAAGATGAAATGATAAGAATAGATGTTACGTCTGGTGCTTGGGAAAACGGATTGCCTTTCTAGGTTGGAAGTTGAGGTTGAGGAACCCAGTAGCTCTTTGTTGTGTTGGGCTTCACTTGCATCTGTAGACGACTATCTCACTCCAGCTAGCGCAGAGCCAGACTTCCTTTGCATCTGTTAGGTTTTACATGTCCTTCCCTTTGTGTAAAATTTCCTCTTCCCTTATATATAAAATTGGGCTTAATGTCCATTTTAAATTCTCCTTAAGCTACCTACTTCTGTACAAGCACATGTTTTATTAATGTGGCACACCTTTGCCATTGTTGACCTGTCTCATTTCCTAGTTATTGTATGCTTTTATAATTTATCCTATAGCTCAGACTTACCAGGGAGCAAAGTCTCTCTTATTTTCTCCATTTCCTTATTATTACCTCATACAATAATTTCCCCACAGTTAGGAATATTTAACTATGGCATTGGTTATGTTAAATAATTCAACTGGGCATATTATTTCTCTGATGACATTTTGGATAAGGCAGATTTTTGTTGTATGAGACTCCTCTTGTTGCTGCTCCTGACCCACACTGCAATATTTTTAGCATCCTTTCCCCAATACTGAGAGTTCTATTACCTTGTTATGTCATTCAACAACCTAGGATGTGGTGTAGAAAAATGTTCTCGTCCCAGTAGAGAATCAGTTCCTTCCATAAAACTTAACATAGCCTGGTGTTATAATATTTCTTGCTTGCTTTATTTGTACCTTTTAAATACAGAATGAAACATTTGTGAGCACAGATACTGGTTCTTTTGGTGTTATTCATTGTACATTGTAAAACTCTTAATGTCAACATATGGTAAACACTCAATAAGTTTTGGAATAAAAATATACCAAAGCCATTTAAAAGATATTTGTAAACTATTGAGGGCAGCAAATTTTTTAAGTAACTACTTGCTAGCTAATCCATGGATGGTGTGAGTTAAGACACATCTAGTTCAATGCACAGGTTAGTTTAGAACATGGCTTCTATTATATTTTATCTCTAGGCAAGTTATTCATTTAATGCTGATTTCTCTACTTCTATAATGAGACAATTAATAGCACTTACATTTTACCTGTGATAGTCACTGTTAGGCCAAAAATAATAGTCTCTATCAAGATACCAAAAAGAGATTCATTAAGTACATAACAAAGTCTTGATGGTAATTGCCATCTAACAAGGTTCAGTATGGCTCTCTTTTGTACTTGAAACACAAGGTTAAATCCACATGGCCCTCAGTGATATACTTGAGTACCCACATACAAGGCAAGATGAGAGTTTATGGAAGAGAGCCTGTGAGCAGAATGCCCATCATGCTCTAGGCCCTAAGCTAAGGTCATCAATGCTGCCCATATGTAACATTTGGGCCTTGGTTATTTTCTTCTTTTAACCAGCTTGCGTCTCAGATCTCAAGAATGTCAGTCGAGGAGTTAAATCAGCATTATTCTTCGTCTATATCACGTTTGTCACTTTGAAACATAAGGAAGTTCTGCTCTCTGGGCACTTTTCAAAGATTTATCCAAGTGTAAATCTTCCTGCTGGTTTTTTTCTGAAGCGGGTCCCAAAGCTAACCCAAGGCCAGAATTCATTCAAGATGCATCAGGCTCTTTCGGAGCATTAGCTTAATTTTCACCAGTTGCACGGATTCAAGGACTAGTAGCTGTTTGAGTTTGCTGGTAGCTTGGCAGTGTTGTTATTTTCAGCGTTTTATTAGGCTTACTATTTTGCTGAAGGCTTAACAGGCTCATTTTCAGATTTTTAATCAAGAACAAGTTTAATGATTGAAGGTAATTATCTCCAGATTAGAAAGGCTTTTAAAATTTTATCAGCATTCCAAAATTTAACAAATAGCTCTCTGATAATCTAATTAAAATCCTACTTTTGCTGCCAGACTAGTTCAAGCCAGACACACATTCAACCTCTTGTAGGAAATCGTTATCCATTTAAGCCATTTCTGACATGTCAGACATAAAAGTTGACTGGCGTTAATATTCTAATGGTTCTCTAGAGGTGGGTGAGATGACCGGGGCTACCTTCTTATTGATTTTTTTTTTAAAGAGGTAAATAGCCCATTGGCTGTGGAGTACTTCTGTGTGCAGAGCACATAGAATTATTTCCAGCAGCAAATCAGAATCAGCTGCTCTGTATCATTATGAAAGGCCTTTAGCTTTCCATTGGGTTTGCACCTTAAAGGGTAATTACGCTTAGGGACCGTATTGTAAAGGAATTCAGTCTAGTTTGAACTACGGAGCTTCGATGAATAATGAAACACAAACAGAAAATCCGACCCTATTGCTGGTGACTGTTAATATAAGCTAGAGGCAAAATTACTTTTTATAGTTCTGAAAATAATTTGGACTTTTAAGCTAAAGCCTTATTTACCCAAGGATGCACCTTAACCTATTAGTAGACAGCTGACGTTTCAGAACAAACTTGAAATTTGGGTTCCAGCAACGGGAGCTGACTGCTATTAAGTAGTCATACAGGTCTCCATCAAGGTCAAGTGAAGACTGGGAGCATAGTCGGTCAGATAGCCTATGACATTGTTTTCATGTCTGCTGTTATCCAGAGAGTTTTTGTTACTATTTTGTTTTGGCCCTTCCTGCTTTTCCCGGGGGATTTATTGTCAGAATTGGAAGTGGGTGAGGCTGAGAGACAGCCGACTTAAAGAGAGGCAGCAGTTTGAAACCTTGTTTCCGTACTGATTTATGTGCTTCCAATTATCAACGTGTGGGAGTTTTGTCTAAAAAGCTGGGCCTGAGGTTCCTTTTGTTCTTCAGTGTCTATTGTGGTTTATGCTTTAAATGGGATGCAAATGTGATTTATAGTGCATGGCTTGATGCAGTTAGAGAAAATTGGGCTTTACAAGGCAGTGCAAACGAGTAGGGAAGGGCCACGCGTGAGCAACATGTTCCTGTGGGTGACAAAGGAATACCCCAGTGCGGCTTACGGGGAGACTGGAGAGTAAACAACATGTGAAAGGCTGTCACACTCGGGGAACATGGCTCTCTTCCCTGCGGTCTGGGAGAGTGGAACAAAGTCTCTTAAAACTGTTTAGAGAGTTGTTAAAGTAGCATTTCCATGCGGTTGAGAAAAGAACATACACAATAGCAGTGTGTTTCCATTGGGCAAGACTGATCCTAGCAGACACCTAACGTACTCGTTACGACAATTCCACAAAGTCGTACCAACGATGTCTCTGCATTAGCATTTTGCGTGCCATATTCCTCAGGACTTCTGACTGATCAAATGACCATGATACATACGTAGCAATTGTGCAGGTGGAGTAGCCTGGAAAGTGCAGAGTTTCATGTAATCAACTTGGCCAAATCAAAATTCCTACAGATATGTAATGAGAACAAATAAAATTACTTGCATAATTCATTCAGTCTCTCAACAAATCTTTCCTAAGCATTTTCCATGACCCATTTTCAACTTAAAAAGCAGCATGGTTATGAGAAAAAGAATTCAATTTTAGTTTTGCCTATATTTATGTGAGTCTTATTGCAACATCACAAACACATTATAGTTTCTAGCATTTAAAACCTGTCTTGAACAACCACAAGAACAACAACTGATGCTGACTTCTCGTTTTCATACACATGTACACACTTGCACCCTCTCCACACGACAATGTACACACACACACACACACACACATACACACACACAATTAACTACAACCCACTTCAACACGTTTAAATGGCATGTTTCTTTGAATACATCTCTATGAACTTAGACTATCCATTTTATCTATAAGATGAGGTAATTGTTTCAGATGCCACCACGGCTGTTTAATCTTTATGGAAACACCAAAGAATATTTAGCATCTCTAATGTTCTGTTTTTCTACTCCTAAAATACCACATCTTCGGCAGTCATTGTAAGGGTAGGTCCCTTAAAAGAAGTGATGGCCACAGAGATCATTTGCACTGGGTGGATGTAGTTTTTGTAAATGTTTCTCATGGAGTAGCTTTTCTGGTTAAAAAGGGCACAGTGTGCATGGTGGTGTGTATGTTTACTGATGGCCTTCCTGCTGGGGGGCGGGTGCAGATCAGGTTCCTATGGAGACTCAGGGGGAGGATGAACCCAACCCCTCTGCTCTTTCTCATGGATGTTACTAGGGAGCCAGTGACTTACAGTTGCAGTTCTCAGTATTTAAATCATGGATCTGAAAATATTCAAACTGTGACTGAATCTCCATCATTGTTTAAGGAATACAAGAACAAAATTCAATTTTGAGCTTCAGTCTTCATCCAGGGACACTGGTGCCAGGTATTTTGGACTCAGTGTGCACCAAGAGAAATTCCTATCCAGAAACTCCATGTCATCCAGAAGCAGCTGGAGCAGGCTTTCCGGAAAAAAAGAGCAGAGTAGGGTGGTTTAGGAAGACAGGGGAGATGTAATCTTAGGATAGCACAAAGTCTAACACAAAAAAATCATTCTACGGACACCAATGTGCTGACAGGAAGGCATCTGATTGTTGTGAAAGGAAAAGTGAGGCAAGGATAGGAAACAACTGTCACTTTGTCAAGGACATCAGCTTTAAGGGGAAGGGGGCATGGCAGTGATGTCGCTGAAGAAGGTGCACAATGATGGAGGCACTGAAGAACTTTATCTCTTTCCAAAGTTCCTTCAGGCTTCTCCCTGGAGACTTTCCTCAGCACGCTTTTATTTTCCCTTTTCTTTACCCTGTGAAATGAGGAAAAGGAGGCCTGTTCTCAGGAACCTGGTCTTCATAGTACTAAGACAAGGAGGGGCTGGGGTGGGTCATATGCTGTCTCGTGTTTGACCTTGTGACTGGTTTGCTGGACACAACACAGGAAGACCACCATGTTATGGGTCAGGTGTGCTATATGCTTAGGGCAGATAGTGCTTTTGCTTTGGCTTATATACTAGCACATAATATTGGTATTTCATGCAATTCTATTGAAAAGGTTCTTTTTTATAGCAAGTATTTTAATAATGTTTGGGATGAGAGGAAAGGGTATAGGAGAGGGAGGGAAGGTGAGCAGTCCTTGAGCCTATGGTTGGTTACAGAAAAGGTTCACACCACCTAGGTTGATTCTGTTCTCATGTATTTCCTTTCCTCCTCCTCCCCCGTTTACACTATACATTAGTCTGTTAGTATCAAATGGAACAGTTTGCCAGCTGTATTTTGATGTATTACTAACTACTAAATTATTTCCTTTACTAATGAATAATTGAATTCTTTTCTTCATGCTATCTTCTTCTTCTCCTCCTCCTCCTCCTCCTCCTCCCCCTCCTCTTCCCCCCCTCCTCCTCCTCCTCTTCCTTCCTTCTTCTGACTTCTTCTTCTGACAGACTCTCCATATGTAGCAATAGCTAGCCTGGACTTTCCTATCCAGAGCAGTCTGGCCTCAAACTCAGATTTCTTTGTCTCTGAATCTCAAGTAATAGGATTAAAGTCATGCACCACCATATCTGGAAATCGAATTTTTTTTTTTGCCTACACAATTGGATTAGTTCTATCAGATAAATATTTAACACTCTGAAAGGTAAACATTTATTTAAGTAAAACACAAAAATTTCCACCAAGTTACTCTAAAACTGAGACAGCAAGCCTGGGAAGATTGCTACAAAGCACTTGCCATGAGAGCATAACGACCTGAGTTTGGACCTCCAGAATCCATAGACGTGACTGGTAGGTATGGCAAGGTGCCTGTAACCCCAGCCTTGGGATGTGAAGATGGGGTCAAGTGAGAGACTCTGCCTTATAAGGTGGAGAGCAATAGGGAAAGATGCCCACCAAACTTCTAGCCTCCACCGAACTTCTTGCCTCCACATGTATGTTCACACATGTGCATATGCACCCACACATATATGACCATACATATATGTATACAAACTCATACAAAGAGAGAGAGAGAATAGATTTCCTTTATACATACATACCACACAGGTGAAATTCTTCATTAATGACTCCTTGGCTCTCATCATAAACTAACATCAACTTCTGTAAAATCTATAGTGAACATTCTGCAAACAGGAAAAAATGTCACAATATCTCAGATGGTAGTTTCTTTAAAATATTTTTAAAGTAAATTCTTGTATGAAGAAATATGTTTACAAAAAGAAAGGTAATAAGTTAGTCTTTTTTTTTGCCTAATGATCACTGCAATGATTCTTTTAAATTGGGATAGAACTGACTTTTTGTTGAAGTGGGCTTTGAAACTGGAAGGAAAGAGCAAAAGCTCTTAGGCCATGATACCAAAGTCATAGGAACATCACTAAAAGGGAGAACTATCACCGTAGACCGCAGCATTGAAGTGTTTCTAGAGTGGAAGCTGGTGACTGGGGCAACTCATAAGAACATGACTCAATTTTCTTTGTTTTTGTTCAAATGTTTTTATTTCTCCTGTTTTGTATCTTTTCTTCTTATAAAATAAGATCATCCTCTGGTCATCAAAGGCCACTCTAATTACATTGCTTTTAGAAATTTTACAAGGTTTGAAAGGAAAGATCAAAGTTGAAAATCATCTTTTTTGTTGACATCACTGTTTTTACAAACCAAACTCCAAAATCAGTGTCAAAAACAAACAAACACTCCAAAACACCAAGCAAATAAACAAAAAGATGAGACATGAGATCAAGTTGTAATTCTTCAGGACAGCTGGCAGGTTGCTCTTGATAGTCTGAATGGGACCATTTAGGGGGCAGCATGGAGATGGCTGGTCACCATTTCATACGATTTCCTGCTTTCCTGAAGACTGTCTGAGGCTTCTTTATGTGGTGGTCTTGAGTTTCTCACATCTCAAAAAGTAGTAGAAGGGCAGACTTTCCCATTCGAGCATTTATTAAGCCATTGCCTTCTTCACATTGACCAAGATTATTTTCATGTTTAAGTTGAAAGCCAGGAGAGGATATAACTCAAGGAAAATTGAAGGAAAAGGAATTTATTGTGGTGTTTTTTTTTTTGCAAATACTGTGTAAAAATAAATTTAGTGTATTAAAGACCTTAATGTAATAAGAAATAACTCTGAAATAATTAAAGAAAACTAGAGCATAAACACTCAAAATCTTGGCATAAATAATAACTTTCTTTCTGAATAGATATCTAATAGCTGAGGAATAAGGGCAATGAGATCACATAAGAAAAAGATTGTTCACAACAAAAGAAACAATCAACAAAGCAAAGAAATAGGCTGTAGAATGGGAATAACTTTTACAAATATTTACCAGCCAGGGAGTTCATATCTGTTGTGGGGTACTCACCAGAGAAGACTGCTCAGACATGAGCCAATAGAAAGTCTCTAACTGGTGGTGACTACACTCGGTGCTCGGGGTCCCAGTGTAGCATGGAGTCTTTCTCAGGGTGAGTTTTTAAGCACAAAGCCATGTTTGGGGTTGACATACTTCAGGTAATAAGAACAGTTAGCCAGAAGTGGAACTATAGAAGCCAAAACGCAAGATTAGAACATTCAGAGACTTTCTCAGAACTATGGACTTTGATGGATTCAGTCTTTGTTTTACATTTTGGCAGGTGGTATTGTCTACATGCTAAGTTTCACAGCCTGAATGGCACTTCCATCATGGAGTCAGTTGTGCTAAGGTTTGGGGGCCTATTAAGGTCTGGGACCCTGTTACAATATCTTGTAGATATAAATAGCACACACACACACACACACACACACACACACACACACACACACACACACATTGTGAGATATTTGTATACCGTGTGAAGATGTATTGTTGTGATTGGTATAATAAACAGATGAATAGCTAAGAGCTAGGCACAAAGTATAGGTGGAATTTCTGGGCAGACAGAGAGAAACTGGGAGGAGGAATCTAGGTGAATGATTTTGCTGGCAGACTTGGAACAAGTCAGATGTGCCATACTAAGAAGAGGTAACTGAGCCATGCAGCAGAATATAGATTTTAAAAAATTGGGTTAATTAAGTTGTAAGAGCTATTTGTGAAAAAGCCTAAGTTAAGGACAATCTTTCATAATTAATAATAAGTCTCTGGGTCAGTATTTGTGGGCTGGTGGTCCAAAGATAGTCTGTCAAGAAAGCTTATTGTATTTGGTGCCCAACACATAGCATGTAAATCCACAAAGGGCCTGAGAAAGCTAAAAAAAAAAAAGTTCCAAGTAGGCTCAGAGCTTGCAGCTCCTTAAAGAGGCCCTGATACTAAGCACTTGAATGGGGTTTATGAGTGCAGGGTAGTGCACTCCTCAGTGGCAGAAAACTAGGTAGAAGTACTTACCAGAGCTGGGCTGACAGATCAGTTCCAGGCTGGGGCCTGCAGTCATGAAGCTCCACTCTCACTGATCTGAAGAAGGGAAAAGGCAGATGCCAGGCAATGTGCTAAGCAGAGCCACATGGCGGAGGGCCTAGCAGTCTCTTAGCAGTTTAAAGTTTGGCTCACGTGGTCAGAGAATGCTGCAGAAATGCAAAAAGGTCCAGACTGAGAAAATCTCTAAACAGATGTAGCAGGCTTAAAAATGTGCTTAGATGCTGAAGAAAGAAAAGAAAATGGGTATAGGCAATCATGGAAAAATAAGCAGTTTAAAAACAATAGAGAGTAAAATAATATAAAAGGAAAAAGCCACATAAAGATGGAAAATACACACGGTGTCTGGATCCTGTATGGTGCTTTGAATTTTTTAAATGCTAATGAACAAAAACAGTAGCTGCTGAGAGACATTGGAACTGCTAAATTAAACCAACTTATATATTTTAAGAATGTTTTAACTTCAGAATGGAAGTCAGAAAATATGTCGCATAGGGGGAGAGGTTTCGCTTGTTTCCACAGGAAACAAAAAGCTATGAATTCCTTCAAAATTAATAAAGATCAGATTTGACTGAGGAAGACCTACTGAGTATCTTGGCTACAGACATGAGGGAGGAAGCCAGGAAAGAGTACAGGACATGTGACATATAATGCTGATCCTTCTGCATGGGAACAAGCTATGAGACTTGATGAAACATGATAACTCTTGTTGGCTACAGAATCCACATGACTTATAATTACATGGCATCCTTTCATATGGCAAGGTTAGAGGTTTGGTTAGACAGTCCAAAAATACTTATAAGTTGACAGATGCCTTTTGCTTGCTCAAACATAAAACAGAAAATCATTAACTGACTTGTACACACTGTGATTCCATACTTGTGTTAATGCAGACCTATATTTTATCTTTAAAAGTTTGTGTGTTTTCAGAACAAAAGGACCAGACACCAATAAAGACAAATAGCCCAGGTGATCCAGCCTCTCAAAATGCCTCTGTTGCAGTCTCCTCAAAATTCTACATCCAGAACAACTTCAAAGCTGCTAGCTAAGATAGTTCAGCCTCACACAGTACTCCAATCAGGACTCCACATAGGCTCTGCACTTTCCCATCACACAGAGACTAAACAAAAAATATTACAGCTAGCTCTCCCAGGACTTTACCATTATCCCAATTTTCTCAGGGTTCTCTAGAGATGCTGTCATATCCAGAAAACAGGAAGAAGTCTAGAGAATACAACACCCACATTCTCAAGAGGTGGGGTGGGTGGTTTTGGTCATTAAATGAATTATGGTTTATCATTATTTAGGGGGATTGGTTGCAAATTGTGGCTGGTCATGGTCAAGAAAAAACTGAACAAAGGAAATTAGATTCAGGGATCTATTTTTGAAAGGAAAAGGATATGTATAGAAATGATAGGAAAAAGGGTAGAGGGTTGAATCTACTTTTAAACAAAAAAGCAACTACTATTCTTAAATAGTTTATATTGGTATGGATTTTTTGTATATTGATACAAATTTAAGGTTATTTTTGTTATATTGCATTTATGTTTCTACTCTTGTTTAAGGTATTATACCTATGTAGCACATTTAACAATGTAATGTAAATTTCTAACCCTTGAAAGTTATTATTATTATAAATTATTTAGGAAAATTAAGAGATGAGACTAGTAGTCATCTACAACAATCACACTTATAGTCATGTTTGGTATGTTTTCAAGGTCAAACAAAGATATATTTCAGACAGATGGTCTTCAAACACTTCAGAAACCTACAGAATATAACATTTAAGAAGTTTTAATAATCTAAGGCTTTCCATGACAGTGAAACATGTCTGTTCCTGACAGTACCAATTTACTTCAAAAAAAGATGATGGGTATTGAAGAACCTCTATATGGAGTTTACTTTCAGTGTGACAAAGCTAACCATTTGGGCAAGAAACTGCCCTTGCCTCAACTTCTGACAATATGCTGTCCAAACTGGATAAGCAGGGCACAAAAAATTTACTGACAAACTTTGCCAAGACAAGGTAAGACAGCCCTTCAAAATTCATGTTTCACAGAAAAGTCTGTCAGATATGTAGGCCAAAGATGGATGTCTCAACATTACAGAGGAACCTTGGGGTAACTGTCCAGGCAGTCAGATGTCTGTCATTTCTATAGTTTTGGAAGGAGTTCGCTTCGCAGTTCCTGTTTACTCAGGGATATTTTATCCTTCTTGGTTCTCTGATGGGGATTTAAGACTAGATAGTTATACAGTTATCCTTGTTACCAAATTAAAAAATTACATAAAATATGTAAAGTTTATAAGGTTGAAAAACATAAAAGTTTAAGTTGTTTATCTAAGAAGATTTTTTAAGGCCTAAAAAGATACTTTTGGATGATGATAGAAATTATGATAAAAAGTGACTTAGATATAAAACTTTAGATTCATCAAAATAGGATAGAAAATAGAGTATTTTCTCCAAATTTACAAAATACAAATGGATTGGACATTGTGAATGCAATTCTTACTTGATAATTGTTCATATAGAATATAATTTTACTGTATTAGAGTTTAAACCTTTCCTTTTTATTTAAAAAAAAGGGGGAAACGTTGTGGGATATTTGTACACTGTGTAAAGATGTTTTGCTGTAATTAGTGTAATAAAAAGCTGAATGTCCAATAGTTAGGCAAGAGGTATAGGCAGGAATTTTGGGCAGAGAGAAAGAGAAAAATTGGGAGGAGGAATCTAGGCATGATTTTGCCAACAGACTTGGAGCAAGTCAGATGTGCCATACTAAGAAGAGGCAACTGAGCTCCGTGGCAGAATGTAGATTAAAAAATCAAATTAATTAACTTATAAGAGCTATTTGAGAAAAAGCCTAAGCTACAGCCAAGCTTTCATAATTAATAAAAGTCTTTGGGTTATTATTTGTGGGCTGGTGGTCCATATATAGTCCAACAAGAAAGCTTGCTGCACACACACACACACACACACACACACACGCACGCACGCACGCACGCACGCACGCACGCACGCAGGCACATACATGAAGGAACAAATGATTCAATTAATAAATGTCTAGTTGAACTGGGAAAAAAAATCCTTTAAATGAAGAAGTACAAATGGCCAATATATACATGATAAAATGTTCAACATCCTTAACCATCAGGAAAGTATATATCAAAAATAATTTGGGATTCCATATTATCCCAGTCAGAATGGTTATAAAAAGCAACACAGGGCTGGTGAGATGGGTTGGTGGTTAAGAATACTTGCTGTGCAAACCTGTGAACATGAATTCGATTCCTAGCTCCCAAGGTGGAAGGATAGAACAATTCTTGAAAGTTGTTCCCTGACCTCCATATTTAGTCTATGACATGCATACATCTGTTCTCACATACATCATTGCACTCTCCACATACACATGCATATATGCACACACTGATAATAATAATAATAATAATAATAATAATAATAATAATAATAATAATAATATAAAAATTTAGCAAGAACAAAGGAAATGGATAAATGCTGGGGAGGATATCAGGAAAAGAAGGCACAAGTCTTACTTGTTGTTGATGGAAATGTAAATAAGTCCAGCCACTATAGAAATTCATATGGAGGTTCTCCAAAATCCAAAAATAGGACTTCCATGTGATTCAGCCATCTACTTTTGTGTTTATACCCCCAAGAATCAAAGAGAGTTTGTTGTATAAATATCTGCATGCCTGTGTTCATCCGTGATCACAATAGCCAATTTAGGGAATCAGTGTAGATATCTAGAAGAATAAAGACAATGTGATAGAAAATATGATTTTATATACATATATATATATATATGTATATAAAATACTGAGTCATGAAGAAAAATTTAATTACATTATTTTCAGGAAAGTGGGTAGAATTAATTAAAAAAAGAACGGTAGACATTTTTTGACAGTTTTTCTTTTACTTTTGAGGTTATAATACAATCACACCATTTCTCTCTTTCATTCATCCAAACTCTCCCTTGTACCCTTCCTTGCTCTTTTCAAATTCCCAGCACAATCTCTAACTCCATTCTAAATGTTGGCCCTTATGTTCATAGGTAAGTGTAGTCCTCACCTCTCATCAAGGAAACTTCTCGTTGCAACCACAGTAGATACTTTTAATATTTAACATCTAGAGAAAGAAAGACATGCAATCACTATGATTTGGGTGCATAGTTCTAATTTGATTTGTAGAAAACTCTTGCTGTAGATTGCTAAACTACTATCCATCAAAAACTGTATTTATAAAGAGAGTGGTGCCGTTTCTTTACAGTTACACCTTTTGATAAGTAAGTCTGTTAAGATAATTATTTTCCCAAATGCTTCTTCAACCTGAAAAGGTTGAATATTCAAATATTCCCAACACTAAACAACTGGCTCCCCACTACAAAAGTCATAAAATAGTGGTAATATTTTATATATTATATTTTCTCAATGCGAAAACCCTTTCATTCATATTTTCTTGCCTGTTTATTTTGTCAGTGTGATAGGTCTTAAAAAGAAGATATAATAACAACATTCACTCTAAAGAGTGACAACAGCTTCAAAGAAGGAAAATAAAGACAATAAAATTAATATTTTGTAGCCCTAACAATATACCACACAAAGTCTAGAAAATATAAGAAGTAGAACAGTATGGACTTTGTTAAACTTTTAAAGCTATCATTGGCCTTTTGCAATCTTTGTTCATTTATTTCCTCTTTTCCTCTACTCCTTACAACCATTGTATCAGTATTAAGTTTTAGTGCATTTATCAGTACCTTAAAATGAATGAATCAGATTAGAGAATTTAGCTCTCTGTCATACACAAAACAGATGAAGACAGTTCAGAACTGACATGTCAGCTCATCAGCACCCCTTGTCCACATTCCACCGTTGTTGACATATAGTTTCCGTTTTTAAGATTGCCCAGAGCTTGAAAGTGTGTGATAGAAATCCATTCATCCTACCAATTGGCAGGAAGAACGGAGCATAGAAAAATGATAACAGCACCAATGAAGCACACAACAATTGCCCACTACCCTTTAAAGCAGTTTCCTAGACGACAGAAAATTATTTGCCTTTATCTCATTGAACAGAAACTGATACTGGAAATATGGGAAGGCAAGGGAAGCTTGTCTACAAATGCCATTGATGATGAATATGAAAGCAGAGAATTTAACTTTTGCATGAATATGAACATAGAAAATATTTCATAAGTGAAAAGGAGATGAAGGCAGAGAGAGGCATTTGTTATTTCAGTTGGAGTTATAGATGAAAAGTTTGTATTTAAGACCTTGATGCTTGTAGCTACTAAAATCAATAGTTTCAATAAACTCTTGCACCAGAACCTATTAAGATTCCTCATTGCCTGCTGAATCTCAGGTCTAATCCTAATTTTAAATTGCTAAACAGCTTCCCTTGTCACTTCTGAAAAATATTTGACTGCTATTACGACAACGTCTTAGAGCGTAAATGGTTGCTTCCACCATGGATGTATTTTATTTCTGAAATTCCCACACACAGTGTCTCCTGTAGCTTCCTTCTCTTTGTCAACACACATTTCAGACACATACCCTCAGATCTTGATAAAAAGCAATTTGTTCCAGAAAGGCTTTGAGAATCAAATTAAGTTCGTGATTCCACTAGTCTATGTTTGACTTCCAATTTATTAAATTGCATTTATGTGCATAAGTACTCTGTGGCAATCTATCAGAGTACCATTTCATTGATTTTGAAACAATCAAGCTTATGTGATTCTCTTAAACATGATCCTTCTATTACTTCCCACCAAGTAATGTGAATCATCATTTGTTTTGACCATGTTTCAGGACTAGAGAGATTTAGCAGTTCTTTAGGACTCAGAAGGGTCTCAGGGTCACAGGACTTGTGTAAACCCTTTTATCTACAACTTAAGACCCTTATTATCTATCATATCCTTTGCCAGATGCTTAAGCCATTCTCAAAATTTACTTCAGATCCTCCTTGAAGATGGAGATACCTAGATCATCTGCTAATCCTCTTTTGATCACTATGAATTTATTTGTATGCAAATGTCTTGTATGTATTCATTATCATGAGAAGAGATACAGTAATGCAAGCAACTGGGAATTGTATGTGTGTAGGACAGTCTTTATCTTTATTGCATGGGCTGCAAACTGAGTCCTTGGTTTAAGTCACAGTTACTCTGTAGGAAATTTTGTCCTGTTTAATGTCCTTCGAGGCTGCTCTATCTGTTTTTGCACAGTGTCTGGCCACTCTCTATGGGCTTCTTAGAATTCTTTGACTTAATCACATTCTGCAGCTTTGGTCATTTCCCCCCCTCTGTTCATGGTCTCCCAGTCAGATCCCACTCCACTGCCACTTGATCTATCTCTGTGATTTGATTCTGATCCTTAGCCTGTGCGCATGGTCTTTTAAAGGTATCAGTTAAAACAAATCAATGGCTGGCATTAGTTCCCTCCTTTTTCCATTCATGATGCCTGAGAAATGGAGACAACTGGAGTTTTGAGCCAAGAATAGCAAAGTAGAATGTGAGGGTATAGGCCATCTGTGTGCTAAGAACTGTTCGCTCTTGGATTGTTAGATGAGAGAAATACATGTAATCATTAAGCTATTGTTTTTATTTGGGGAGGAGAAATGAATGAAGGGGGAAGTTGCTAAGGGTGATGAGATGTAGATTAAGGCTTCTGCCATCTAGCCTAGCAACCTGAGTTCCATCCCCAGGATTCACATGTTGGAAGGAGAGAACTGATCCCTGCAAGTTGTCCTCTTACAGACACACCCACACCATGGACATAACCCTCCACTCGCCACACATAAAATGAATAAGTGAATTTAATGAAAAGGGGAGCTTCTGTCTTTCTCTTAGTAGCATTGCCTTTATCTTAATGATTACATTTGTATAATATAAGGCGTGCACTTGCATGCGTATACACACACACACACACACACACACACACACACACACACACACACACACTGGAGTTCTTTTCATCCTTAAAGAAGAATTAAATTATGTAATTTGCATGAAAATCACTAAGAAGCCAGGCTAAGAGAGACAAATACATGGTTTCTCTTTGTGTGGAATCTACACTCAAAAGACTATTGTACTTGAATTGTAAAATTATAAATACATACATACAGATACATACACACATGTATATGACATGAATATAGAAATTGGGGTATATGAAAGGGCAGGGAGGTAAGGGATATAAAAGGAAGAGAAAGAGGGATCAAATAAATATTAGGGGAGAGAAAGAAGACAAATATATCATTTTTTTATATATATAATCATGATTTAATTACATATAAGTCTTATGCATTGCAGGAAAGCATAAGGAAGATTATTAGAGAAGGGGAGAATAGGAAAAATGGGTGGTCAGAGGGGACAAGGGAGTTGGTGGGGGGTTGAATATGAACAAAGTATACTGATGTATATGCATGAAAATTTAATAATGAAATCTATTATTTTTGCATGTTAACTAAAAACAGAAGCAAAAAAAATAATGATTTCTATGTTAAAAGGCAGCTGTGAAAATCAAGTGAAACAGCATATGTGAAGTTAACTATTTAAAAAAAGGAATGTGGAATAAATATAGCATGAGCCAGGCTTTTACTTAGAAACATGAATATTTCAGTGTTTTCAGAATAAATAAATAGTCTCATTAGCATATAGAACTCTCTATAGTACTGTGTTAGTAAAACTTGAAATGAATGCTTAACCTACAATTCTTGAAAACTTAATTGAAAATAATGTCTGGGTGGCCTTAATCCCAAAATGACAATCTCAAACATAAGGCTCTATATTGACATTTGGGGGACCTGATTCTGTATTTGATTTGGGGATGAATTTATTGTTTCCTTTCTTGCTGTTCTCATCTCACATGAGAAATCTCACAATTTTTTTTTTTGTCTAATGAATAACAAACATGATTATAGAGCTTCAGCTATATGGAATTATCTATAAGCTAAAATAAGAACATATGTAAAGCATATTAGGATATTGTTTGTTCTTAAGATATGTTATGGTTCCATTGTAGAAGGGAAATTTATTGGACCAATCATCATGCTTTTGTGTGAGTTCAAAGACTTACCACCACCTCATTGACGATTGGGAGACACATTTTCATTTAAGTGACTTTTTCACTTGTGTGGTCTCTTTCTCTGACTGTTCTTTATTCTCGTGTATTTTTTTAGTACTACCAAACATGAAAGATTTTTTTTAATGGTTTGAGTTTGTATAACTATGTTCATTACATTTAGAGTCTGTTCTTGAAAGCTAACGGCTTGTTTGGTATCATTAAAAATTTAAACTTTTTCTATTAAATTTGAGGGTTATCTTTCTAATCTTTATCTCAACTAAATAATCAGTTCTTTGTACTCATCAAGATAAGAGTATGTTTCAAAATATACTTTTGAAAATCTGTTGCCAAAAAGCTCTAAGAATGTTATCAAGAAATAATATTTGAGTCAATTATTAACATAACCTATGTAGGCCAACTCTAAAATTTAGAAACACATCGCAGGTGTAAAAATCATATAGATTTTAATGATAGAGACCATTAGTGACTATATTATAATGTAGATCATAGAGTAATCTTGTGTAACCATTTCTGCACATATATTTAAAGATTGCATAAATGTAACTAATTAGAAAAGTTGTAACATTGATATATTTCTTTCATATCTATCTGTGATTGTGGGTTGAATTATGTCAATATTGAAGACCTAATCTCTCAAAATATGATTTCTTGGATATAGTGTCTTTACAGAAATAATTGAGTTAAAATGAAGTCATTAGGGTGAGCTGTAATATAGTTTAATTCTGGTATCCTTACGAAAAAGAATTTGACACAGAGATATGCATACACATATGACAATGTGTAGAATCATAGATAGAAATGACCACACACCAGTAGAAGAGGTCTGAAATAGATTTTCCCTTACAGCATTCAGAGGAATCAACCATGCCCATAGCTCCACTTTCCCCTATATCTCCAGAACTGTGAAAATACATTTTTTTTTTTTTTTTTTTTGGTTTTTCGAGACAGGGTTTCTCTGTGTAGCTTTGCGCCTTTCCTGGAACTCACTTGGTAGCCCAGGCTGGCCTCGAACTCACAGAGATCCACCTGGCTCTGCCTCCCGAGTGCTGGGATTAAAGGCGTGCGCCACCACCGCCCGGCGAAAATACATTTTTGTCATAACCACACCAACTCTGGCACTTTGTAATTATAGCCATACCACAAAAATATGAGTATATGCATAAAATACGGTCCTATTTCATAGAGAAATATAAACACAAGAATCTCAGTGGTTGGTATCACTTTCCATACATTTGCTCAAAAAACTTGGTTAGACTTTCTTTCTAATATTCTTTTCTTTGCATCTCATTTCTAAACTGTCACCAAATATTTCTCAACTATCATTGCTTCTTTTTATTACCGTGACTCTTAGAATGTCTAGACCACGATAAAAATCTTGTCTGGTTTGTCAATTTGAGTCTTCTTTCTCTTCTACAGGCCGTTCTTGAAGCTGCATCATAGATCATATTAGTTGCCTTGGACCTTGACATGGATTTCCTTTGGTCATTGAACAAAGACAAGACATCTCATCTGGTTTACTAGTCTCTGCAGGGTCAAAAATTTCATGCCTTTAGAACACAATGTCAGTGCCTTCTGCTGAAGGAGTGAGGGGACAACCAGCCCTCAACTCTGTCCTTTGCCATACCAAGAAGCTACAGAGAATATGATGTATTTGCTTTCGGCTGTTTGGCCTCAAATAGTAGGGAGCTCAGATCTCTGTAAGGAGGGAAATAGGCTAAATTTCATGAGTGTTTGGCTTTTTATAGACTGCTGCTTTTGAGAATGGAGATTAAACAGTACACAACAATCTTACCGAGATTAAGAGTGATCAGAGGTGCAAGTTACAGAGGTAGTGAATACTGATAAGATAAGGAATTTTTTTAAGAAGCCATAGAATCTGCCCAGGGCAGCCACTGAAGTCTGGCTAGATATCACATGAATGGTGCAGGTGAGAAAGAATGAGGCTGAGGAAAGAGAACACTATTGAATACAGAGAAGCTACTTGGGGTAGATCTTACAAAATACTAGATGGTGCTCAATTTCATATTAATGATAATAAAGCATCACTATTAAAAATCTGAGCTTTTAGTAGAGCTCAAGAAAAATCAAGTCTAAAGAAGAATAGGGCAGCCCTAAAGTAAAAATCTATTCAAGAGTTACATAAACAAAGTAAGAAAACAAACCTTGAAAAGATCAAATTGATATGCTGGCAAATTTATAATTTGCAAAAGCAAAATATACTATTTACAGCATATATGTCAAACACCCAACAACTACAGAAACACTACTAGATAGGAAAGAAATTTCTGACTCTTAATCAGGATTAATATCAATCAATGGAGATTAGAAATAATGAATGGCCCTATTCCTCATACTGGGTCGCCTTGCCCAACCTTAATACATGGGGAGGTGTTCAATCTTATTGCAACTTGATATGCTATGTTTTATTGATACTCATAGGAGACCTGCCCTTTCCTGGATGGAGATGGAAGAGGAGGGGATTGGGGGTGGGAGGGGGAATGGGAGGGGAGGATGGGGGGAGGCTGTGGTTGGGAAGTAAAATAAATAGATGAATGGGAAAAAAAGAAATAATGAATGGTATGTGGTAAGAAGAAAAAAGAAGAATTTAAAATCACTACATTAATTCATTCAAGTGTGGTGGAGAAACTAGAAAATAACGAGAGAGCACATGTGGAGTCGTAGCAGAGAACTGGGTACAGATATAGCAAAAGAACTCTGTCTAAATTTTAGAGCTGAAAACATCATGTCAGAGTTCAAGTGTTCACTACAGTAAACATTGCGGAACACTAAATAGGCAGGTGGTCAGTAGAAACTGTTCAAACAGGATAAGTGAGAGCTAAAAGGCAAACAAAAACAAAAATCCCCAAGACAAAACAACAAACACAAACGAAAGGAAAAGCGTAACAAAACCTCATCGTCTCACAGAACATCGCCAATCAACGTGAATCTGCAGCCAGTGAGTGTTTTGAAGAAACAGTGGATCCACAAATCACATCCTGATCAAATTATTGAAAGTCAGTGCAAACAAACAAAAGTAGAAAGAGAAATCCAACATGGCACACACAACGAAACAGGAAGAATTGCTGCTGCTACTTCACCAAAATTATGTGCAACCAGAAACAAACAAATCAATATGTATTGCCGCTCAGAGTCCTGGGCTGGCCTGGCGGTTCTGCAACCTTAGCCTCCCAAGTGCTGGTATTTGATCCCTGAGTATCAACACCAGCAGCAACTTGTTTCCTGTATAAATACTCTAAAAAGGAATGTTAAAGGAACCCTGGCTAAAAGAAAAACTGTATGAAAAATTGTACCATGCATAAAAGAATAAATCTAGAAATGTCCAATATGCGTATAATAAAATGTTTCTGAGTTACTAACTTAAGAAATAGGCCGGGCGGTGGTGGCGCACGCCTTTAATCCCAGCACTCGGGAGGCAGAGGCAGGCGGATCTCTGTGAGTTCGAGGCCAGCCTGGTCTACAGAGCGAGATCCAGGAAAGGTGCAAAGCTACACAGAGAAACCCTGTCTCGAAAAACCAAAAAAAAAAAAAATAATTGATTGTGACACAAAATAGTAAGTTACAGAATTTATAACATATTTGGAAGAAAATGTATGAAAATTTTATCACAAAATATGATGGTGATAAATGGATGGAAATGTCCTATTAGAAAGTTGTTACCTTATGTGTGGAATGAAATACTTGAAGGTAAGTTACGATGAGTTTAGGATGCATGTTGCGAAAGTCAACACAATTGCTAAAACAAACAGAAAAAAAGTGCTACACTTTGAAAGTCAACAAAGGATGGAAAAATCACATATTAATAGTGAATTAACTATTAATATTCAATTAATGAAGGGGCAGAAAAGATGTACAAATGCAAAGGAGAATAAATAGGAAAATTAAAGGTAAATTAGAAGAGAATATTGTTTAGATGGATGCTAGCAGATGCCTTAAATGTGACTGATGTGGCCATTCTTATGAAGAGAAAGATATTTTCAATATGTAAAAAAGACCCTATTGTTTGCTAGTTGTAAGAAAACCTTTCTCCGTCAACTGTCACATTAACAGTAAAGGTAGGCAGGGCTGAAGAGATGACTCAGCACTAAGTGGCAGCTCCTCCACAGAATCTGGGTTTGAGCCCCAGCACCCATATGGTGGCTCACAGTCACTGTAGCATCAGTCCTAGGGGATTTCTGGTCTTTGTGGGCACCAGGTATACATGCAGATAAAATACCACAGACACATAAAAAAGAAAGAAAAGAAAGGTAGACAGACAAATACTATGATAATACTGAAGTTGGAGGGGAAGAGAGATATGATCCAAATATGCTGACTGCATGGTTGTATGAAATTTCCCCAAAATAGATATGTCTTTTACTGTAGCCCTAATTTACCCTGAACTTCCAATGATATTATGTGAAATTACTGTGTCAAAATAAAACACCACCACCAAAAAAAAAAAACACTGAAAGTAACCAGCAATCAAACAACACACACTTCTCAAAAAAAAAACCAAAAAAAAAAAACCCTCAAAATATTATGTGAGATTCAAAGATATGGTAGACCATTTTTCATTTGATGTGTGTAGGTCATTGTTGTTAGTCATAAAACATCTAATTCATTAATGCTTTTTATGATAATTTATATTTAAAATTTTATACATGCATATGATGTTTTTATTAAATCTACCCCTCACTTCCAATTCCTCCCGTATACCCCCACCATGTTTCCCTCTTAACTTTATGTGCTCCTTTTTAACACATAGTGACTCCACTTAGTATTACCTGAATGGGCGTAGGCATGTTTAGCTTCTTAGAGCCTGCAACCCTGAAGGAAACTGATTTGCTCCTCTCGTAGTCATCAGTTACCAACAGCTCCTCAGATAGGGGTGGGGTTCCGTGAGCTACTCATTTATCTATCTGGGACTCTGACCTTGTGTGGGTCTTGTTCATGCCATTACAGAAACTGTATGTCCATGTTTATGGCCCTGTCGTGTTTGGAAAATACTGTTTTGCTGCAGAATTCCACTACCTCTGGTTCTTACGATCTTTCTGCTCCCCTCTTCAATTATGATCCCTGAATCTTGCGGGCAGTGGTGTGATACAGATATCCCTTTTAGATCTGTGTACTTCAGTCTTTTGTTTCCTGCACATTGATCAGATGTGGGTCTCTGTATTAATTCCCATCTACTGAAAAAAGAAGCATCTCTGAGTTGAGAAATGTACTAGTTCATGAGTATAAAGAAATAACTTAGGGGACAGTTTATTACTATGTCCATTTATCAGAACAATAACACTAGGTTATTCCCTGTGATCTATAGCCTAACCAGGCACAGGTTTTTGACAGTTAAGGTAGCAGGCATGAACACTGTCTTAAAGAGCAGGCTTTAAATTCAGCCAAAAAGTGGTCTCTCTCTCTCTCTCTCTCTCTCTCTCTCTCTCTCTCTCTCACACACACACACACACACACACACACACACACACACCCACACACACACACCCCACCACCACTACCACCACCACCATTGTACCAGTGGACATACATTATCAGGATAGCTATTAATATAACTTTTAGGGTTCATGGCTGAGTAAGATTATTCACCCCCTAGTACATTGGTACTTCCAGCACTATGAAAGTGAGCAAGCAGACATGATATTTCCAGGATGGTGCAAGGTTAATCTTCCCATGTCCATTGATTCAAATATGTGGCATTTCCAGCCATAAGGTCTTGCTATTAAGAGTCTTATTATTAAGGTCTTGGTGGTAACTAAGGTCTATGGTAATAGCCTGTAATGTTTGGAAGATGTCTATGCACCCCACTATCAACAACTGGGAAAGAGGTAACCATATATGACACTCAGCCACTATGGAGATAAGTATGAATGTTGATCAAAAAGATAGAAATAAATATACTATATGATCCAGCTATTCTACTCTGGGCATTTTCCTAGAGACTGTATAATTTAATACAGAGATACCTAACCATTCATGTCCATTGTTGCTGTATAACTAATAACCAGTAAGTGGGATGAATGGATAATGAAAATGTGGTATACATATGTTATATTTTTTGGGGGGCCTGCCACCCAGCTCCCAAATAAATCACACATGGAGGCTTATTCTTAATTATAAAAGCCCAGCGTTATCTTGGCTTGTTTCTAGCCAGCTTTTCTTAACTTATTCTATCTACCCTTTGCCTCTGGGCTTTTCCAGTTCTCTTACTTCTGTAAATCTTACTCTTACTCTGTGGCTTGCAGTGTAGCTGGGAGACTGGCCCCTGGAGTCCTCCTCCTTCTCTGGCTCCTTCTCCTTCACTCGTCCATCTCTTTTCTTCTCCCTCTTCCCAGATTTCTCCTTCTATATATTCTCTCTGCCTGCCAGCCCTGCCTATCTCTCTCTCCTGCCTTACTACTGGCCATCCAGTTCTTTATTAGACCAGTGTTTTAGACAGGCAAAGTAGCACAGGCTCATAGAGTTAAACAAATGCAACATAAACAAAAGTAACACACCTTAAAATAATCTACAACATATATAAATAAATTTCGTCAGCTGTAAAGAAAAGTAAAGTTGTAAAATTCATGAGTAAATCTATGGAGCTGGAAATAATAATTTTTAATGAGGCAACCCAGCCCCACAAAGACGAATGTTACATGTTCTCTCTAATATGTGGATGTTAGTCTGTATCTTTAGATATGTGTGTTTAATTGAAGTACCCATAGAAGTTGGAAAACTAGTAAGGGTCCATATGGGGGATTTCCCAACTAAGGGGCATATATCAACACATGTGGTATGAAAGCAGAAAGGGAAATAAGGGAATAGGGGCTTAATGAGGTAGAGGGTGGGAGAAAAATGCAGAGGAGGAAGTATGGAGAGGGATAACTTACACTAATATCTTTGAACGCTTTATATGGAAACTTACTGTAGACGTTTCCTAAAATATAAACATACATACATGTAAAAGGAATTTAAATGAAATTACCCCACAATGGAGGTACAATGCCTCTCCTGGTAACCACAAGTTACCAAATAAAAGGCCCATTAGTGTTTCATGAAGCTGTCTTTTTTTTTGGTTTTTCGAGACAGGGTTTCTCTGTGTAGCTTTGCGCCTTTCCTGGAACTTGGCTCTGCCTCCCGAGTGCTGGGATTAAAGGCGTGCACCACCACCGCCCGGCTTGTCTTTTTTAAATAACTGAAGGTCACACTTCCTAAGAATGACCTTCAAACAGCAACCTAAAGACACCATAAAAATATGACTTTCAGCTTCTTTCTCTGTGAGTTGAAGGCTTACTATTTTTAAGATATTCATTGAAAGAGTGGACATTACAGTGAAACACATGTTTTTTATTTTTCTTCTTAATAATTCAAAGTAAACTGTATGTATAACAAGGATAGGCAGTTAAACCCTAATTGGAGGACTTTGCCACCATGTTTCAAATGTGTAGGCTACTATAAAAGTATAAACTCCATAATTATATAATACATACGCTTACACAATCCTGAAGAGAATCCAAAGTACAAACCCATGAACTTCATATATGGAAGGAAAAGGCTATTTACTAGTATCTAAGAGATCTATGTTTACCAAATTTTCATGTTATTATAATTTCCTGGGAAACCAGTTGAGGAAAAATAAATTTTAATATGTAATATTTTCATTAATTATTAATTCTATAAGAATTTCATATATGCATAAAACAGGTTTTGATCCCATTTGCTCCCCACTCCACCCCCAACTCCTCCCAGATTCACTCCCCATTCCACTCCCTAATTCCTTCCTAATTAACTTTCTACCCCCATCCCCCTCCAAGTCAATGTTCTCTCTTTTTGAACCCATGAAGCACAAATTTGTGCTACCTAGACATTGGTAGGTGAAGGTTCATCCACTGGAGTATGATAGACCTACCAGGGGCCATATCCTTAAAGAAAACAGTCTTCCTCCCCCAGAAGCCATCATTTCTCAGTAGCTCCTCAATTAAGGTTGAGGGCTGGAGAGCCCCTCTGTCCATGCATATCATAGTTTTGAAAGTATTGTTTTTATATAGGTTTTATGCAAATAGTCCCAGATGTGTGAGTTTATTAGTTCAATGGTCCTGCCATGTCTTAAATAAATGTTTTTATTTCTCTAGTTCTCCCCAACATTTCTTGCAGTCTTCCTGTCTTCTCTTCCATGATGGTTCTGAGCCTTGGGAAGTGGGTGTGATATAGTTGTATTATTTCTAGCTGAGCAGTCTGTAGATACTTATTCTTTACACTTTGAACAGCTATGAGCTTGTTTGTTAACTACTGTTCACTGCAAAAGTAACGTTCTTTGAGATCTGCATTAATTTATGAGTATAGAAATAGATGGAATATAGATAGTATATAGAGAATAGTTAGATGCTATGTCTATTTAGCAAAATAATAATACATTTACCACTGGGGCCATGAGCACCTCAATTATAGGGTCTTGGCCAGATTTATGGTATTGGGCATGTGTAGTGAGTAGCTGTTCCAGATTTGACCTTGAAGCACTGCCCCTTGTGAGGCAAGGGAGGTAGTCAGTAACTACCATGCAAACCTATAACCTGCCTCTGGAGTGCGGCCAAGACGGGAGCCCTTAAGACGCCAAATGTGTACCTGCTAGCTCTCTTGGCTCCTTGTGATTTTGGATGCTGGATTGCAGACCAAGTCAGAGTTCTCCAGAGAACCACGCTGGACTGCATGTCACCTCTCCTGGATACTGTAACTGACCCCTTTACTGGTTGTAAGTTACCCCGAAATAAACCTCCTTTTAACTACCAGATAAACTACATGAAGTTGCCTTGTTAGTTCACCACTTTAGGCATTTTTTTCCCCATGGAGCAAGCCCTTAATCTAACCACAATGTACTTGGTTACCCCCGTAACATGTGTACCACTGTTGCCAGCACAGTGTACTCCCACTTAACACTCTGATGGTTATTGTAGCTCACAGATCTTTCTCACTCAGCTCAGAAATCAACCCCAAATAGATCAAAGACCTCACTAGACCTGAAAAGTCTGTACATTCTAAAAGCCTGTGTAGAGAGTACTCTTAAGGATATAGACTCAGATAAAACGCTTTCACGTATAGGACTTACCCAGGAAATAAGACCAACAATTAGTAAGTTGGATTTCATGAAATTGAAAAACTGTACTGCAAAGGAAATTGTTAATTTACTGAAGAAGTACCACACAGAATGGAAAAAAACATTCTTTGCCAACTATATATCTGACTGAGGATTAGTATCTAGATTATACACTCAACTCAAATTAAACACCATTAAAGCAAATTAAACTCAATTGAAAGGTGAGCTATGGAACTGAATGGAGTTCTCAGAAGAAATATAAATGGACAGGAAATATTTTTTAAAGTATTCATTACTATAGCCACCAGGGAAATGCAAATTAAAACTACTTTGAGATTTCATTTTACCCTAGTCATAATGACTAAGATTAAGAAAACAAAATACAATGAACGTAGCAAGGATGTGAGGAAAGAATTTTCCCTTCTCGCACTGTTGGTATGAGCAAAACCCAGTGCAGCCACTGTAGAAATCAGTGTGGTGGCTCCTCAGAAAACTAGGACTGATATACCATATGACCTAGGCATGCCACTCCTGGGTATATACCCAAAGAACTCTATTTCCTACTGTGGTTGTGCTTATCCATACTCATCCCTGTTCTATTTATTGTATCTAGGACATGAAAACAGTCTAGATGTCCATCAACTGATGAATGGATGATGAAAATGTTGTGCCTATACACAGTTGAATTTTATTCAGCTGTAAAAATTGAAATGATTCAATTTGCAAGTGAGTAGATGGAGCTGGAAAACATACTGAGTGAGGTAACACAGACACAGGATAGCAAATGTTTCGTGTTCTCATTCATTTATGGATTCTAGTGCTGAATCTCTAAATTTGTGTGTTTAACTTGTATCCATACAATCTAGGAAACGGAAAAGGGACCATTTGTGGGAATAGCAGAATAATTTTCACTAACAGTTTACATACATGCAAATGAAGACTGAAATTCTCAGTCCACATAATAAGTGTATAAACTTTTTGTATTGATGCTACAATAATACGACATAGGAAATCACAGATAGTATGAGCCAGAAAATTTGACTGCAAGATCCACTTATATACAGACAATGTGAGAAGCTTACAGACTCACTTCCCAGTGGCAGTGTTGGAAATCATTTTGAAAACATCCTTCAGGCATATAGCAAATGAAGCATGAACATTGAGATAGAGATGGTTGCCATCTGCCCAAGAGGGAGAGTAATTTCCCTTTGAGTCTCAGAAATCACAATTGTCAGGCCCAAGTTTGCCTTACAAACACCAGATAATCAATTTTTAACTTCCTGATAAAGAGTGTTGTTTAGAAAGAACGCTGTGTCAAGATGCCAGATAGTGGCAATTTCCAGCCCTGGGGCTTTTGCTGACTTGCTGTTTCAGAGGTTTATTATTTACTGATAACCTTCACATGATAGCCCTTCAATGACCAATCATGTATAGCTTAATGTATGAACAGACACCAGCACGGATCCAAATTCATGTAAAACAACTGGTGTAACTAACAGGGTCAGAAGAAAAGCTGCTAAAAGTGAGTTATTTCACTTCACCCCGTTTGTTACCTCATACCTCTTAAAAATCCAGTAGTCCTTGAACATGATAGAACATGGTTTAGTTTCCTACTGAGCTCTATGTCTTCCTACTGGCAAATCGAGTCTGTCCATGCATAAAACTGTCTCTGCTTTTATTTTAGCCTTGTTTAGTGTTTCTTAGTTTACAGAAACAATGTCTGCTCAAAACAATCTATTGAAACTCAGTAAACGCAGCAAGTATGTGACATTTGAACTGCAACCCATTTCCTCCTTCCCCTCTTTGAATCCAACATAAAGGAAACTTCACTCTAGGTAGATGCAGCCAAAGAATATAAGTTCTACTTCCTACAAGCTGTCAGTGGATGCATGTGGTACCTTCCTGGGAAGGGCAAAACCAGACCCCCAATAGCTCTTTTATAGGCTAGATTGCTAGATGGTAGCATCAAAAGAAGTGTACTTCCTCCTTTTAGCAGTCCTGGCTCAGAGGATGGAAGCAGTATCCTGGGCACAGATATTGAAATTAATGGCCCTTTCTTTCCCACACAGGCTTGATGTGCAGTGGCAGTTTCTTGCTGGCAGAAGTAACTTTAGAAAATGCAAGGCTTACCAAGTGAATGTCCAGTTCCTAAAACTGGGATGCTACTCAGAAAGGTAGTGTGACATTTCTCCCCAGTTTTATATTCGTGAGCTGGGCGTTTTTTTTTTTTTTTTTTTTTTTTTGGCATAGAAAGTACGGCAAACCATAAAACAATTCCTCAGACATTCCCAAAGGAAAGGACTTTTTCTTTTCTCCAAGAGCATATGTGAAAAGTTCAAGAGGGAAAGTATTCCCCTAAACACTGAAGGTCATGTTGAAAAGTATGAAGACATTAAAAAAACCAGAGGTGGTGGCACATTCCTATAATCTCTGCATTCAGGAGGCAGAGAGAGGTCAATCTGAGTGTGAGGTCAGCCTGGTCTACAGAGTGAGTTTTAGGACAACCAGAGCTACACAGAGAAACCATGTCTTGAAAAAATAAATGAGAGGGAGGAGGAGGGAGGAAGAGACATTGACAGAGAGAGAGAGAGAGAGAGAGAGAGAGAGAGAGAGAGAGAGAGAGAGAGAGAGAGAATCAGATTCATTCAAGATAAAAGGCAAAGATAGTAGAAAACTTGCTGGACAATACCAGGGAAAACCACAGCTAGAGGAGCCCCTTTTGGAACAGAATAAATCTCCATAATGATTTAAAATAATCCTCAAATTACTTAGATCAAGATCCAATTCTATGTTTTTTATAGGAGGCCCACTTTAGAGTCAAGGACACAAATAAATTGAAAGAGATCATTATAGAAATGCACAAGCAATCAAAGTTCAGATTTGTGGATCCCAGTCCCAACTGATATATCTACAACACAACTCCTGTACTTGTTTACTTTTGAAGAGTTAAAAAAAAAATTGAAAGCAAAGAGAAGGAAAGAATTAGCATGCTTTGGCAATGCTGAGAATCCTGGAATGCAAATGATAGCTCATACTGGTGAGGATGTGGAGTAAGGGGAACACTCCTCCATTGCTGGTGAGAGTGCAAACTTGTACAGTCACTTTGGAAAACAATATATTAGTTTCTCAGAAAATTGGGAATCAATCTACCTCCAGACCCAGTGACACCACTCTTGGGCATATACCCAAAGGATGCTCAATCATACCAGAAGGACACTTGCTCAATCTTGTCCATGGCAGAATTATTCATAATAGCCAGAACCTGGAAACAACCTAGATGCCCCTCAACTGAAGAATGAATTAAGAAAACATAGTGCATTTACACAATGGAGTATTACTCAGCCAATAAAAACAATGACATCAGAAAATTTGCTGCCAAATGGATGGAACTAGAAAAAAATCATTCTGAGTAAGGTAACCCAGACCCAGAAAGACAAGTATGGTATGTACTCACTTATAAGTGGCTAAGAGAAAATACAAATGTATGCCACACACAGTGATACTGAGTGAATATCAGATTGGTGTGGGAAGTGGATGTTATTATTGATCCTGTCACAGTAATATGTGATAACTTTCTGGCTAATTCTGTTGATTAAATAGGACAACAGGCCTATTCAATCAATCACACTTGAACATAAGGATAGTCAATTGGTTTATTTTAGTTATAGAAATTTCCTGGCACTCATATGTCAAATCATATCTTATGAATTAGTCTAACAGAGGAATATTTTAAGATTTTAGAAATGCCAACAATTTTTGTTAATTGTAAGTAATGATATTTCTATTATATTGGGATAGTTAGCCAGAATAAAATAAAAAAAAAATATAGCCTGAAGAGTGAAAAGATAGCAACCACTATAGTGGTTCTTTATGTTCATCAAAACACCTCTCCTGGTTTTTAAAATTAACTTTTTTTCTGTATATGAATATTTGCTACAATGTATGTATCTGCACAGCTGTGTGCCTGGCCAGAACAGCACATTGGACTCCCTGGATCTGAAATTACAGATGGTTGTGAGCCATGATGTGAATGCTGGGAACTGACCCTAGCTCCTCCGCAAGATCGGAAAATACTCCTAAGCATCCAGCCATCTCTCTAGTCCCAACACTGTTCTTTCACTCACCTTTCAAATGCAGACTCCAAGTGTCTTGGCAATGTCATTCAGTCGAGAAAGATTTAGGACACATAATCTGGCCCCTATTAGCTAACAAGTATGCATCAGAACACTTACCATATGTAAAGAATCCCACTTGGAAAAGATGATTTGATGGAAAAACAAAACCAGTAATAACTTCTGATGCATTGTGTCTAATAGAACTACTGAAATTATTGCATTGAGCATATCTTCAAAGAGGAAAGTATAATGGGGACAGCAATGGACAGGGAGCATCAGCCTTGTTACGAGTTTTTTTTTTTTTTTTTTTGGTTTTTCGAGACAGGGTTTCTCTGTGTAGCTTCGCACCTTTCCTGGGACTCACTTGGTAGCCCAGGCTGGCCTCGAACTCACAGAGATCCACCTGCCTCTGCCTCCCGAGTGCTGGGATTAAAGGCGTGGACCAACACCGCCCGTCCAGAGTTTTTCAGCTAAGACAGTATGTATCTGTAACTTGAATTGCTAAACAGTCTTATTAATAAAAAACCCAGAACCAGATATTGAGGTGAAAGCTGAAAGATGAGAGGGATAGAACAAGCCAGCCACTCTAGGAAATCTTCAGCCCAAGAGAGAGCTAGCTCTTGTTGCCTCAGACTGAATGCCTTTGGGTCCTCACCCCTGAGGGTCTCAGATGAACTGCTGGTAAAAAGCCTCTAGTTCCTGGTCCTCACGCCTTATCTACCTTTCTGCTTCTTACTATCACTTCATGGGATTAAAGGCATATGTCCTTCCCAAGCAAAGTCATGAGATCTGAAGTCCTGGGATTAAAGGTGTGTGCCACCACTGCCTTGCTCTGTTTCCAATGTGGCCTTGAACTCACAGAGATCCAGACAGATCTCTGCCTCCCCAGTGATAGGATTAAGGGTGTGTGCCACCACTGTCTGGCTTCTATGTCTAATCTAGTGGCTGTTCTGTTTTCTGATCCGCAGATAAGTTTTATTTGTTAGAGCACAAATAAAATATCACCACATTTTAAAATTCTTTATTTCCCATGTCATTCTACTTCTTTGTTATTGCTTTGTAGACATCACCTTCGGCTTTAAAGTTTTCAAATTAAAAGTGATAATTGAGAATGAGAGCACACTGTCCTTTAAACCCTCCCAATTAAGAATCTAAAAAATATTTTCGTACAATTTTTGTTGTACTATGGAAGATTATTATGTAAATATCATCAATACACAATTCAAATTGAGAGAAAGTTCCAAAGTTAGGCGTTTTCACACTACAATTGAGTTTCACTCAATCTTTGATGTTCTCACCAGCATCTTATTTTAATATACTTTTTTTTTAATCTTTGGCCAGCAAATGCAGAACAGCTAAAACACAATGTTAAAGGCTCAGCCGTGCATATCTGATTGAACAACCAATAAACAAGATACAGTGTTTCATTTTCCCTGAGACTTGGGCCTCATTTCCGCAAAGACAGATTGTGGAAGTAAAAATTTCTCATCCTGAGAAAACTAGTTTATTTTTTGTCTCTGACTTTCTCTAGTTCCCTATAGGCCTTTGTCATGCTCTCTAAAAAAAGTGGGTGACCCTAGAGGAACAAAACGTGAAATTTTCACTCTGTATTTTCCACAAGCTAGGAATTTATATCCCTGAGGGAAAAAACATGAAGTAAATGGATTACTTTATATATAAATCTGTAAGCAGGAGCCAGACCTCTACCTTTTGCCATGTGATACATAGATTGTCTTAGTATCCGTGGCAACACTGATTCATAGACATGTGTTGCAGAACTCACAACATGATTTAATTTTTTTGTTAATTAGTCAGCACTCAAAATTTAGGTGTTAATAACATAAAGTTTGACATAATAAGCAAACAAAGGAAACTATATATTAAGGCAAGTCTGACAGCTCTGAACCCACAGTGACAATTATCAGCCTTTGTTACCACGTCCATCTGACCTTCTGCATTTAAGCATTTTGTTGTTTCTACAGCTGCATTGTTCATTTATTCGTTATTTCGTGTGTGAGAAAGTGATCGGACACATCGAGAGTTGTGAAGAGCTTAAGGTATTTTCCCTACTTGCAAGTTAGAAAGGTGTAGACACTCCACAGTTTCATGGATGCTAACAGAAGACATGGAACTCCTGGATCAACAACAAAGGGCGCTTTTAGAAGCAATAGCCATAGTCATCAGTATGTGCTAATAGCAGTCCCAGAAGTGTAAATTTCTGTAGGGGGATGTGGTTAAGGTCCATGACAACTACACACAAGAAACACGGGAGAAACGGGAGTTCATAGTAGCCGAGTCTCTTGTGTTAGGTGTAAGCATTCTCGCTGACCGCCTCCAAGTAGCCCCTTGTCTTACTTGTCACACCTCAAGTGAAACTGCCTTTCTGTTCTTGGGATGGACACTCTCCTTACTCTTACAGGCTGCCCACTGTACAAAGTCTGGTAGCACCAGTAGGTGGAAGCTGTGCACGAACACGGGATGAAGGATTATTGCCTCCCGGGGGAAAGACTGTTCGTTCAACAAGGTTCCTGGAGAGGTTCCTCCTAAGAGAAAACTCCAAGGGCATCATCTTACTCACAGACTGTGCCTTATGCATACTGAAATCTTTCAGCTTGTTCATGGTAAGCAGAAATTTTTTTGACTCTCTGTCAAATGGTATTTAGGACAATTATTGAACTCACTTGTTCTATCCACTGCTTTCTCCCACCAATCCTCCTATTTTTTTCTTGTTGTATTCTATTTCAGAAACCATAGGTAGTTAGCTATATTGTAAGACTAAAATATTAACATTGTTAAAGTGTTTCTGTTATCTAACTTATTTCTTTAACATCTTTGGTCTGTGTTGGCTGAGTTAAAGGTATAAAGGAATGTTATCTTTCCCTACGTGCAACACACAAGTCTTACATGACTTTAAACTTGTTTATGATTAAATTTTATCAAAATGATTATATTAATTGTTCTTTTCCAAACATAACTACAGAAGTCTTAATAACATACAAATTTTACCGAAAAACCCCAAATCAGATTTAACTATGGTACACTTACATACCTTATCAAATTTTTTTAACTTACTTTTGGGATTAAATAGTCTTCACCTCTCATCTTTTTTCTTAAAATACTTTTAGATTTTTTTTTTTTTTTTTTTTGGTTTTTCGAGACAGGGTTTCTCTGTGTAGCTTTGCGCCTTTTCCTGGAACTCACTTGGTAGCCCAGGCTGGCCTCGAACTCACAGAGATCCGCCTGGCTCTGCCTCCCAAGTGCTGGGATTAAAGGCGTGCGCCACCACCGCCCGGCCCCTACTTTTAGATTTTTATTTATTTTACTTTATGTACTTGAGTGTTCTGTTTGCATGTATGTATACCACATGCATGCCTGGTGTCCTTGGAAGCCACATGAAGGCAATGGTTCCTATGGAATTGGAGTTATAGATAGTTATAAACCACCACACTGGTGCTGGGAACTGAATCCAGATCCTTTGTAAGATTAATAAATGTCTGACCACTGAGCAACCTGTCCAGCCTCTTCTTTCACCTTAACTGCCTCTAAAAGTGCTTAGTGTTCTTGAGACAGAGACAGAGGCAGATACATAGGAAGAGACAAATACATAGACCAACACACAGGATTCCACAGCAGATGCTTTAGGAAAAACATTAAAAATTAGGAAGAACTTTTTTTTTTTTTTTTTTTGGTTTTTCGAGACAGGGTTTCTCTGTGTAGCTTTGCGCCTTTCCTGGAACTCACTTGGTAGCCCAGGCTGGCCTCGAACTCACAGAGATCCACCTGGCTCTGCCTCCCGAGTGCTGGGATTAAAGGCGTGCGCCACCACCGCCCGGCCTAGGAAGAACTTTTTAAAACACCACTTTATGAAAACAAATAGACGAAGATGTCTTTTTTTTTAATTTACAACTTTGAAATGTGATAAACTCTAAATTCAAAGATTGCTATCAGCAAGCCTCATTAACTCCTGTATTTTAAGAAATACTCTTTGTTGTATCAACTAAAACATTCATGCTACCTTTTTAAACTATGAAGTCACCATGCCCAAAGATAGTAGATTTAATAGGAAGAGAAATGTAAACGTTGATACTTTCTAGTAACATTTAAGTATGGTTTCGAATAAAATCTAACTGGTAGGCAGAGTCTGTCCTTAGATCCCAGAGTAAGGAAAAATTAAATAAATTATGACCGAAAGAAATTGAGGATTTTGAATTAGAATGTTGAGAGTAAAGTGAATGAGAATTCTGAGCATTTCATTTTAAGTACAAACCGGAGAAATGTATTTCTCTATTTGTGATTTATATCTGTTTTCAACTTGAAAAATATGTTTTAGAGGTGTTTTTTAAACTTTTTATTTTGAGATAATTTTGGTTTTATAGAAGAGTTGAAAAATAATATAGAATTTCTGAACACTCTTTTCATCTGGCTTCCACTTACACTGATGTTTTAGATAACCCTGGGACTCTTAAAACAAGGGAGTTAATCTTGGCATAAGATTATAATTAAACTTCAGAATTTACTCATATTTCACCAGCTTCTTTTTTTTTTTTTTTTTTGTTTTTGTTTTTGTTTTTCGAGACAGGGTTTCTCTGTGTAGCTTTGCGCCTTTCCTGGAACTCACTTGGTAGTCCAGGCTGGCCTCGAACTCACAGAGATCCGCCTGGCTCTGCCTCCCGAGTGCTGGGATTAAAGGCGTGCACCACCACTGCCCGGCTCACCAGCTTCTTGAATACCTTATTTCTATTCCAGGATCTGTTCTGGAATTCTGCCTTATCTTTTATTGTCCTAATCTCTAACCAGTTTCTCAGTCTTTCTTGTGCAGAAAATTGGGCATTTATCATTTAAAATTCCCATGAATTTGGGTTTCTCTGACTTCCCCTCAAGTCTGGATTCAGCTTCCATTATTAAGCATTCCTGTGGATCTGTCACAAGAGGTGAATGGCTGCCTGTTGCTGCTTTGGATCTCTGATGACATTAACTTTCGGCAGAGCTGATGTGATGATTGATGATTGTCATGATTCTCTAATGTTAGCATCTCGGGTTTTTTTTTTTTTTTTTTTTTTTCGAGACAGGGTTTCTCTGTGTAGCTTTACGCCTTTTCCTGGATCTCGCTCTATAGCCCAGGTTGGACTCGAACTCATAGAGATCCGCCTGCCTCTGCCTCCCGAGTGCTGGGATTAAAGGCGTGCGCCACCACCGCCCAGCTTTGTTTCTTTGTAATTACTAAATCTTAGAGAGGGAGAAACTTTGGGTTTTTATAGACACTCCTTTTCTGTTAAAGTTCTGCTTATCAATTTAAGGTTTTTGTTCTTAGCATTGGTTATTTAGGTCTTATTATTGATATTCTCATTCCCTAACTCCTCCAACATTTATTAATTAGAATCCTATTAAGAATAATTGTTCATTACTCTTTTTTCTTTCTGAGACAGGGTCTCACTATGTAGCTCTGGCTGTCCTGGAACTCACTGTATAGAACAGGCTGGCCTCAAATTCACAGAGATCTGTCTGCCTGTCTCCCAGTGCTAGGATTAAAGGTGTGTGCCCCTACTCCTGGCCATAAAATTTTGCTTTTGATGAATATGTCTTCAGGCAATAAGATAAAAATTTCTTAAACTGAAAATAACAAAATAAATATATCCCTCATATGTGGCTGGCCATTACTGTTTTCTTACTTATATGATTTTATAGATGTTTTTAGAGTGTAGTATTTTATTGATGTTGTTACTTATTTTGTTACTCTATTTGTTCTAAGGTTGGTCACGGGGGAATATTGTTAGGTTGGCTTATATCTCCTAAATATGTGCTGTGCTTTTAATTCATTAAAAAATATATTTGTGGAACACTTCCTAACTTCATAATTCTATTGGTGTCCAGAGCCTAAGGAGCATCTTCGTGTTGCCTCTAGTGCTTGCCATTCAAAACAGTCTGTAGGAGAAAGGATTTGAAGTATTTCCATGCCCTCTAATCCCTTTAACCTGAGGGCTCCCTTCTCCGCCATCACCCTTACTCACGGTCTCTGCCCATGCTCTGCCATATCTACATTTCTACCACCGGATTTCCGTTAATAACCAGGCAAACGACTTCAAGTCCCAGTGATGGGTCAGTCACAGTGTGGGAAAATGATGGTCGCTCTGTTCTGAAGGTCGTATCGTCCCCTCCCCCTGAGTTCTGTGGCTGAAATCGAATCTTCGGTGCTCACTGAAAGCGCTCCAGAGTCCTCAAAGTGCTGCCTTGTCACTTCTGCCCTGCAGGGATGCAGTGAGATGCTGCAAGGAGAAGAGAGCACTTTCTCACCATGCCCTGAACCTGCAGGCAGCTTGATCTTGACTTTGTTTCTTTCCAAACTGAATGACTAAACTCCTGATGTCTATAATCGGCCTAACTGTTGGCATTTTATTAGAAGAGATAGAATAGATTTAGAGAAGTCTCCGTGGCTTGTTAAAGACTTACTTTCGAATTAAAAGGGACATAAACTGCTGTAGCATGAATCTTAGAGAGTCTTATTAATAAAATCAAACCTGAGCCAGGTATTGGGGTAAACACTGGAAGATCAGAGAAGCAGAACAAGCCACAGCTAACCTCAGCTGGCCAACTTCTCAGCTGGTCTTGTTTCCTCAGATTGGAAGCTTCTGTGTCCTCATCCCAATGGCTCTCAGCTGAACTGCTGCTCGAAAGCCTGAAGGTTAACCAGCTAAAAGCTTAACCAGCCAAATGCTTCTAGTTCCTGGTCTTCACGCCTTATATATCTTTCCTTTCTGCCATCACTCCCTGGGATTAAAGGCTCACCTCTTGGGATTAAAGGTGTGTGTCACCATGCCTGGCTATTTCCAGTGTGGCCTTGAACTCACAGAGATCCAGAGGGATTTCTACCTCTGGAGTGCTGGGATTAAAGGTGTGAGTGCCACCATTTTCTAGCCTTTGTATCTAGTGGCTGTTCTGTCTCTGACTCCAGAAAAGTTTATTAGGGTACACAATATTTTGGGGAACACAATACCACCACAAACTGCTGCTGCTATTATAAAGTGAGGCAGTGTAAAGAGTGTATTGCAGTTTGTTAGGTCTATCTGAACACCATTCAATGAGCAATGAAAAAAAAACATTACTATCCTAAAGTGAATTTGTTTCTTTTTTCCCCTCTTTTCTTTCTTCTCTCTCTCTTTTTTAAAAATTGAAAATAGATTCTTATTTCATACAATGCATCCCAACCACAATTTCCCCTCCCTACACACCTCTCAGCTTCCCCCTCCCTTCCCCTCTACTCCCCCAGCTCCACTCTCCCTAACTTTCCCCTGAGAAAGGAGCAGGCCTGCAAGAGATGACAACCAAACACAACAAAACAAGACACAAAAAGACGACAAGGCGAAAGCTCTCATGTCGAGGATGGACAAGGCAACTCCATAGGAGGAAAAGAGTGCCAAGGGTTGGCAAGAGAGTCAGAGACACACCTGCTCCCATTGTTAGGAGGCCTACACAAACACTAAGCTAGCAGCCAGAACATGGATGCAGAAGACCTAGTTCACACCCATGCAGGCCCCATATGCTTGCCTCTTTAGCTTCTGTGAGCCCATAGGCACCCTGCTTAGTTGATGCAATGGGCCATGTTCTCCTGATGTCCTCCATCTCCTTGAACTGCTACTATTTTAATCCCCCTTCTCTGCTGGATTCCCTAAGCTCTGAGGGGAGGGATCCTTCATTTTCTGTTCCTTTCCCCACATTAATTTACATCTAGTAAAAATAAGGAGAGAGACTAGAGATCTAATGAAAACATCTGATGTTTTCCACGATGGTGGACAGAGAATAGAAAAATGGTTTGTGTGCAGACATACATTGGCTTTATTGAATTCTGTCTCATTAAAAGATGAGTAAAAAAAATGGTACATCAGGAATCATGTGAATAAACAATGTATAATGAAATAAATGGCATAAATCTTCCCAGGATTGGTTGCAGCACCAAAAGACTATTTAAAGAATTCCTTTTGGATACAAGACTTCAAAAAGAGAAGCTAATAAAATAAAAAAATGAAAAAGTTAATATGGAAAACAGAATGGAATAAAAAATGTTAGAGTTAATATTGAAAATACCATTAAGATTTAAAAATACCTTCAGAAATGGTTTCTTTTATGAAAATAATACATCCACTGAAAATAAAAGAGAAAAACACAGAAGTACAAATGATATTATGAGAAATAAGAATGACAACATAATAAATATGTTGAAATGGTAAAAATGTATAGTAGAGAAATTTAATTGATATAGTTGATTTGTAAAAAAAGTATGGGTGAGATAGTTAAGTAACTATAGTTAAAATAGAAAATGTGAAAAATTGGTTTTCTTTGAATGGAGATATAATGAAGAATTTTGTTTCTTATTTTGTTATTGTTCATCTGCATTTAGTTGTTTTTATTAATATATATTAGCAGTTGATTAAATATTCCAGACAGGATAGCTCTTAAGTGTCTGCCAGATTCTGACCACAAGATTTTCCTCAGCTGTTCATAATATGGATTTGCTTTATGTGTGATTTTTGTGTAAAGAGCCTTATTTAATAAACATTTATTAACATTGAATTTAAAGGGAAATTCTGTCAAATCTGAAGTAAGCTTCTTCAACCTCCTTATTTGGGGTTGATGAGATGGCTCAGTGGTGAAGAGCATTTACTGATCTTGCAGGGGACCATGGTTTAGTCCCCAGCACCGACACTGGATGACTTACAACTAGTGTACCTGCATTTCTAGGACATTCAACTCCTTTGCCTTCTGACCTTTGAGGGCACTTTAATACACGTGTGCATAGACATGTACATACACACACACACACACACATACACACACACACACACACACACACACACGCACACGCACACGCACATGTACACAAATAAAATCTTTAAAAATACGAGCTCAGAATTTCTCATTAAAGTACATAGTAACATTTTTTATTTATGAACTCTGTGAAGTGCTTTGTGAAATGTTTGGAGGCATTTTCAACATCAAAACAACAACAAAAGCAAAAAGTACACCTCACCCACGAAACAGACACCCCTAAGTAAACAAGTTTACTTTAAAAATATTACTTATTCAAAATTTTTTTGGATTAAATATAATTACATCATTTCTCCCTTTCCTTTCTTCCTCTTTAAAACCTCTCACAGATAAGTGTGTAGTTCTTACCACTTATCAAATAACTTTTTTATGCAACAGACGGAGATCGTTATAGAAATGCACAAGCAATTAAAGTTCAGAGTTGTGGATCCCAGTCCCAACTGATATATCTACAACACAACTCCTGTACTTGTTTACTTTTGAAGAGCTAAAATAAAACAGACTATCGCCTTGTCTGACTTCAGCTGGGAATGTGAGCATGAAACATTTCAAATGTTTTGCTGATAGGAATAAGTCTACAAATGTCATCATAAGTATTCTAATTATTGATGTTGGGGTTACAAGTACACAATTGCAATTGTGAAATCTAATAAATAATTAGGATAGATTGTACTATGACAATTCCATGACACATGTTGATCTTCAGATTCTTTTGGGGCCTCATCAATTAGCAAATCATAATTGAGGGAGTTTCCCAATTCGTCTTACTTTTCCTGGGAATCCTAGTGAATGTTGCAGTCTGTATTGTTATAATGCCTTTGTTTTCAAGAGTTCATTATCTCAGTCCTGTTATTGATCCTGACTCCAAAAGAATCTGAAAGCTTTACTGAGAAAACCAACCAACCAACCAACCAACCAACCAACCAACCAACCAACCAACAAACAAGGCAAGACTGTGCTTTGAAGTTGAAAGTTTGACACGTCCTTTATTGTGTGGGAAAGATTGGAAAATAGAGTGCTAACAATGCTTTAAACAGCACTTGGATCAGTGGTTCTCCACCTGTGTGTCACGACACCTTTGGCAAACCTCTATCTTGAAAAATATTTACATATCATAATTCATAGCAAAATTACAGTTATGAAGTAGCAATGAAAGTAATTTTATGTTTGGGGGTCAGCACAACGTGATGAACTGTATTAAAGGGTCACAGTGTCAGGAAGGTTGAGAACCTCTGGCTTAGGTACTGAAGTAAATTCACCTTCCCGTTCAGAACAGAATGATGAAGCAGAACTTAAAGGAACTTATTTTAAAAAAGCCTCTGAGGGTATGCGAAAATAAACAACAAAAATCATGTAACACAAAACGAAAAAACTAGGTTAGTTTCAATAGCTCATTTTATTGAAATTGCTCCAAGTTATAGGCCCCATTCTGTGAAATATCAAATTGCAATATTGTATTTAGTAAAATAATTGCTCTTTTTTTAATTATGAAAAGGTCCAAATATCTCCTTCTCATCAAAAATTTCTAGTGTTAGTCACTGCACTTGAGTGTAAATTATTTGTGGTGCACAATGGTGCAGGATTTGCTTAGCATCCTTTGATCTAATTTTGTTTTTCTCTGTCACTTCCTGTACCACAAGATTGAAATAAGATCAAGCATATCTCTTAAGTGTTTCCACCCTCTAATTCTTATATATTTAGAATTGATTTTATTAGTAAGAAGTTAGGATATACTACAGAAAATGAAAGTCATTTCCCCTCAGAAAACAAACAAATGGTCTACATTTTTTTTCAGAAAATGCTGTATCCATCTTTTTTTATTACACTAAGGATGCCTGCAGGATAAATGTGTTTAGTGGTGAAATGCAAAATTCATTTGTTTGCTCTTTATGAAATCACTTTTGGATTTGTTTTTAAAGTATTCTTTAATTACTAGTCATGAACCATGAATGCTTTAGGAAGGAAAAGGTCTGGGCTAAAAAAAAAAAAAAAAAAAAAATCCCTGGGAGATGAAGAATAAATCAAGTAGGCTACCCCAGGTCAGTCAATTACTATCGAGAAGTGCTAAGTAAAGCTTTCAAGCAGAGCATAAATTAGTGTCTTTGCCCCAGAACCTAGTGTTCTTTTGTGTTGGTTTAATATAGCTCTGGGAGGTGAGAACACTATTCCTTCCCCTCTCAAATATGTAGAGAGGACATACTAGTATCTAGTAGATGAGAAAAACAGTTAACATCTTTACATAGTCATTTAATTTACTCAAGTTCAACTAGTATTTTTACAAATTAAATGGTGTTAGCCTTTAACAAACTAATTTATTTAATATATTACAACTTTTAAATATCACAGAAATGCTTTTATTTTGAACATTGGTTGCTTGTTCTCTCTTGAGTGCTTGTCTGATGAGTTGAAAAGGTTTTCCAGAGGACTGGGAACAGATCTTACCAGCAGCTTCCAAGTCTCTCTTGATCCTCTTGAGTGTTGCATACAAAGAATTAGGTATCCCTGGATCCCATTCACAGTCTTGCTTTACTTCACCACCAATTGGGAGGGGGTCATGTGAGATGCTGTCAACACTAGCAGGACCAATATATCATTGTGGAATAGGCTTATGACCTTGGTAAACTTTTCTTGGCAGTCCAACATTCTCAAATATCTGCCAGATTGCAGGTCTACTGATGTGCCAAATATTTTCATTATGTCACACAGAACACTGGGTGATTTCTTTGTTTTGGGCTACAGAACTCTCATTTGGAGTCATACACAGAATGTGAGACCCAGAAGAGGCCCAAGAAATGGCCCGATCCGAGTATCACGCTTTTATGAGGAAGTGGAGGTCTCTTTGGGGGAGAGTCAGTTGCCCAAAGTTACGGAACAAGTCAGTCCTTTGGGCTTTAATTCCTTCAGTGATGAGTTTTGTACTCTGTAAAAGTCATTCAACTTTGTCAAAGCGGACAGAGATAACAGAAATGATGAACAAGTGCAAGGGCCAAGCAGTGAGGCATCATCTATTATTTTTCTTCCTTAAAACATGCCATTAAAAGTCCATTGTTCTTTAGCATTTTTATGACTTTGGTTAACATTTGTTCTTCAGGGCTTTTCTCTGAATATTAGTAATACAGTGAAATGGAAAGATATTAGGCATAGAGGCTGGAATTTGTTCAAGCACATACACTCATGCATCGAGATGAGTCAAATCCAGAAAGGCATGGAATGTTTATCTTACCAAAGAAAGCTAGCTTGTGCCTTTTGCTATAAGTTCATATCCTGCTTTGGTTACTGTCACTGTTGACTGCTTTTGTCTGTTTCAGGATTGCGTGTAAACGAAACTACATTATTTAGTCTTTTATGGTTGGCTTCTGCTTAACAAAATGTATTTGAAATTCCTTGAATTGATACTGTTTCTAGTTGGTTCACTATCATTGCCATGTAATATTTCTACCACTGTTTGTTGATTCATTTTTCAATTGATAACCATTTGTACTATGAACATTCTCATCCAGAGCTTTTAATTGCGTACGCATATGTTGTTTTTAGGAATATATGTAGGAATAGAAATGATGCCACAGTGCATGTGCTATTTGACCTTCTTAGATATTGCCATTCAATCTTCCACAATGATAATTTCGATGACTCCATTTTTGTTCAAACTTGATATTAATCTTAGTCTTAAATATTCTCATTGGTGTGTGTCAATAGCTCATTGAAGTTTTGAATTGCATTTTTTCATATGTAATAATGTTGAAATCTTTTTATATTTTTGCACATTCATATGGTACATATATGTGGCACATGTGTGTATTCTTGTCTCTCTGTGTGCATATGTACAAGTGTTCTATTCACTGACTGTTTTCTACTTGTTTTAGGGATGTATATTTGTGTGTGTGGTGCATGGATCCTGTGCATGTATTTATTCATGTGTGTGGATGTCAGAAATCAAGATCAAGAGTTATTCCACAGGAACTGTAGAGACAGGGACTCTCACTGGCACCTTCTACTTGAGGATTAGACTCGGGTAGGTGGCCAAGGGATCTCATATGTCCACTGTGTCTGCCTCTCCAGCACTGGCGTATCAATACCCTAAAAAGCTTGGATTTTTACATGGTGCTGGGGATCAAAGCAGGTCCTCTCATTTGTATGGCAAGCACTTTACTGACTAATCTAATTTTTATTTTATTTTATGTTTCTTACTCTATATTTTAAGACAGGCTCTCAGTCAGTTGTTGAGGAAAGCTATGAAATTAATCTGTCAATCAGGCAGACCTTAAATTTTTGATCCTTCTGAGTAGCTGAGGTTATTTGCTTGTGCCTACAATGTGGGTGCTGGAATTATTTTAATAGCTAGACTTGGTGTTTCTCATTTGACTTTTGAAATTGTGTGCTTAACCTATCAGCAATGAGGCAAAATGACTTGCTTTTCACAGCTGTGAGAAAAACTTTGTATTACTTTACACGTTTCTCTCTCTCCATCTATTTTCTTATGTTATTTAATATGTTTATATTGAGCCTATAAGATGAAAATCAAATTGGATTATTATTCTCTACATGTGTAGTTGAAACCCAATTCTATTCTACTTGGAATTTCTCATGACTTTGTAGAAGCCTGAAATATCTTGAATAAATTCTTTTGCCCTCTAAACTGCTCTCCGACAACAATAGGTATCTACATTCATTCCCTGATCTATATGATCAAATCTTAATAAACCAAATATTCTGTAACCTTTGCACACAAGTAATAATTTTTCATGTATCTGAACTTTTTTCTAAAATTATACTGTTTTAGAATGATAAAAATGCTCATGTTATATGACTTGAAATATAAAAAAGAGAAAATTTAAAGTAAATGCAATCTCATTCACCATTTAGATACACACTGTGACTGTTTTTTTTAACTCATTAAATATTTGTTTTGCAGAATATTTACATTTACTTGGGAAAATGGTATTGAGTATTGTGAGGAGGAATTATCGAGAGAGGAAACTGCAAAAACACAAAAGAAGAAAGCCTTAGGATGCAAGCAACATGTTGCATTTCCAAATTCACTCAAAGACTTCAAATTGTAAATGAAAGAAGCAGATGCTAAACTGTGATAAACTGACTGGGGATGAAGTAGGCAGAGATCTTGTCAGCCAGCAAGATTTCCAACCTTCGCTTGGACTCAGGGAAGCAAGTCAATGCATGTGCTTGATTGGAAGATGGTGAGATAGTCTTAGTACTGAAGACACAAAGAGAATGTGGTCACTAAGAAAGGAAACAGCATTACAGTTCTCCAGTCAAGAGGTAGTAATGATTAATGAAATTGGATGTGGAGGCATACCACTACAACAGTCTTGACATTTGGGAGGCAGAGAGGCAAGAAGATCATCAGTTTGAGACAGTCTTAGGCTTCAACAACAGAAACAGCTGTTGGTGTGGGACAACAGAGAAGGAAGAAAGACACCATGATTATTTCAGATGATTTAGGGGAAGAAAATGAGCATAAAATATGCTGATTCATGGAGCAGGAAAAGAAATACAGGAGAAAGGGAAAGCTGAGGGGGGAAATGTTTAGTTTAGAAATATGCTAGACTCCTACTATAGATTTGTTAATGTTCATATTGTCAAAGTGCCTTCTAAAGACACATGCTTATAGCACAGATTAACTCTGTTTCAGCTTTTATCGGACAAACTTCTTATTGCAGGCCACGGTAGCTAATGCAAGGCTCACAGCTAGTCAAAATGTGGAGAATAACAAACGTGAAGTGCTTGTGTCGAAATGAGACATGTACATCAACCCTCTCCAAGGGGTAGAAAGAATGGAAGACCCAGAGAATGGGAGGAATCGAGTAGCAGACAAGTTCTGGACATGATGCAGCCGTTATACTCAAGCTCCCTGTGGCTGTGGTTACTTGCACAAGATCCACCAAAGACTGGGAGTGGGAACATTTCACAAGGGCCAAAGGGGAGCCTATGGTCCACCCTCCAGGGTCTGTTGGCAGCCATGGCTACTGGGGGTGGTGGTGTCACTTTCTTCAGGGTTGTGACCATTGATAGGGTGCCTATGCTCAAGCAGATAAACCCCAGCCATGCTCATGCAAGCAACTCTATTTTAACTGAGTGGTTCACGCAGAGAAAGAGACAGAAGAGTAGAAGAGAGATAGTCTGGAAAAAGAAGGATTTCATGTGAGAGGTAGAGGGGATGAGAGAGGGTAATTGAGAGTGAAAATATGTATGGAACTGTCAAAGAATAAAAATAAGTGAAAATACCTCATTTTAGGGCAAGATAAACTGTGGACCAAGTGAATCTCACACAGATTCTTCACACAGCAAACCTTTAATACATTTCCTCATGTTGTGGTGACCCCTCAACCATAAAATTATTTTTGCTGCTACTTCCTAACTGTAATTTTGCTACTTTTATGAACTGTAAGTAAATATCTGTGTTTCCTCATGGTCTTAGGGAACCCCTATGAAAAGGTCAATTAACCCCCAAAGGGATTACGACCCACACATTGATAACCACTGCTATGGACAGATATTAAAACATAAAAGGAAAATGTGACCTGAGACTAGTTTTTGAATTTGGCAGAGGTATCATGAATTCCAAAATCACCACTTCCCAACTGTATGATATTTTTCACATTGTACATCATTACCAAGCCTTTCTGAATTCGCTTTCCTCATATGCTAAAATGGAGCTGAAGTTCCTGTCCCAAAGAATTGTTCTGAGGACTATGATTTAGAATATATAAATGTAATCAAGACTTTGGAGTTTGGGGTTCTGAACTATTACATGAGCCAACAGAACATTTTCAACTTGTTTTTGGTTGTTTGGGACAGTTAATGACTGTTTTGGGTTGCGACTGTCCTGCAGCTTTGTTATTGAATTTCCCCTAACTTTAAGTACTGTAGATAAAACTAAAATGAGTATCTTTTGTGCCTAATATTGTAATTTTATTAATACTACTCTTCACTCTCCACGAATACATATTAGAGGAAGAAAGACGACTAGGATGAATTACTGGTCAAATTCTGGGAGATTTATTCCTGGAATAAACAATACTTTATTTCCTTGCACATTCCAGAGTGCTGTGTAGGCTCCAACTGTATTAAATAGATGAGAAGCTGAAACCCCAAATTGTTCATCTTCCAACATTTTCCGGCCTGTGATCTATCTTTGGTTCAGCAATAATTGCCTGGACAGCTATAATAGCTTCATTAATTTTTGTTTGTATTCTGTGTTCTTTATGCAGAGATGGAAGAAATGCATCTTTTGTGTCAAAATCTAAATGCATTTGTCTAAATCTAACTGCCTCTGATATAAACACCCTGATCTGAAATCCAAATCACAGCAGAGGTTTCTGTATAGTTGCTGGGGCAACAAAACTGAAATTTGGTCGAAACCATCATGCCATCTTTAAAAACCACGACTATTTATTTATTTTGAAATGTATTTTTAAGCTGCAATGTCAGCATTTTTTTGAGAAACAGGTGACCATAAAAATGTATTTTTTAGTACTATTTTCTTAAACAGAACCAATAGTTCTCAAGAAAGTCCTTTGTCCTTTACTGATCTGTCATCTTAAAGTACAGCTAGCTTCTTGGAAATGGCCTGTCCACTCCAGCACTGGAAAGTCATTGTTGCACATATCTTTTAATTTTTCTCTCTTTCCCACAAGGAGAGTCTGCTATTTTTTCTGCTACTTTGGTTTTTAAGATAATACAGTATCTAGTTATTTCGTTGAATCCTAACAAAATTCTGACATATGAGATGTTTCACGATGTTGTCTTTATGTTACCCTACACTCATCTGCTTCCTATGTATTCACTTCAGAAGTGTGTGTGTGTGTGTGTGTGTGTGTGTGTGTGTGTGTGTGTGTGTGTGTGTGTGTTTTGGTGGAGGAGATGGTTTTATTCAAGTCTGGACCTCAGAAAAGGAAGCAGAGACTATCTGCCTTACAGAAATGCACCCGCCCTTTCAAAAGGGGAGAGAGTCTTATGGAGTTCACTTAGCACTAACTAATAGATTTCAGTGCTTGGAGGAGTCCTTTGTTCTTCCCTGTGTTCTTTGGAACACCTCTGTTTCCTGAGCCAAACCTACATCCCCTAACTTTCTATATCATGTGCTCTCACACTTTGCACTTACTTAATGGTGACAATGATGATAACGTAATACTTGGCAGTCTAGTTTTATTTCTGACGCCTTCCCAGGTACCTACTAACATTATCTTCTTTGGGAGTTTATGCTATAAGAACCATTCTTATCACTAAGTAAGAAACAAAAGGATAGTCAAGCTAAGGAGCTTGCTCTAGATCACTGACTTAGTAAATTGCAAAGCCCGGGCTGGACTTCAGGCTGGAACCTCAGAATAATATCTTACTGTGTTGTTTATATATACTATATTAACAGAACATTGCATTGTCTACCCGTGACCTGCAGAAGCTTAAAATTTCCTGTAAAGATCCTTGAACCCTTTTAGATAGTTTTGTATCTATTAAGCTAAGTAATGATATAATTTTGAGGACCTATTCTAATTTCATTTTGTTGGTATAAGAAAAGACCTTGACGAAAAGCTGCTTATGGAAGAAAGGAGTTCGTTTTAGCTTACAATTCCAAATTATGCTCCCTCATTGTGGAGAAGTCAAGGTAGGAACTTTAAGCAGCTGGTCACATGATATGCACATTCAAGAGCAGAGGGAATTGAATGTACACACTCTCATGTGTTTGCTGTGCTTGGGTGATTTTCTCCCCTCATTCAGTTCAGAAGCCCCTGTCTAGGGAACGGTACTGTACTAGCTGGAGTGGATCTTCCTGTACCAGTTAATTACAACTGATGCCCATAGGCCAAGGCACTGCAAAGAAAGAACCCTTCACTCATTCACAGGACCCTGCTGGTTCTAGGCTGTGTAAAACTAATGGTACAAACACAGGCCTTCAACCTCTTCACTTTTGATATCACGGAGCCCTTCAAAACTCAAGTTTGGAGATTATACTTGTGATTTGGATTTCAAATATCCTTCAAAGGCTCCTGTGTTTAATCAGAGCTTTATGACCAGTATTTGGAACCTTAGTGGAAGTAATTTAGGTCATTGGGTGTCCCCTCTTGAAGGGATTATTGGAACCTGGACTGAGTCTCTCTTCTCTTCTTTGCTTTCTGACTACCGTGAGATGAACAGTTTCTTCTTCCCCATGCTCCTCACTATAGCTTGCTGCTACATCAGCAGAACCAAGCAACTATGGACTGAAATACCTGAAACCTGAACCAAACAAGACTGATCTTTCCTCCTTCAAGCTGTTTAGATCAGGTATGTTATCACAGTGATAAAACCCTAACACAGAGTTTAAATTATGTATAGGCTCATCTTACAGTAGCTTTTAACTCTGGCTTAGCAAAACTGAGTACATGTTAATTTTTAAATTACAAGGATTCATATTTTACATACAAACTAGCTCCTAATGTGTCATATTAGTTTAAAAAAATTAAAATATTTGGTATTCCATTAATATTTGTTAACTGCCTATGTTTAGTATTGTAGGAAAACTATAAAAATCTGCTCCTTGAGAACATTAATTTTGGCTCATTATGTGTTACGTACACTTAAGGCTTTCCATACAGTTGTTAATATTTTCATGTTCACAGCATCAGAAATTCTAACTGGGGCATGACTGCTTTGCAGATGGTCTTAGTATTACAGTGTTTTCTTTACAGACTACTGTAATTTAGGATCTGTCAGAAACTTACTGAATAAATCTTCTTGTTTAGAGCATTTATAATCCTCAGGTTAACTGTGTCCTGTTTTTTTTTCAAGGCACAGAAAAAGATTATGTGAATTTATTTTGTCATAAAGCTATGATGGTTCACAGATGTGCTTATGGTATTTCTTTCTAAGTTATTAGAATTATGCTTGGTTATTTTTAAAAAATTAGTGTCAAGATTATCATTTCGGTATCAAAATTATTCTAGACACTTTTAAAACATACTTGAATTTTCATACTAGACTCGACTATACTCATACAGTATGTTCTGATCACGGATTCTCCTCCCCGATCCCTTCCCGATGCTTCCCATCCTCCACCCACCAACTTAACGCCTTCCTTCTCTCTCTCTTTAGAAAGCAATCAGGAAAACATAAAAAAAAAAATCAAACAAACCATAATAATAAATAAATAAATAAATAAATAAACTGTGAAAAAGCACAAGAAGCATCACAGACAGACACACAAAACAAAACCCATACAAAACAAAAAATAGGAAACTATACTAACCAAGCAAAAGATAAAAGAATGCCTAAACAAAGCATTACGAGACAAAATGTCTACAAAAACACCACTGAGTTCCTTTTGTGTTGGCCATCCACTGCTGGCCATGGGCCTATGCGTAAGTGTGGTTTATATACCCAGGGAGGCTCTATTGGAATTGAAACGAGCTTTCCTTTGCAAGTGGTTGTCAATTGGATATAGCTTCTTGGTAAGAGATAATAACTCGTGTTCAGTCCCCTATCAGCCCCAGGACCCTGTCTGGCTTGAACCTGTGCAGGCCCTGTGCACGCTGCCACAGTCTTTGTGAGTTCATGTGTGCATCAGTCATGTTGTGTCTAGAAGACACTGTTTCCCTGGTATCATCTCTCCCCTCTGGCTCTTAAAATCTGAACCTCTCCTCTTCTGCATAGCTTCATGAGTCCTGGGGGAGGGTTTTGATGAAGACATATACCATTTAGGATGGTATACTCACTTTTAAAGTCAGCTGACGCTAAAATAGACTAACCTAATTATTAAAAACTATGCATTTACTTCTAGCAAATTTATCTAAAATTAGCTCCTTGCATAAATCATATGGCTATTTGGGTTTCAGCAGGTTTTTATTTAAACCATTTAGTAGTCTCCAAATAAAAAGAGCAAAACCCCAATCAAGTTAAGGATTTTCAATGTAATTTATGGTCTTTTATGTAGTTTCTTTGTTGTATTATGAAAATCAAATGTGTCAAGGATTTCTTCACTTTCCACTACCACCAGATTTATGTGAGTATAATAAATGTTAAAAGACATAGAACACATTGCTGATCTTCTCATAATTTTTTAACTTTATGGGCAGAAGTACAATTATTAGGAGTTTTAGAGTGGATGAAGGTTAGCTAGTTCCCTACCATTCTCCCCTACAGAAAATGAAATCAAGTTTCAGATGAAAATGCAATATTTACACATTTCTTAAACTAAGCATAAATAGTTTAACACACTTCATGAGCCTGACAAAATTCTTGCATCCTGTTCCTGTGTTCTACCAACTCTCTGGTCATCTACCATCTGGTACATCTCTTGAGATATGTCTAACATTTTAGAAGGGTTCTACCTGGAGATTAATCATTTGTTTCTAGAAATCTTAGTAAACTAATGGATGGAGATGAGGCAATTTAAGGAATAAACCCAAAACACCATTTCAAGGCGGTGGTGGTGGGGGTTCTCTTATTCTGATCATGAAAGCACAGTGTATAAGCCAATTCACTTTACCTAAATAGAGATGTTAAAAAAAAGTAAAAGCCAATACCTAACAGTTATTACATTTAGAATATAGTTGCCAATTTTACCAATAAAAAGGAATAATGGGTAACTAGCCCATTCCTTTTTATTCTTTCATTTGATTACATTCTGTACAATGAGTGTGCTGTCTTCACTGTATGCTCTCATCATAAAGTGCAGTGCTCCTGCCTACTCTGAACAATGTGGGAAATCAGTTATGAACTGAGGCCTCCAAAACTGAAACAAAGAAAGCCTTTCTCTTTAGAGTTGATTATTTGGGTATTTGTCACAGTGACAGAGAGCTGACTGATGTAGACGTATAGTATTATTGGGGGAACAGGAAAGGCAAGAATGGAAATGGGCTGAGTAGGCTGAGCTGTCAGGCTGCAATGTCAATATGAAACCCCAGTAAGAAGCTCAAGAAAAACCATGGCCTACCATAGCAGTCTCTCATGGGGTAGAAAGAGTGGGACAAAGGTACTATGTTTCATTCACTGGCTAAGGGTTATCCCGAGGAGAGTGTGCCTTCATCTACCACGATCTTGCTCAGTAACTGACCAGGGATGCCTGTGAGATTTGCTTAATGAGGGCATCACTGGAGGATGTAACTTCATCATATTCCTGTGAATATGTGAAGCCAGGCATCTCTTGTTAGAGGTTCTGGGTGCTGCGTCTCTGTGTTTGCCGCAGTGCCTGCTTTGTGCCCCATGGAATAAAGTCTATGGTTATTTGAAAAGCAACTTTTCTGGGACTCCATCTTTCTCTTTTCTTCCTTTTTTCAGTATTAAGAATCAAACTTATGGCCTGACACATTCTAGGTAAGTGCTCTACTACTGAGATATAGCCTTAGTTCCTCGGTGCCTTTTTGCGGAGAGTAAACTTATAAAAGATTAGAATAGCAAACTGTGGTAGAATATTATTTTAAAGTGTGTTACTTTTGATTGTGTTGCATTTGTTTAACTCTGAAACTGTGTTACTTTTCCTGTCTAAAATACCTGATGGTTTAATAAAGAACTGAACAGCCAATAGCGAGGCAGGAGAAAGGATAGGTGGGGCTGGCAGGCAGAGGGAATAAACAGGAAGAGAAATCTGGGGGAAAGATCAAGGAATGAAAGAGGAATGAGGAGGACTTCAGGGGCCAGTCATTCAGACACTCAGCTACACAGGCAGCCATGGAGTAAGAGTGAAAGTAAGATATGCAGAAGTAAGAAAAGGAAAAAGCCCAGAGGCAAAAGGTAGATGGGAAAATTTAGGTTAAGAAAAGCTGGCAAGAAGCAAGCTAAACTAATGCTGGCATTTATAAGAAAGAAAAAGACTCCATGTGTGATTTATTTGTGAGCTGGGTGGCAGGCCACCCAAAAGAGCAAAGACCACCACCAACAGTATACTATGGACAGGAAAAGAAAATCTATACTGGCCACAAGTCAGTATTTCCTAAAGAATGAACCACTAATCCTTTTGAGACAGTAGAGAGCAAATGAGCCTACCCTGTCATCAAGTGACTTGCTGAACTCCTCAAGGACATCTGTTATCTCCACAGCTAGAAAATTGTACTTCAGAGGTATCAAGAAGTAGGTCATCCTTTTTAAATGGAAGTCATAGTTACTGGGCATGTGCACAGGCTAGCCTAGAACTTTCTATGTAGCCCTTGCTGGCACTAAACTCATGGTAATCATCTTGCCTTGACATCCTAGGATTATAGGCATGCACACAGATGCCCCATTTACCCATCATTGTGCACATAGACAAAAGTAACTGTGCAATTCTCAAGGATGGTAAGAGAGACTGCACTCACAAATCCTACAGGTAGCTTGTGCCCTCATGATCTGCTTTTGCTGAGTCCTGGATATGTGATTTTCATATTAATTTTGATTATGCTAGGCCTGCCTGACTTTATGACTTGATAGGTCTAATAGGAAAGTCCCAGATGTGTGGTCACTTGGTGTCCATATGTTCTGGAATTTCATCATTACCAGAGCCCGGTAGCATGCCAGAGGCTGTTTTCCTAATAGTGTGTAACTCTCCTCTCCAGATGTCATGGCCTTACTCCAAAACTCCAGGAGCTTGGTTTTTGATTCTCTCACTGGGGCTTGCCATAAAATCCACACCACATCTTTTTTCTGCTACTGATGCTTCCAGCATCATAGGATCTCCAATCTTTTGCAGACAACTTTCTTGTTACAGGCTCCACTCAGAGTTAGTGAAGTTTTGAGTGATGTCCATGCACACACTAGAATAGTATTTAAAATGTGGAGTGTATTACTATAGTACTTCAAGAAGCCTTCCAGGCTTCTTCATGGCAGGTGAGATGAAGCCATATTATATTTTTCTTTATAAAATATTACAGACCTATGACCACCTAAAAATTTCACTGAAATAGAAGGCACTAAAATCTTCACAAGACTTGCTCCTATCATTTGGAACATGTCATCAAGGCCTTTAATATGTTTATGACTGTTTACTTGCATTGATTGGTTCACATGATGTTATCAACATAGTAGATCAATTAGGTGTTATTTGATATTCATGTGAAGTGCTTATCTCTGGATAACATTATGACAAAGGAAAAGATAGGTCAAAGTGTAGATAAAATTCTTATTATATGTACTTGCAAAATATTTCAACTATTTTTTTTATTTCAATAGAAAGAATGCATTCATTTTATCAAGAGGCAAATACCATGTATCTGCAGTCATGTTAATTTGTGGAAACAATTATACCATGTTGGCTTTGCAGCTAAGATCAAGACTAACATCTACTTGACTGAGCTTGTATACATAGTTACCTTATTCTCCTGCATCTTTCTGGTTTCTGTGGGGTCCAGACTAGTGAGTTAATTTATTGCCATGCACTCATTAGCTTTTTAAAGATGGGCAAAGGTTTCTACTCGTTAGGCTGAAGTTTCTAAGCACAACCTTTTTAAAAGATGTTGCTTGGATTCTATACTATAAAGATATGAACCCAGTGTATCTTTTATGCCATTAGCAACTCTACGCCTTGCATCAGTCTTGGTGCCAGTTGTCACATTTCGTGACTTCTAGGAAGCATGCTGTGAGACAGAGTCAGAAATGGATATATAATACATAGGAGTAATACCTATGGAGTGAAAGGGAGAGAAAACAACATTAGCCAAGGGTATCAGGCTAAATGATCATCAGTGTCTGACAGTTTAAGGTTTAAAATTCTTACTGAGTCTGTTTTTCCTGGTTTTAAAAACATTGTGTGAGCACGCATGTGTGTGTGAGTGTATGCTTGCATGCAGGTGTGTATGTTTGCAGTCATTTCTAGAAGTTATTGCCTCACAAAATATCATAAAGATTTACATCAACGTTTTATTCCAATAGTTTTATAAAGTCAACTCATATATAACATATGGACTTTTAAAAAGATTTATTTTTAATTATATGTCTCTGTTTATATGCACATGAGTGCAGGTATCTGTAGAGGCCAAAAGAGGGCATTGCTGCCCTTGAGCTGATTTTGAGCCACCAAAATATAGGTGCTGGGAACTGAACTCAGGTCCTCTGTAAGATGGTAGTAATCTTAACTGCTCAGATATTTCTCCAGCCCAAACAGGTTTTGCTGCTGTTGTCGCTGTTCTTATTCGTTTGTTTTGCTTTTTTGAGTCAAGATCTTAGTATATGACACAGGATTGCCACTGAACTTGTAATTCTCCCGGGTCTGCCTTCTGAGTGCTGATATTACAGGTACGTAGCACCACACATCACTAAACACATACTGTATTTTACAATAATTTTTACCTTTTGAGGTAGGAACACAATGTCATATTTGTGTGTGTGGATATCCAGCACTCCCAGTATCATTTGGTGAAAAGACTGTTCTACCCACTGAATAATTTCAACAGAACTCAATAATCAAGTGCCAGTGAACTTTTTTTTAATGCAAATCTGGAAATTAAGGCTTGGACCTGCCAGGTCTATACTGAGATGCATTGTCAACTCCGTGAGAGGTTGATATATACTAGAATCTCAATTCTATTCCACTGAGCAAAATGTCCTTCCTTATTGTTAGCATCTTACTGCTTCATTAACTGGAGCTTACAAGTCATTGCTGCAGTGAAGTGTAAGTCCTCAAGCATTGTTCTCATTGTTAAGTCTTCTTTTATGACTTAGGTTTACTCATTTGCTTTTAGCTATTCCAGATTACTCGAATTTACTTATGAATTTCTGGGTGAGATTTACTGTGTCTTTGAAGAAATCACCTGAGATGGCAGTGATTCTGTTGTAAGTCAGTCTCAGAAGTGTAATCTTAACCACTGGAAATCTTCCGACTTCTGATATAGGATGCATTTCTCTTCGTGTAGGCATGAAGCATATCCATTACTAACCAATCCCAGAGGCCGACTCCTATTGTGCACGAGATAACAAAGGTCAGACTGATGCTCCCAACTAGGAAGAAGGTCCTTAAACCTTCCATCCTCTGCATTTGAGCTTTAGTGTTATTGAGGCCTGCATCTGATGCATCAGAACATACAAACGCTAAAATGGTATGGTGAGTTTACTGTTTATAGATAGGTGACATGGACACAAAGGGTTAGAATTCATTGTGAGCCCTTTCCCCCAGTCAATGATTCTGCCCAGAATGGATAGAATTTCTAGTGTATACTAAGGACCCTGAACAACAGATCTACCCTGAATTATGCATCTCATGGTAAATACAACACACTTCAAAAACTTTGAAGACACCCTCATTTTAGGGAACAGAGAAAAGAGCTTGTGCTGTCCTTGAGGTTGCTACCAACTGACAGAAGATGCTATATCCTAGAAAGGAGAGGGACCAGGTCCAAGCAGTTTCAAACAGCCCCACCCGAACCCCCTACCACCTGCAGCTCAGCCTGCTGCATCTCCAGTACATCCTACCATTACACTTGAGAGCTAGAAACAAGGCAGTTGCTCTAAGGTCAGTAGGAGAATTGTCCTGCAGTAGGCCTACTTTAATTTCCTTAATTATTTAAAGATTGAATTTAATTGAAGAAACATAAAACTTATACTCTGAAAATGTGTGTTCTATTAGTCTACTGTTAATTTTATTACTCATTTATTTTCTTCAACAATATTTTGTACTTTGGAGAGTTCAGGTTTTACACTTCTTTTTGTTAAATTCATTAGCTAAACGCTGTTGATGCGATTACAGATGCTGCTGCCTTACAACCCCTCCCATGCTTTTTGGATGGTTCAGTTTTCATTGTTCAGATTTTTTGTGTTTTTCCACTCTAACAATGTATGCCATTTGATTGGAATGTTACCACTTAATATCATTTTCTCATTTGTGAAGTTTTGCTCCTATGGACTTCTTTGTTCTCATTTATATTAACTTTTATGTGTTATACACCCTATAGCATGGTTGTGTGGCTTTTTAAAAACACAATTGCTTTTACAGCTACTTAAGACAATAAAATGACATAGACACGAACACTTTTTACAAGTAATTTCATGCCATGTACTGTCTTTCCCTTAACCATGTGGTCATATTATGTTGTTCCCTTCCATGTCTCATAATTTTTCCTAAAAGATAAGTATTTTACATAATATAGCAGTTATGTAGCTCTCCATCCTGTTTTTCCTAATGCTGCTTACTGTTTGTTTCTCTATGTGGATGCTTGCTTAAACTCTGTTAGTGACTCCATTTTGCCACAGTATGAAATCTCTTCAATAATTAGTATATATTACATCTGAAAGTAACACATTTTCTGTTTGTATTCTGGGATGCCTTTAATTTATATATTTATTTTATTTTTTATTAAGAATTTTTTTTTATTAATTTTACATACCAATCAGATCTCCCTCTCTTCCTTCCTCCCGCCCTCCCCCAGCCTTCTCCCCAACCCACCCCCCAGTCCTCCTCTGAAAAGGTAAGGCTACCCATGGGGAGTCAGCAGAGTCTGGTATATTCAGCTGAGGCAAGTCCAAGCCCCTCTCCCTGAATCAAGGCTATGCAAGGTGACCCCCCATAAATAATAGGTTCCAAAAAGCCAGCTCCTGTAACAGGGATGGATCCTGATCCTACTGCCAGGGGGCGCCTTAAACAGATCAAGCTATATAACTGTCTGACTTATTCAGAGGGCCTAGTCCAGTCCCATGGAGGTTTCACAGCTATTGGTCTAAAGTTCATGAGTTCCCACTAGCTTGGTTTGGCTGTCTCTGTAAGTTTCCCCATCATGATCTTGATGCCCCCTTGCTCATATAATCTCTCTTCCCTGTCTTCAACTGGATTCCCGAAGCTGGGCCTGGTGCTTGCTGTGGATCTCTGCATCTGCTTCCATCAGTTACTAGATGAAGGCTCTATGATGACAGTTAGGGTATTCACCAGTCTGATTACTGCGGTAAACCAGCTCAGGCACCCTCTCCACTATTGCTAGTAGTCTAAACTGGGGTCATCCTTGTGGATTCCTGGGAACTTCCCTAGCACCAGGTTTCTCCCTATCCCCATGATGTCTCCGTCTATCAAGATATCTCTTTCATTGCTCCCCCACTCTGTCCCTGTTCCAGCTTGACCATCCCATTCTCTTATATTCATCCCCCATCTTCTATTGCCCCTCTACTCCCAGTTTACTCATGGAGATCTCATCTATTTCCCCTTTCCAGGGCAATCCATGTGTCCCTCCTAGGGTCCTCCTTGTTAGCCAGATTCTCTGGAGTTGTGGGTTACAGTCTGGTTATCCTTTGCTTTACATCTAGTATCCACTTATGAGTGAGTACATAACATACCATGTTTGTCTTTCTGAGTCTGGGTTACCGCACTCAGGATGATATTTTTTAGTTCCATCCAATTGCCTGGAAATTTCATGATGTCATTGTTTTTCTCTGCTGAGTAGTACTCCATTGTGTATATGCATCACATTTTCTTTTTCCCTTCTTCAGTTGAGGGGCCTCTAGGTTGTTTCCTGGTTCTGGCTATTACGAATAATGCTGCTATGAACATACTTGAGCAAGTGTCTTTGTGGTATGATTGAGCATTCCTTGGGTATATGCCCAAGAGTGGTGTAGCTGGGTCTTGAGGTAGATTGATTCCCAATTTTCTGAGAAACCGCCATATTGATTTCCAAAGTGGCTGTACCAGCTTGCATTCCCACCAACAGTGGTACTCTACATCCTCTCCAACATAAGCTGTCATCAGTGTTTTTGATCTTAGCCATACTGATAGGTCTAAGGTGGTATCTCTGAGTCGTTTTGAGTTGCATCTCCCTGATGACTTAGGATGTTAAGCAATTCCTTAAGTGTCTTTTGGCCACTTGATATTCTTCCATTGAGAATTCTCTGTTTAGCTCTATAGTCCATTTTTTTAATTGGACTGTTTCATATTTTGATATATAATTTCCTGAGTTCTTTATATATTTTGGAGATCAGCCCTCTGTCAGATGTGGGGTTGGTAAAGATCTTTTCTCATTCTGTAGGCTATTGTTTTTTCTTATTTACCATGTCTTTTGCCTTACAGAAGCTTCTCAGTTTCAAGAGGTCCCATTTATTAATTATTTCTCTCAGTGTCTGTGCTACTGGTGTTATGTTTAGGAAGTGGTCTCCTGTGTCAGCGCATTCAAGGCTACTTCCTATTTTCTCTTCCTTCTATCAGGTTCAGTGTAACTGGATTTATATTGAGGTCTTTAATCCACTTGGACATGAGTTTTGTGCATTGCAACAGATGTGGATCTATTTGCAATCTTCTACATGTTGACATCCAGTTATGCCAGCACCATTTGTTGAAGATTGTTTCTTTTTTCCATTGTAGTTTTGGCTTCTTTGTCAAAAATCAGGTGTTCATAGGTGTGTGGATTAATGTCAGGGTCTTCAGTTTGATTGCATTGGTCCACATGTTGGTTTTTATGCCAATATCAAGCTGTTTTTATTATTATTGCTCTATAGTAGAGCTTGTAGTCAGGGATGGTGATGCCTCCAGAAATTGCTTTATTGTACAAGATTATGTTAGTTATCCTGGGCTTTTTTGTTTTTCCATGTGAAGTAGAGTATTTTTCTTTCCAGATCTGTGAAGAAGTGTGTTGGGATTTTGATGGGGATTGCAATGAATCTGTAGATTGCTTTTGGTAAGATTGTCATTTTTACTATATTAATCCTACCTATTCATGAGCATGGGAGATCTTTCCATTTTCTGCTATCTTCTTCATTTTCTTTCTTCAGAGACTTAAAGTTCTTGTCATACAGGTCTTTCACTTGCTTAATTAGAGTTACCCCAAGGTATTTTATACGATTTGTGGCTATTACAAGGGGTGATGTTTCTATGATTTCTTTCTCAGCCCATTTATCATTTGTATATAGGAGAGCTACTTTTTTTTTTAAGTTAATCTTGTATCCTGACACATTACTGAAGGTGTTTATCAGATGTAGGATTTTTGGGTTCGCTTATATATACTATCATATCATCTGCAAATAGTGAAAGTTTGACTTCTTCCTTCTTTCCAATTTGTATTTCCTTGATATCCTTTTGTTGTCTTATTGCTCTAGTTAGAACTTTGAGTGGTATATTGAATAGATATGGGGAGAGTGACAGCCTTGTCTTGTTCCTGATTTTATTGGAATTGCTTTGAGTTTCTCTCCATTTAATTTGATGCTGACTGTTGGCTTGCTGTAAATTACCTTTATTACATTTAGGTATGTTCCTTATATTCCTAATCTCTCCAAGACCTTTATCATGAAGGAGTGTTGGATTTTGTCAAAGACTTTTTCAGCATCTAATGAGATGATCATGTGGGTTTTTTTCTTTCAGTTTGTTTATATGGTATATAACATTGACAGATTTTCATATGTTGAACCATCCTTGCATCTCTGGGATGAAGCCTACTTGGTAATGGTGAATATTTTTTTTGATGTGTTCTTGGATTCGGTTTGTCAATATTTTATTGAGTATTTTTGCATCAATGTTCATGAGGGAGATTGGTCTGTAATTCTCTCTCTTTGTTGCATCTTTGTGTGATTTGAGTATCAGGGTAACTGTAACCTCATAAAAAGAGTTTGGTAGTGTTTCTTCTGTTTCTAGTGTGTGGAACAATTTGAAGAGTATTGGTATTAACTATTTTGAAATTCTGGTAGAATTCTGTGTTGAAACCATCTGGTCCTGGGCTTTTTTTGTTTGGGAGACTTTTAATGACTGTTTCTATTTCCTTGGGGGTTATAGGTCTATTGAATTGTTTATTTTTATCTTGATTTAATTTTGGTATGTGGTATCTATGCACAAAATTGTCCATTTCTTTCAGATTTTCCAATTTTGTGCAGTACAGGTTTTTGAAGTATGACCTGATGATTGTCTTGATTTCATTGTTGTCTGTTGTTATGTCTCCCTTTTCTTTTTGATTTTGTTAATGTGGATGCTTTCTCTCTTCCTCTTGGTTAGTTTGGATAGGATTTTGTCTATCGTGTTGATTTTCTCAAAGAACCAACTCTTTGTTTCATTGATTCTTTGTATTGTCCTCTTTTTATTTTATTGAATTCAGCCCTCAATTTGATTATTTCCTGGTGTCTATTCCTCCTGGGTGAGTTTACTTCACTTTGTTCTAGAGCTTTCAGGTGTGCTGTTAAGTTTCTAGTGTGAGATTTCTCCAACTTTATGTGGACATTCAGTGGTATGAATTTTCCTCTTAGCACTGTCCCATAAGTTTGGGTATGTTGTACATTCATTTTCATTGAATTCTAGTAAGTCTTTAATTTCTTTATTTCTTCCTTGATCCATTGGTGACTCAGTTGAGCATTATTCAGTTTCCATGAGAATGTAGGCTTTCTATAATTTTTGTTGTTGTTGAAATCTAACTTTAAGCCATGGTGGTTCAATAAAATGCAGGAAGTTATTCCAATTTTTTGTATCCATTGAGATTTGCTTTGTAACTGAATATGTGTTTGATTTTAGAGAGGGTTCCACTGGGTGCTGAGAAGAATGTATATTTTTTGTGTTAGTTGCATTCTGTAACTATCTATTAAGTCCATTTGAGTCATAACATCTGTTAGGTCCCTTATTTCTCTGGTAAGTTTCTGTCTGGCAAACCTGTCCTTTGGTGAGAGTGGGGTGTTGAAGTCTCCCACTATTTGTGTGTGTGGTTTGATATGCAGTTTAAGTTTTAGTATTGTTTCTTTTACATATATTTTATTATATTTGGAGCATAAATATTCAGAATTGAGACTTTATCTTGGTGGATTTTTCTGTGATGAATATGTAATGTCCTTACTGTTCTCTTTTGACTGATTTTAGTTTGAAGTCTATTTTGTTAGTTATAGGATAGCTACACTAGCTTACTTGAGCCCATTTGATTGGAAAGTCTTTTCCCAGCCTTTTATTCTGAGGCAGTGTCTGTCTTTGAAGTTGAGGTGTGTTTCTTGAATGCAGCAGAAGGATGGCTCCTTTTTTTGTATCCACTCTGTTAGCCTGTGTATTTTTATAGGTGAATTGAGTCCATGGCTATTAAGGGATATTAATGACCAAGGATTGTTAATTCCTTGTTATCTTTTGGTGGTAGTGTGTGTGTATTTCCCTTCTTTGAGATTTGTTGCTGTGGGGTTATCTATTGCCTGTGTTTTTGTGGGTACATCTAACTTCCTTAGCTTGGATTTTTCTTTCTAGTGCTTTCTGTAGGACTGAATTTGTGGATAGGTACTGTTTAAATCTGATTTTTTTTTCTTGGAATATCTTGTACACTCTGTCTATGGTGATTAAAGTTTTTCTGGGTATAGTAGTCTGGGCTGGCATCTGTGGTCTCTTAGTGTCTGCATTATGTCTGTCCAGGACCTTCTGGCTTCCACAGTCTGCATTGAGAAGTCAGGTGTTATTCTGATGGGTCTGCCTTTGTAAGTCACTTGGCATTTTTCCTTTGCTGCTCTTAATATTCTTTCTTTATTCTCTATGTTTAATGCCTTGATTATTATGTGGCAAGGGGACTTTATTTTTTTAAATCTAGTCTATTTGGTGTTCTATAAGCTTCTTGTATCTTCATAGGTATTTCCTTTAAGTTGGGAAAGTTTTCTTCTATGATTTTGTTGAATATATTTTCTGTGCCTTTGCGTTGGTATTCTTCTCCTTCTTCTATCCCTATTATTCTTAGGTTTGGCTTTTTCATGGTGTCACTGATTTCCTGGACGTTTTGTGTTATGACATTTTTGGTTTTAGTGTTTTCTTTGACTGATGAATCCATTTCCTCTATTGTATCCTCCACACCAGAGATTCTCTTTTCCATCTCTTGTATTCTGTTGGTTATGTTTGCATCTGTAGTTCCTGTTCGTTTACTCAGATTTTCTATTTCCAGAATTCCCTTGGTTTGTGTCTTCTTCATTGTTTCTATTTCAATTTTCAGGTCTTGAAGTGTTTCTTTCATCTGTCCAATAGCTTTTTCTTGCTTTTCTTTGCTTTCTTTAAGGGATTTATTGATTTCTTCCAATTTTTTGTTTGTCTTTTCCTCAATTTCTCTTCTTTCTTTCTTTTTTTTTTGGTTTTTCGAGACACGGTTTCTCTGTGTAGCTTTGTGCCTTTCCTGGAACTCACTCTGTAGCCCAGGCTGGCCTCGAACTCACAGAGATCTGCCTGCCTCCGCCTCTCGAGTGCTGGGATTAAAGGCGTGTGCCACCACTGCCCGACTTTTCCACAATTTCTTTTTTTTTAATTTTTATTTTATAATTTAATTTAATTCTACATATCAGCCACGAATTCCCTTGTTTCCCCCCCTCCTGCCCTCCTTATCTTCCCCTCAGCCCACCCCCCATTCCCTTCTCCTCCAGGGAAAAGCCTCCCCCGAGGACTGAGATCAACTTGGTAGATTCAGTCCAGGCAGGTCCAGTCCCCTCCTCCCAGGCTGAGCCAAGTGTCCCTGTATAAGCCCCAGGTTCCAAACAGCCAGCACATGCACTCTGGTGATAGGATGGCCAAAGACCCTAATTGTCGTGCTAGAAACCTCATCCAATGACTAGGGGAACTGGATGCCAAGATCCATAGCCAGGCCTCAGGTGGAGCTCCAGGAGTCCAATTTGCGAGAAAGAGGAGGGTTTGTATGAGCGAGAATTGTTGAGACCAAGGTTGGAAAAAGCACAGGGACAAATAGCCAAACAAATGGAAACACATGAACTATGAACCAATAGCTGAGGAGCCCCCAACTGGATCAGGCCCTCCGGATAAGCGAGACAGTTGATTGGCTTGATCTGTTTGGGAGGCATCCAGGCAGTGGGACTGGGACCTGTCCTCAATTTCTTTAAGGGAATTTTTCATTTCCTCTTTAAAGACCTTTATCATCTTCATAAAGTTATTTTTAAGGGCACTTTCTGCTTCTTCTTCTACATTGTGGTGTTCAGGTCTTGCTGTTGTAGAATCACTAGATTCTGGTGGTGCCATGTTGCTCTTTGTGTTGTTTTATGTATTTTTGAAGTGACATCTGCCCATCTCTTCCTCCAATGGGTGCAAGAGGTGTCTGTGTCTGAGGGAGCTGCTCTTAGTCCAGTATGGGCTTGCTGTGTCTGTGTCTCAGGGGATCACTCTTGGTCCAATCAGATTTGGTGGATTTTGTGTCTCAGGGAGCTGCTGAAGTCACATGGGGATGGGCAGGTTTGGGGTAGTTAGAGGGTCTTGTATATTGCAAGGTTTGATGGGGGGTGTTGGTGGGGAGGCATGTCCCCAGGAGTCTTCCCTGCTTGCTTGCAACTGGGACAGTGATGGGTGGTAGTGGAGGGCCACTTTCATTTATTTATTTTTAGATTATAATATAATTACATTATCTCCTTTCCTTTCTTTCCTCCAAATCCTCCCCGGTACACCCCTTATTCTTATCCAAATTCATGGCTTCTATTTTCTTTAAATTTTGTTACATATATATGTATATTGCATAGGTGTATATATACACACACATATATATACATACATGCATATATATGTGTGTATAAAAACGTTATATGTGTGTGTGTGTGTATTCTAAATACATAAATATAACCTGATCAGTCTTCATAATGTTACTTGTATGCGTATGTTTTCAGGGCTGACTGTTTGGTATTAGATAACTTTTATTCTTTGGCTTGTCTGTCCTGATGTGGAACATTTGTCAAGGCTGAACTGTGTTCCATTTTCTCTCTCTCTCTCTCTTTTTTTTTTGATTTTTCAAGACAGGGTTTCTCTGTGTAGCTTTGCGCCTTTCCTGGAACTCACTCTGTAGCCCAGGCTGGCCTCGAACTCACAGAGATCCGCCTGCCTCTGCCTCCCAAGTGCTGGGATTAAAGGCGCGCGCCACCACCACCCGGCTCTCTCTCTTTTTTTAATGGCTAAGGTAGTACCTCTACCCCATCAGTGGGACCGAATGGAAAAAAAGGATTCTACAACCTCCTGCCCTGATTTGCTTTTTCTATGGCCTCTACTGCCTAGAGTCTGAGGAACAGACAGATGAGAAGTTCTGGTGGTTTGTCCCTACTGAGGTCTCACTCTGTACTTTCACCAGGAGTGAAAGATCAAAGGAACCACACAGTTTGGCAACACTGGCCTAGAATAGGGCTTGTATCCGACTGAGGTGAGGAAAGATGATGGAGTAAGTGAAGATTCTATCGTATAGGTTTTCCCTGTTCTCACAGGAGATTTGTCAGATCATTTGTACTAACTGTTTCCTTTTTACTGAATACTCCACAGACATTTTCCACTAAAACTCAGATCTGGATGGTTGAGTTTTTTCCTGTTGAGGCCATTGAGTAACTCAGACTACTGCTGTTGAAGTATGCCTTCCTGAAGACTTGTTTTATGAAAACTCTGTGCTATTGTTAGATGCGATCCCTGAGGACAGAAAGGTTGAAGAGTAGATCCCAGGCTGTGATGTTATCGGGGTGTGATGGAGCCTTAGAAGGTGGACTTAGTGGGGATTTCAAGTCCTGGGGGACATACCTTGGAGAGATCTTATTTCCATCCCTTTTTCTTTTCATTCCTGACTATGAGGTAAGTTGGCTTTTCCTGTTATACCCTTCCTTCATGATGTGCTGGCTCTTCCTAGCCTCCAAACAACAGAGTCAACCATTTATGTACTAGAACCTCCCAAATCATAAGCCTAAGTACACCTTTTTGCTGTTTATGTTAATTATTTCATATAGTCTGTTACAGTATTGGGGAGCTAATACTTACATTTTCCATGTTTTATGAGTTCAAGTACATAATTTGCATTTTCTTAGAGACTAGGGAAAATATTTAGCATTTAAGTAAATAAATTACCATATTTTTGTTGGCTAAGAATGATGAATGTGAGCAAAGGATGTTAGTAAATTATTACAGTAATAGCACCTGGGAGGTCAAGGCAGAAGAATCAGAAGTTCAAGATCGTCATTTGATATTTAGTGAGTTTGAGGCCAGGTTGGTTTAAATGAGATCCTATCTGAAAAAAAAAAAAAAAACTGTTGAAGGTTAATAATGTTTTCCTGTAATAGTAGATATGCTTTGATAGTAAAAGCTGGGTTTTTTTTTTTTTTTTTTTTTTTTTTTTTTTTTTTTTTTTTTTTTGGTTTTTCGAGACAGGGTTTCTCTGTGTAGCTTTGCGCCTTTTCCTGGAACTCACTTGGTAGCCCAGGCTGGCCTCGAACTCACAGAGATCCGCCTGGCTCTGCCTCCCGAGTGCTGGGATTAAAGGCGTGCGCCACCACCACCCGGCAATAGCTGGGTATTTTGCATCATTTCATGTAAGACTCAATCACTGTCTCAGGAAACTCTAAATTCTTAAATTTACTTTTAATAACAGGAGTGAAAATTCCAATTTCCAATACAATTTTGTTATTTAATATATTATACAATTCATTTTTACTTTTCACCCAAGCAACAAAGTTATGAGAAGTAATAGTAAGAAAAAAATTCCTTTGCTAAAACATGCCTGAGCACATATATACATAAAAATGCCATGGTTTATGAAAAGGGGAAACCTAGCCAATTTGTTTCTGGTGGATCTCAACAAGACACTTTCTTCCCATCGATGCATAGGCACAGAGTTTCATTTAAAATGTATTTGAAAGTACTTTTGCTACAACTCACTGAAAGGGCAAAATTTAAACCATATGTTAATGAATGGGAATAAAGATCATAGGGAGGTCACTGAATGAAAATTTGTGGCCATATTTACTTCTCTGTATTTGTTTGCTAAGCAGGTCATATGACTCCAAAATTGCTCTAATTGCTTCATATGTTTTGCTAGAAAGGATGACTCCAGGGGAAAAATAATGCTACACTGCAAGATGACAATAGACTGTGATGGTTTTTTGAGCTTTTTGTGTCTTGTGGGGAGACCTGAATTGTTTCTTATTAGAGTTAGAATTACATAATAATAATAATTATAAATTGAAATGGATTTGTTACTGACCACGTGACTTGGAATTATCTATATTATTTGAGCCTCAGTTTTCTCTTCTACGACATCAACCTACATAGCAATTTTAATGTGTGAAAACATGTGAAATACCACACAGTTTTTGGTACTTAAGAAGAACAAAATAATTAATTATCTCCTCTATTCCTTTGAACTAAACCAAAAAACTGTTTGTGACATAAATCTTGCTTGTTTGAAATAATCGTAGAGCCAATTTTTCCACATCAATATTTCCACGGTGTACACCTGCATTTTAGCTACTTGGAAGGCTAAGGATCATTTAAACTCACCAAGTCAAATACCAGCCTGGGAAACGTAGTGAGACACCATCTGAGAAGCTAAAAATATAAACAAAAAAAACTTTCATAGATTAGTAGCTAAAACTTAGTTTCAACAAATATAATTATTACATACATATTTCTAATTTAATATTAGCATGGGGTATTGTCTTCTTCAAGACAGTTAGGGTAGATAAAATATCACCAGTTTTCTGTCAAGATGAAGAATTTCCATTCATTTGCATTTCTTGCATAAATACTAATTGAATACTTCATGTGTGGTATGTTAAATATATAGTTGTGGAATAACTAAACCATCTTAGGTACTCTACTCTTGCTATGATAAAACACCATATCCAAGACAGCTTGTAAAAGAAATCATTTAATTTGGCTTACAGTTCCAGATTGTTAGTTTTTGATGGTGGAACAAAGATGTGAAGGCAAGAACAGCTGAGTGCTTCCATCTTTTTGTGCAAGCAGGAAGCTGAGAGAGCTAGCTCTACAAGGCACAAGACTTGAGAAACCTCAAATCCCACCCCTAGTGACATACTTCCACCAGCAAGGCCACACCACCTAATCCTCCCCAGTCACTAGGTATTCAAATGCCTGAGACTTATGGGAGACATGGCCCTTTCTTTAACAGAATTTAACAGTGAGAGATGCTAAACAAATAAATATTCAGCTAAATATAATTACACTTCTGAGAAAAACTGTGAAGTCAGATATATGATGATCTGAGTGCATATAATAGAAGGGTCTGACCTTGTCAGAAAGATATGACAAGTTAGAAGTTAACAAATGACCTGACAAATTATAACCTAGCAGCAATTATCAGATGAATAGAGATATAAATGGAATTCTACCAGGGGCAACAGCATTTGTAGTCCTTAACGTGAGAGTCTGTACAACACACAAACAGAACCTATGTTTTCTGTGCCGGAACACTGAAAGAAAAGACAAGATGATGAAGCTTTGGAAGCCACTGTTCTCATGGGCCATGCTAAGAATATTTATGCATATTGTAAAAACATCAGGAAGCCATTGCATTAATTGAAATAAAGCATGGGAGAATCCTGCAGGAGTAGATGACTATCAAACTAAGATTTTTAAAAAACAGATCACGCCGGGCGGTGGTGGCGCACGCCTTTAATCCCAGCACTCGGGAGGCAGAGCCAGGCGGATCTCTGTGAGATCGAGGCCAGCCTGGGCTACCAAGTGAGTCCCAGGAAAGGCGCAAAGCTACACAGAGAAACCCTGTCTCGAAAAACCAAAAAAACAAAAAACAAAAACAAAAAAAAAACAGATCACTCTGAAAGGGTAATAATACATTTTTTTAAAAAAAATCCGTAAAATGTTTATTTTGGTAGAATGAAGTAGAAGTATCAGGGAATTTGGTCAGTGATTATGGAGATGGAAAGAAATGGGCAGAAATGTTGGGAGTTAAGCCTGGTGGATCTTTGTGATCTGTGGAATGAGAGAAAGTAAGCAATCAAAGATCATTTTAAAGATTTTTTAAATGAGTATTTCATTCATCACACTAGCCATTCTTAGAGTGAGTCCATCTTTTTGTATCACAATTATATATTAAGAAATTCATGTATTACTGCTAAATTGTGGAATTGTTGTGTTAATGATACATTAGAAATTTCTTTTTCATTATTTATTTATTAGTGTGTGTTGGGAGGGGGTCCATGTGTGGAGGCCAGAATCTCCACATAGCAGGTGCTTTTATCCCCATACCCATCCTGTGGGCCCTGAAACTTATCTTTAGATGATTGATTAGAATACTTTTCATCATAAATTACTTATTGGCAAGTTCTGCTACTATCAGTATATTTGTATTTGGTAGAACTACATAATTACTAAAGTTAATTTTATTTCTTATGTTCTGGGCAAGTGTAGCTTAGAAATGTACTTTGCAAAATTAAATGTAATATAACTTTACTATTGAAGTATAAATCTAATTAATCTTATAAAAAAAAAAAAAACAAACCAGAAGCCAGATACCGAGGTAAAACCTGAAAGATCAGAGAAGCAGGAGAGCAGCCACAGTCTCTTCCTTCCTGTTTCATTTTTTTTTCAGTTCAAAAAAGTCAAAGATCCTATCTCTGCCCTGCTTTATCACTTCCTGTTCCTCTCTGTACAGACCTCCAGACCTCTATGGTTAACTAATGGCTAGCTTTACCCTTTGGCTCCAAGAAAGCTTTATTTGTTAGAACACCAACAAAATATCACACAACATACTATGAAGTTCTTTTAAGAAATCAAACATAATTGCAAAACAACAAATATATTCATTTTTGACATCTCTTTTACCCTAACTTTTAAAACATTACCCTTCTAGATAAAGGGGAAAACATATCCCTTGCATAAACGTTCAGGTGATTTTTTTGTATATATTTGATAAGTTTTGATAGAGTAACTTTTTGATAATACAAGCCAGGAGCACCTACTCTGGTCTCTGTTGACTTGGTATGGCTGGGAAATTCTACATTATTATATATTTTTTAGAAAGAAGTACTTTTATTTTATTCTTTGAAACTTTCATAAATGTACACAGTATATTATAATCACATCCCTCACCAAAACCCTCTGTCCACTTCCTCCTGGCCTTCTCTCTGATGTATTTCCCTTTTTATTTCAGTGTCCATATATTCCAATGAAGCCAATTAATAGTTCCCATATGTTAATAGCTGTGGTGCATCACTGGTACGTGAAGAACCTGCCACTGGTAACCCCTCCGAGAGAAGTGACTCTGTTTTTTGTAGCATCCATCACCTGGCAACAGCTCCTCAGCTGGGGGTGGGGGCACCAAAAGTACCTTCCTCTGCCATGCTTGAGTTTTTAATTGGCTTAATCTTACGCAGGTCTTGTGAAGATAATCATAGTTTCTGAGTTTATGTGCAACAGCCGTGCGACACATGTACAGAAGACAGCATTTCATAGCATTCCTCCCCATCTTCCTGCTTTACATCCTTTCTAGACCATCTTGAGTGATGTTTCCCGAGCCTTGGTGGGCTGGAAGAAATAGATGTCCCATCTGTGGCTGAGAACTCACAGTCTCTTATTCTCAGCATGTAGAAGAATTATGACTTTCTGCAAAATCACTATATCAATAAGAAGCTTGCTGCCTATGGTTGAGAGCAGCAAAAAAAAAATCTATGGATAAAAACAGAGATATTTAGAAGACAGTTTGACAACATGATCCTTTAGCCAAGGTTTCCCCACTTGGGGCTATGACTTCTATTGCAATGCGATTTGGCCACATTGGCAGTACCAGTCATGAATTCCTTCTTGTGGTGCAGGCCTAAAATACAATAAAGAGAGTGGTTATTAACCCCATAAATAGTTTTGCCACTACTTCACCCATGTGCATACTTTGCCCACCGATTCAGTATGGAAGCATGCAGGGATCAGCTCTCGATAAGATCAATGATATCTAATCTCTTAGAACAGTCTTCATAATAACTTCAGCAACATGAAAGTTAGCCAATAGGAAGAGAGTCTCCTGGTCTGTCCCTGCTCATTTCTCTGCATCCTGCATTCAATGTAGATAGAGTGAATAGTATTTTCAGCAATAGGATCTTATCATCTAGTTATGGTGGGCAACCAAGAGCAATGATAGCAGCCTGTATTGGCTTGGGTGCCTCTAACCAATAAGCCCTAGGAAGGTATCTACTGAGGTTTTCATTTTATAAACCATGTCCTTTGGGAGCAACATTGTATATCCGTGTGGGGTTCCTCTTTTTAGACTCCTCTTTTTGTTATAAATTTAATTTGTAACTTATGTATGAGCTAATGCTTCATACATTCTTAGTTTTAGGCAGCCCACTCCCCTCTCTCTCCTTTCCTTCGTTCCTCTTCTACTTTCTCTGCTAAAACTTTAACTTCTTACACTCTTCCTCCCTGACTCTTTTCATATCACATGTGTTCTCCTATCCTTTGTTGATATGTGTTATTTTTTTTTTAAATTTGGGATGTAAAATCATATGCTCCCAAGTAGCTTCCTCATGCACACTTAATTTTGGCTAAGTCTCCCCCTCATCCTCATTCCCTCCACTCTCCGATTCCACTACCGCTTGGACCCTTCTGCCTCTAGTATTTTTTTCTCTGTATTCATTTCACCTATATTCTAGTAGCCCATTTCCTTAGATGGGCCAGCCATAGTCCATTTCTGATTCCCTGGCTTCTACCTGATTTCTAGGCTTGACATGTAAAACAAAAGATCTGAAGCTAGGAAAAATGTATTAGGCAAAACATATGTTATTTGTCTCTCTCAGCCTCAGTTACTTCATTCAACATAATTTTTCCAGTTCCCTCAATTTAACCAAAAATTTTGTGGTTTCATTTTTTTTTACAGCTGAGTAATATTCTACTATACAGTTGTACCACATTTTAGTATTCATTTATCAGTTTATGGACATATTGATTGTTCTGTTTCCTAGATATTGAGAACAGAGTAGCAATGAACACAAATGTACAAGTGTCTCTGTAGAAAGATATAAAGTCGTTTTGGTATATGTCCAGGAGTGTTATAGCTGGATTATATGGTAATGCCAGGTGTTGTTTAATTTTTTTTCTTCACACTAGTTTTCATTAAACAAATAAAGTCAGTAGTGGAATAGCTTATTTTTAGTTTTTTCACGAAATCTTCTGACTGTTTTCCAAAAACGCTCCACTAGTTTGTACTAATATCAGCAGTTAATAAGGGTTTTCCTTTCCCCACATCACTCCAGAATTGGCTGTCATTTGCATTCTTGATGTTTTTGTTAGATAGTGCATGACTCTTGGGGGAGACATTATCACCCAGTGGGAATTAAACGTGTGTGTGTGTGTGTGTGTGTGTGTGTGTGTGTGTGTGTGTGTGTGCATGCTACCTAACAGCTCAGAAAATCTGCTCTCTCTATGGAATGGGAATGATAGGCATGACTCACATAATTGTTTTGACTTTTTATTTTGGCACATGTAAAACACTTGTCACAATAATTTGCACAACAGAGTTTTATGAATAGCAGTTACCATTTGTATCTTTTGGGGTCTTGACTGAATGATCATCAGTAGCAAGTAGTCAAGCTACAAAAAGAGAAGTGTCATTTTGGAGAGCAAGAAGACAAAAATCCATCATTGATCCAATCCATCAATCAATTGATCATCAAGTCAACATAGTAAGGGAGGCTATGTATCCCTCAGGAAAAAAAAAAAAAACATTTTCCTGGATTTTCATTTTCTATTTTTACTAACTTCTTGGATCTAATGTCAGTTAATACGAAAATGGGCATCTTTGGTGATATGAAAGAAAATGGCCCCCAAAGGGAGTGGCACTATTACGAGGTGTGGCCTTATTGGAGGAAGTATGCCACTGTGGAGGTGGACTTTGAGTCTCATATGTACCTCAAGCCAAATCCAGTGAGAGAGACCAGTTCCTGTTACCAGCAGTCTAAGATAAAGGACACTTGACTACTTCTCCAGCACCATGTCTGTCTGCATGCCGCCATCTCATGCCATGATGATAATGGACTAAACTTCTAAAATGTAAGCCACCCCAATTACATGTTTTTCCTTTATAAGAGTTGCCGAGGTCTCTTCACAGCAACAGAAACCCTAACTAAGACAGCATCTATATAAGACAATCTATCAGAATCGTTGAGTATTCAGCCTTTGATCTTTGAAGCAAGATTGAAGACATAGAACAGATTTTATACTTCAGAAGTCCTTCTTTAGCTCTTACTGAGTTTCTATGAGATCCTTGAGTATATTATACATATATCCTTTGTTGAACAATTCCAGTGATCTGTGCCTTTCCTCGGAGCATATTATCAGTTTGTCTTCCTTTGGAGTTCTAGCATATAACCTATGTGTGGCATGCAGTACATAGAAACTGTACACTGGCTCATGAAAAATAAATAAAATTAGTTAATTAATTTTAACTTCTTTTTCATAGAACCAGAAAAACCACACCACATATTGGTTAGGGAGACTTAATGATAGTGCATGTCTGTTTGTAAATGAATAGTAATTACATGTTCCCCTTCAAAGTAAATGGCATTAGTTCTCCCAGGTGTAGATAGAATGCTATAGTTCTGAAGTCCGTCATACTATCTTTTATTCTAATCACAATTTCCCATGAGGCAATTCATAGTATGTTCCGATTACAAGTCTTGCGAAAGTGGAGAATTGTGAACTGCACTAAAGTAAGAGCAAAAATTTGGTTAAGTGAATTATATAATTAAGTTCTGCATCCTAACACTCCATGAATTTATAGGGGCTATTGTGTAATTAGTTTACAAAAGAAAGAGCAGTGGAGTTATTTATGACAGATGTTCACCTAACTTAAAACAGGAAGAGTATATTTACTTCTATGTAGTTATTACAATGTAATTAAAACCATAAAACCACCTTATCTGAATTTCAAAGCTGGGCATGTTTTTTCCTTTCCTTAGCCTTATTGAGTGCAGTTCTCCTCACTAATTATGCAAGGATCATAGAAGAAGGCCGCAGGTTGAACACTGTGGGTGCCAGATACTTTAGCAAGGTTGTATTTACTTATTTATTTTGCCCCAGTGTTAAGTAGAGTGATGCAGACAATACTCTGAACAGTTATTTTCACACACACACACACACACACACACACACACACACACACACACACACAATTCCCCAGATAGGGCAGATGATTGAAGTTGATTTTGTGACTAAGTTCTGGGAGTGGTTGGGAAGCAAAAGGAGGGTGTTTAGTCAGCAGATGCTTCCAAATGTTCTGAGATTTGGTACCCACTATCATCTTCCAGACATGATGAAATGGGAATGGCCTTGAACACTCATCTTCACTTTTCTTTTGTACATAACTCAGCATTATGGAGTTATAGTGTGACATCTACTGTATGCCATTCCCAGTTGGGATGGCTTTGGACTGCTTACTTTCAGCAACAAATCTGCTGTAAGAGAAAGTTCTTGCAGGAAATAATAGTTGGCTTTTCAGAAAACATGAACCATCTCTTTATTCAAGGCATGGGGAAATACGCCCAGATGTCAAATGTCAGCTCCAATCAATTCAGCTCATTCCACTCATAATCATTTGCTTGTTATAGGAGATTTCCGACTTCTCATAACGGCTCACTTGGATCAGGGAAACATTGTTCAGGGATTTGACAACATGTGCAAACTCTTTTTGAATTAATTTTCAAAGCCTTTTGTGACTGGTGTCAATTTGCCAACAGTGTTCTTTCATATCTTCAGGCTCAAGGTCTAAAGTTTGGGGTTGTTAATGGCAAGAATTTCCTTTCTGACAATTCCCCTTCACCTTTCAGAGGGATAGGGGCTGCTCTGAGCATCAAGAATATTAGAGTCAAAATAGGGAGAAGGATTTAAGTTTGGGGTCATGAGGTTGACTTTTTGACTCTGAAAAGATCTTTTAACAGCAACACAAGTTGAGAGTAAGACTCCAGCTTAGAGTTGGCTTCATCCAAGGTCTCTAAAGGCTCATGGGAAGAACAGAAAACTTTTTACACGTGAATGGGGCACTATTAAAGAACATATCAGTTGAACACGTTACACAGCTGCATTATACAAGAAAAGTGAATGAGTGAAAATGGAGACAGAATGTTAGCTAACACTTTTTAAATCTTCTAAAAAATACTTTACCCATAAAAGTTGAATAAACAAAGACAAAACATTTTACAACTAAATTTTGCACATCATCCTAAAGAACTCAAGAAGCATTCTCATTTCAATAGTACTGGATGGAACACTGGATAAAGACAGAGAAAGATGCACTGTTCTTTCCTTTCCAAAGTTTTTGGTTGTAGCTAGTCTTTCACAGCTTTGTGACCTGGATCTTCAAGAAGTCTCTTTATTGGATGTGGTAACTAACATTAGAACTTTGTAGATGAGCAGAGGGACGGGTCAGCAGGATTGTGCTTCAGACAGTCCATATTCATTTTTTGTGGTGACCTGTGAATGACCTTTGCTCAAGTCTCTATTTTGTCACCCCAAAGCAATGATACGATTTACAAGTGTTGGCCAGATATGGTGATGCATGCCTGTAATCCTAGCACTCAGGAGGCAGAGGCAGGCAGATTTCTGTGAGTTCAAATCCAGCCTGGTCTACAGAGCAAGTTCTGTATAGCTAGGGCTACACAGAGAAACCCTGTCTTGAAAAACAAAACAAAGCAAAACAAAACAAAATAAAACAAAACAAAAATCGCAAGTGTTTTGTAGATAATTACTGAACCAGTATCCAGATGCATTTGCCTGTGAAGTCCATGATGGAATTTGGGGCTCTAACATTCACCTGCTATTTTATGTATACATTTAATATAGTTTTTCATCTATGGTAATGATAATTACCTCCAGTTTGACATATGTAAGAAATTACATCATAGGCTTCTCTTATCAAAGACAAAATAATCACTGTCGATGACAGTTAACCTTATTTGCAGTGTTATTAAACTTTCTATTACATTCTCCAACACAGGTTCTTTGTACATATTCCAGCCTAGTGCTTTAGCTATGCATACAAGAACAAATGAATTTGAAGGGGAGGCTTCCATTAAGACAAAAGCATTCTTCTATTTAAAAAGTAGATTGAAAGCATTTGATTAGTTGTGGTGGCCATTGAAACACTATTTTGTTATTATGTTGTTTATATAAAGCAAACTGTTCACAGTGGGTTTTTGCCAAAATGTTTGTCTATAATCATGTAGATTTTATTGCAATATCCTAATAGTTTTTCATTTTCTTTGACAAAGATGCAAGGGCAAACATGGCTCTATAAAATTAGATTTTATTATCGCCATGTTTGTTGAGTCAAAATTCCATTCCTTAATATTGCTCAAAAAATAATTAGGTTTTGAGGTTTAAATTCCTTTCTTTAATAGAATGGTTTATAGGACTTCTATTTTTCCAAATAAAAGATATAGCAATGGTGATGATCTTCACTAAAAACATCGAAATTAGTTATAGATTTTTGTAATTACCTCTAATATCTTTAATGGTAAACCTGCAGTTTAGTTGGAAATCTGGTTTGAAAAGTATTTGCTACATGAAATACATGGGAAAGGTCCTCATCTTTATATAGCTTATTAGACCAAGACTAAGCTTTTTAGAGGTATATAACCTGGTTGGTAACACCAACAGTGAAAAGGAATATGTAGAATGAGGTTTAAAAAAGAAGAAAAAAGATAATAGAAATTGATGGTTTAAGAAATAAGTAGATGGGCATAGTTCCACCACTAACCAAGAACCTATCTGCAATTGATAGAATATGGGAGAGTGAAACTCACTTTTCTCCAATGGGATGACACTGGGTATATCATCCACACTGCAAGTCAGGTCCCATGCTCAGCAATAGTTGGCCACCACGAATCAGACGTTATGGCTTTTATGTGTACTTTTTTTGTCTTTAAGAGAGAGAAAGAACATGGAGTTGGGTAGGTAGGTAAGTGGGGGAGAAGTTGAGTGAGGGGAAATAACACAACTGAAATGTACCATTCTCAAAACATAAATATTTTTAAAAGACATTAGAATGTAGGAGAAAAATGCAACAATCTACTTATTTTTCTTACTAGTTTTATTTGCTCATTTCTCATCATTTTCTTTTTAGCAGATGTTATATCTAAAAACAAAATGATAACATATTTCACCTATAGCGACTGTGCATAAGACAGATTTAGGTGAGTATACACCTTTCATTTTTGAGATGAGTGCATATATAAAGATGGTGTACTCAGGGCTGGAGAGATGGCTCAGTGGTCAAGAGAACTTGCCATTCTTCCAAAGCATCTGCATTTGACTATCAAGGCAGCTCACAACCATCTGTAACTCCAGCTCCAAGAGACGTGAAGGCCCCTTCAAGCCTCTGTGAACAGCAACACACACGTGACATTCACTCGCACACATGCATCTTAAAAATAGTATACACAAAAACTACATAACTTGATTTTTTTTAACATTTTAAAATAAAAAAGGAGGAATGATAACAGGTGCATCATAAAATCAGAAAGAAATTGTCAAAACAAGCTCAGAGCAACCGCAAGAACAGTGAGATCCAACCAAAGAGATGTTTGGTAATAATGCAGTGTTCTGGATTCAAACGTTGTGAACAAAGTGGGAGAAAATGCTAGAGTAAAGTTTCGATCGTGAGGTAGAGATCTTCATCTCAAATCACAGCAAGCAGATTTCACAATTGGGGAAATGCTTCCGCTGTTCTTGCAAATCAAGATTCACAGAGGGATACCTCCTATGGCGAACTGTCTGATAACCAGTTGGTAGCCATTGCCTTCCAGAGCAAGCTACAGTGGGATTCTGTTACCTACAACCAGAGTACCAAGTAACACACCTTACCAGTAAGAAGATGAATGGGTAAAGCCAGAGAAATTACTAACATAAATTTAGATAAAAAATATAAGAAAATTTAATATGGTGTTCAGTATGTGACTATTTGAGCAATTTCTTTTTTTTTATTAAGAGATTTTTCTAGCCGGGCGGTGGTGGCGCACGCCTTTAATCCCAGCACTCGGGAGGCAGAGCCAGGAGGATCTCTATGAGTTCGAGGCCAGCCTGGACTACCAAGTGAGTTCCAGGAAAGGCGCAAAGCTACACAGAGAAACCCTGTCTCGAAAAATCCAAAAAAAAAAAAAAAAAAAAAAAAAAAGAGATTTTTCTATTCATTTTACATGTCAACCATGGATTTCTCTGTCATCCCTCCTCCCACCCCCCAGCCTTCCTCCCCAACCCACTCCCATTCCTACCTCCTCCAAGGCAAGGTCTCCCCTGGGGAGTTATAGTAATTTCTTTTAGTAATAATTGTGTTTAGAAGACAATGGGACATGGGCTCTATTGCTACCACTACAAACCAAGACTATTCCAAAAGGCCTTTGGTTTTATATTCCTACAGTTTTCACAGTGGGTATTCTTGTACTCTCATGTGCTGCACCATGATATTTCAGAGAATTCTAGACTATGTATCTGATGATGGTCTCATAAGATTATAATATACCCAAAATGGAATATCCACCATAACTTCTTAGCACAGCACAGACCATGTTTGCAATGATGCAATGTAAATATACCCACAGCACCAACAGCTGTATAAAAATACTGCACGTACAATTATGTGCTCTGCACAATTCTCCATAGTGATAATAATGACCACGCTATTGGTTTATGTACTTACACAGGATAGTTTGCCTTGTTCTTTTAGAGAATACAATTTATTAAAAAGTACTGTGAAATGACAAGCACTGTTAGGCCAGTAAACAACCTCACATATCTCTGATTATTCTGGCTCTCAATTACATTAAGATGCCGTGTTGAGTGATGGACCTACAGCATCCATCTCTGTGTTCGTGCACTTGGTGGTGTTAACATGGCGAAGAAATCAACTGGTTATGGTGACCGTCGCAGAAGATGGTCTTATGGTTAAGGGATAAACAACTTTTTATTCTGAATTAACAAAAATTATACACAAGAATAGTTTTAAAATATATTCCGGGTATAGACCATCAAGCAATTAGCCCAAGGAATTTTGAAAGAGTGGTGGAATTCTATGGAGACTTTAAAATTCATGGTTGGAATAAGGATCCTATCCTGCTTGTTTTTGTCTACTTGACTCAAATCTTAATAGAGCTGAGTTGAGAGAATCTCATCTGAGAAAATGCCTCCATCCAATTGCCTTTTAGTCTATAGACCATTTTCTTGAATGATGTTTAATGTGGGAGGCTCTAATGTGGGTGGTGCCACCACTGGGTAGATGATCCTGGGTTGCATAAGAAAGCAGGTTGAGCAAGCCATGGTGATAGAGTCAGTGAGCAGCTTTTCTCCACGGTCTGTTCTGCTTTAGTTCCTACCTCCAGGTTCCTGCCTTGAGTTTCTTTCCTGGCTTCCCTCAGTGATGGAGTATCGTCTGAGGGTTTTAAGCCAGAATAAACCTGTTTCTCTCCAAGTTGCTTTTGGTCATTATGTTTTATCACAGCAATAGAAACCCTAATAGAAAATTATACAGGTCCCAAATCTAATTCCTGTATGAATCAGGCAGGAAATACATGTGAGTGGAATAATTTGAATATCAGAAATGAGGTGTTTGATATATGAGTTGTGGGGACCATGGTTAATAGAATATACTTGTTATATCCAAGGGATAAGCTAGTCTGTTCTGGCAATTTTTGTCCTCTGAGGATGCAGGCCTGTTATTGCCTGATCAAAATACAGTAATTAATTTGATTTTAAATGTGAAAGTCCCCTAGCCCCAATTCTTCGCTACTTAAAAACTGTACTAAAAAGTCCAAATTATAAATCTTTCAGAGTGACTGAGTTCAGAATTTCCATTTTAGGAAAATAATCAGTTCTGTAGTTGTTTGGGTAGTGTGCTTACTATGACCTCGAAAGTTTGAAAAGCGGGTTCAAAGTAGCAGTGTCCATAAGCAATATCTCCTAATATTAGGAATAAGTCAAGCATGTCTAGCTTACTCCATGATTATTCTGAAGATTCTAGATAAAACTACATCCACAAAAGAAGCAACAGCAGTGTGTAAACAGAAACAAAAGAGGAACACTAATATAGGAAAGTAAACATTAGTATCCTATTTATAGAGGTTGTTATAACTGAAAATTGTGTTAGTTTTTGATAGTAGGTTCATATCACAAAATATATATCCAAAGATATTAGTCAGGTTACTTTAAACTAGAAAAATGGAGATAATCAAATGATGATATTTACATTTAGTAAATCTTATGAGATATTCACACTACATTTATAATATTGTATTGATATGTCTGCATAAGAAAGAATAAATACAGTATATTTTAAAGAACAAAGACTCTTTTCCAAAAAACATTGCAATATAAACTCATTTTTGTTTTCTTAAAGTCTATGTATATATGACAACTATCTAAAACTTTTAAATCTACTACCTCTATGATGGGATTTAATTTTTCTTCTCTTATTTCCGTATTTATTCTTCACATGATTTGGAAAAATTTTGATAAATTTTGAAAAGATTTGAAAAATTATATGTATAATGAATTTTTAACATGTTTGTCAAGCTTTGCATTTTATTTTTAAGCTGAAAACCCTATCACTTTGAAAGTAACAACTAGATTTACCAAATGGATTTAGTTTCATAAAGGATCCAGTCTCCCACCTACTTCTAAGCCAATCACTTAATCAGTAAATCAAACCCCTGCACAATTTTTTTTTAAAGGAAGGAGTGTGCATGAGTGTCAGATAACCCAGAGAAGTCAAGGAAGATAAGTACTGAGGAGTGTTTGTGGGGTTTGGTAATTAGGAGGTCACTCCTTGTGACCCTCCAACCCCACAGTTAGAAAGAGGAAAGATGGTTTTGTTTCTAAAATCAAAGGAGATCAGCTTCCTCTGTCTAAAGCAATTTGTTCAGTTTTTACATTGCTTGATAATCTGAAGGAAGGGTGGTAGGAATTGTTTTAGTCCCTCAGCCTATAGGAACCACAATATGCATCTAACCACACTTGGGGAAAAAAGTTATTTGAACAAGACATGACTAGGCAACAAGTAAGAAATAACTAAATAGCAAAGTGAAGATTAAATACCTCAAATAGTTCATCAGCACATTCTCTTGTTTGTTTAGGGAATCTTACAGGCCTTGCACGTGCTGGGCCTCCTTCTGGGGGTTCTGAGATTTCATTTGAGAATGAAACAGCGGGCATCTATTTCTGGAATTTATATTCTAGTTGTGAAAGAGAGACAGTAAATAAAAAAGTAAAATCAAGTTGAGCTAATGGTGAAGAGGATATGAAAAAAGTCATGAAAGGCAGGCTATGGTGTTGTGGAGAGTGCTTGGAGCATTAAAGCAACAGGTTATGCGTGGTACTGAAAGGGGAGGTTTGAGAAGTAGAGCAGCTGGTCTTTGATATGTGAACTATCAGAGCAGAGCAAGGACAAGCAGGAACCGGCACTTGGCACTCTCAAGACAGAAGGTAAACCAGTAACTAACCCCGTGAGAGGAACAAGAGAAGTTAGAGAAGAAAGTACGCTGCACCCCTGTGGTGCTTTGCAGACCTCTGAGAAGACGAATCCTTTCTCCCTTGATGTCATTGGCAGCCTTGAGCAGAAGGGTGGCTGACAGCATGCCCTCTTGCCATGGCCTTGAGAGTGGACTTTAAAAGGGTGAGTGGTGGGCATTTCCCCTTGGCCTGTTAAGATGACGTCTTCCTTGCTCTGTCCTGTGCATTTCATACCTGGGACTGCATAACTGTGGCTGCCTTGTCTCCTGCTTCCAAATGGATTTGTGAAGTGGCTGGCAATTGTAGCATGAAGCAGACAGAAGAAAATTTGGGGGCATTTCTCTTCTCCTTTCTGCCAAAGGCTGGTTTGGCAATATCTGTAGTTCTTAACTGTATCCCACGCCATTTAAAATTTTAAGCAACTAACACAGATTTCTAAAGACTTAATGATGTTTGCTTTTCTTTAGGTTCAGTTCCCATGGCTATCATTTAATCAACATACCCTGTTAAAAAGCTATCCCTCAACTCACTTCCATTTTTCCCTTTTGTATGACAATAGCTGTGTGACAGATCCCGTTTCCACTGAGTTCCCCCGGGATTGACAGCCCTCTCTTGATCCCACACCCAGTGGTGGCTGAAGAAAGCCAATGCTTTTGCCATGGTCATTTTGGGAGGTCTGTACAGCGGTGCACCATGGCACTTCGCCCATGTTTTTTACCCATAATAAAAATCTATGCAAATAATAAGGACCAGCTGCAACTTTCCAATACTGTCCCAGTGCCGGGTTTAGCCTGTAACTCCAGCTTGTGAACTTTTTGTTCCACACTAAAGTTTGGGGGAAACCCCTGCTGGAGGGTCTCTTTCCTTTTTTTACTATGCTGGGGGTAGAGGTGGGGTGTGGGGGTGTCACACAGTATTTTCCCCATTTGGGCAAGTTTCTCTGTGGCTTAAATTTACTGGTGGCCTTAGTTAAATAAGACCGGTTCCATGTTAACCTTTCTTTTCCCCATCTGGCCTCAGTTATCATTCAAGTTCGTTTTCTCCCCCTCATTCTGGCTTTCCATTCTTCATCTGTGGCTGACTCCCCTCTGGGAGGCTGGCAATACCGCCCAGTCACTGGAGTGAGTGCTTGATTAAAGATTGCAGCTAATGACATTTGGGATGGACACGATGCTGCTGCTGCTGCGCTTTCATGGTTTGCTCTTTTTTTTCTTCTAATACTTTCTTATTAGTTAAAACCTTAAGTAATGCATGCGAAGTTTCTTGGAAATGTTAAAACATTTCTTTTTATCTACTATACTCCAATGCCAGATTGTGTGTAGACTAGTGACCCGGAAAAGTCATTTACCGATATATGGTGTGTAATTTAGCCAAACTGGTCTGATTACATTACTGGGTATGATTTAGGCCCATAGAAGAGTCAACTAGCAATTTGATTGAAGCCACACTCTGCCTTGTCATTCAAAGACCAGAACAGAAGCCTTAATTAGCCTGGTTGATTAAGCAAAAAGCCAATTTTAGTCAGTTACCACGAAGACCATAACAAAGAGTTAATGTGAACTTGAACATGATATTTTAACAGGGAACTATCCATATTTCCTCTTCTATCTTTAAAATGGTTTGAGTAAAGACACAAAAATCATCACTTTGACTGGATCATGGTGACAGCCACTGCATCAGCTTTAGGGTTAGGATGGACAGGCCCTTTGAGTCATGTCACATTGTAGAAAAGGGATTGGAATTTCTGTCCTTCCTATTTAGGGCCTTAAGTATTAGAGACAGTTCTCTGAGACTGTCGGCTGTCTTTGGAAGAAAAGTATTTTCTGATAATGTTTATTTTCAAAAGGCTTAACATGATGATATAGATTATTAAAACACATCTTATTGAGGTAAAATAATTAGAGCAAAAATATGCAACTTACAACAAGAAGCTATGGACTAGACAAGTGTTTAACTTAGTTACTCCCCTTCCTGTGATTATTTTTGTCTACTCTTACAAGCCTTTCTATAGAACCCAATATTATTATTGAGGTCTCTTTAGGAATAACCTTTACCAGCTTGAAAATGGCAAGTTTTAAAATTTATCTCATTTCATTTTTCTGAGAGTCATGGTGAAATACAACCTTTGGCTGATGCTTATTAAGAAAATGGCCAGTTTGATAAAGCTGCATGCTATATGGAACAAATGAAACTAGATCAGCCGCTACCTTTTACAAATGGTTCATTCTGAAGGTTTAACTCTAATGTATTGTTTGAATTTTATTTATTTATTTATTCAGGGGTGGTGGTGTGTATATCTCAGTGTAAAAATCTTAAGTTGGTGGTAGTCAACAGCAGTAGCTCTGGGCATTCCGAAGCAAAAGTGAGAGACTTGCCAGTTCACAGTCAGCTTGGACTATATAGTAAGACCCTATACTTAAAAGTCTAATTATATAGCACAGTCTAGCTTTGAACTGTATCACTGAGGCTGGTCTTTTAAGTCTTAATTCTCCTGCCTCTAGCTGAGCTCTGCTGTTATAGATGTCCATTACCAAACTCACCTTTCGATTAGTCACTTGGGACAAACTATTTATCTATTTACCGTGTGTATTTGCCAAACTGAGCGGGGCAGGGGGTCAATGATCACTGTGTTAGTTTTGTCCTGAAACTATCTATCTACCTACCTATCTATCTATCTATCTATCTATCTATCTATCTATCTATCTATATTCTATAAATCAAAGTTCTGACTGACTCTGCCTCCCAAGTGCTAGGATTAAAGGTGTACTACCACCACCCAGCTTGAGACCACCAATTTTGGTTATATACTTGAAATACTATAAATGTAGAAGTCTGGTTATTTCTCACATAAAAGCATAAGGAAAGATTAAATATATTAGCAGTCTCTATCCCACAAACATTTACCGAAGTGCTCACATTATCCATAATGCAGTAACACCGAATGAATGTGATATACTGGAGTGTAGTCTACACAAACACAGGGTTGGAATCAGAGGATTCCAACTGTGGCAATGGTTTTGTCACTTAGTTTTGTCCCATATTTTAGGCTAATTTTTAAAAATAAACTATCACAGAGAGAGCTGACCCAAGCTAGTGGGAGCCCGAGGACTCTGGATGACTGACAGCTGGGGAGTCTACATGGGACCACACTAGGCCCCTTGAATGAGGGTGACAGATGTGTGGCTTGATCTGTTTGTTAGTCCCCTGGCAATTGGACTGGGAATCATCCTGAGTAGTGAACTGGCTTTTTTAGAGCCCATTCCCTATGGTGCAGTGCCTTACTCAGCCTTGATGCAGGGTGGGGCGTGGGGCAGGGCAGGCCTGCCTCAACTTGGTATGTCAGCCTGTGTTGAATACCCAAGGGGAGGTCTTATCACCTATGAGGAGTGGGTGGGAGTGGGATGGGGGGAGGTAGGGGGAGTGGCAGAAGGGGAGGGAGGGGGTACAGTGAGCGGAATGTAAAATGGAAAAAAAACTTTAAATAAACAAGTAAACCTAAAAAAAATAAATAAACCATCAGTACAAAAAAAAAAGCACTTTTCCCCAAAAGAGATCCTTAAACTCGACACTTGTTCATTCTAGACTTGATTGAACTCAGCCTTTCTCACCTAACTCAGCCAGGGAGCCACACCTGACAACATCTTACGAGAGCTCTCTATGAAGAGACTGAAGAGTTGCTGGACTACATGGCTGCTCCAACTTTGCCTTTACATGTCTGATCTCATGTTTTACACAGCAGTCAGCAGACAAATTATTATGCTTCAGTTTAGTAACTTTTAGAAATATACTCTGCAAGGTGTTCCACCATAGGCACTGGGCTCCAAAAAGCCCGCACATGCACCAGGGATGGATCCTGATCCCACTGCCAGAGGGCCCCTTAAGCAGGTCAAGCTATACAACCATCTCGCTGATGCACCAGGCCTAAACTAGTCCTATGGAGGATCCACAGCTATTGGTCCACAGTTTATAAGTTCCCACTAGTTTGGTTTAGTTGTCTCTGGACGTTTTCTCATCATGATCTTGATGCCCCTTGCTCATAGAATCGCTCTCTCTCTTCAACTGAACTCCTGGAGCTCGGCCTTGCCTTGGAGGTGGTAGGAATGAGAGGGTGGAGTGGGGGGGAGTGGAGGCTGGGAGGAGGGGGGAGGAGGGAGGAGTGGTTGGTATGTAAAATGAATAGAAAATTTCTTAATAATAAAAAAGAAAAAACAAACAAACAAAAAAGAAATACACTGAACGAATGTAAGGAAAGGATTTGCAGAAGCCTTTGGGTCATAAAGATGGGAAGAGTTAAGATCTTTCCGCTTACCTAGCTCTCTTTCCTGAAGAGTGAAGATGTTCATTGATGTTACTCCAAATGACAGAAGGACATTCGAACCACAGAGAAATTGGAGCTTTGATTCATCAGGTTTCAAAACTAAAAGAGATTGTAAAGAGCTTTAATTTGTATTGGAATTAAAAAAAATATTATTATGGGGTGTTTTTACAGATTCAACCACACTACTAATTTTTTTCAAGGGCCCCAGAATTTGCTCTCTCAACTAAGTCTAAGAGCATGGGTATTAATATGATGATTAAAAAAAATCCATAATAAAACCATCATGGAAAATGAGCCATAATAAAAGCTTAGTGTGACTGGTCTAATGAAGATGAGCAGATGCAGGAAGGAGCTAATTACTACTATCTGTAATCCAGCTAGATTTCAAGATTAAACAGAAATCAAAAAGGAGGAAATGGGGATTTAGTCTTTACCAAAGAAAATATTTCGAAAGACAAGGGAAAACTTGAAACTGAATAGGCTGTGGAGAAAGGGTAAGGGGTAGTAGGGGTGGAGGCAGATATAAAGAGGAGAATTCTGGAAAATTAACACCTGCTCTTCCTTGGGGGGCCTATTTGTTCTCTAATATTAAGTAAAGCTTAAAATAGAAAAATCTTAAATCATAATGCATTGAGTAGTACCCCACTGTATAGTAAAAGTTGAAAATAAAAAAAAATTACATAGTTTAGAATTTGGTAATGCTACTTTTCTCTTAGTCTCGAGACTTGAATGTTGAACAATTTGAGTTCCATTTTGTAAAAGTGTTTTTGCTTTATACTTTGGTAATCAGCTATTTTGTCTGAGTAAAATTTTGGTACTATTTATAATCATGGCAGACTTTCAAAGGATGGACAATAAAAAAAAAGACTTCCTATACTCAATCACTTAGTACTTTATTATTTCTCCAGATATGAACATTGAAATAATTTCATATTAAGCACATATATTCTTACCTCATTATAATACAAACCTCATTAACATATTATTACTCTAGTTATGTATTTAACCATCTCACTATATTCTCTGTGCCTAGTCTGTGGGGCAGGGCCATCCCACTCCCACTTTTCCCCCAGGGTACTCTTGAGCAGGAGCAGCAGGAAATATTAAATAGAAATATAGCTAAAGAGAGAGACAGACAGAAAGCACAGGATAGCCTCAGGAGGGCCTGGATCTTAAAGCCTCAGACCCAGAGCTTTATTCAAAGGGGCTTTTTATAACAATGCCAAGGGGAGGGGCAAAAGAGAATTTTGCTAGGTACAGTCAAGTGTAGACCCTTCCAAACATCTGGTACTGAGGCCCGTGGTCCAATCATCCTCTTATGCAGTACTGCTAGGTAAAGCCACTAGGAAACCTAGGTGGGCTCCAACACTATTCATCACATTTTTTATATATATTGAGATAAATTATAGATATAACTATGTACCTCCCCTTTCAATATTTTGGGCTTTGTAATTATATTTTGATGTTATTTCCCATTTTCCTTCTGATTTATCAAAGTGTATATTTATTGTACATTTGACAAATGCACACACCTATTTAATCCAAAGTCCTCTCCAGACTTTGAGAACTCTCAGTGGTCAGAAAGTTCCCCTGTGACTATTTAGCCTACCTTCGCTCAAATTCTCTTAGAGACATCATGGCTTTTCATTCTGGTATTAGTTTTCCATTCTAAAATTTCATGAAAATGGAATTACTCAGAATGTTCTCTCTTATGTGTGTATGTTATATGTGATACAACATATAAATAAAAATCAGCAAATTATTAATTATCCACAATCTCTTGAATCTCACAAACACCAGGTTTACTTTAAGAAGGTGGGCGGTATTAATTGGGAGACCATATTGCAGGGATAGCATGTTCTGGAAGTTAGTAGAAATTGGTAGAAGTTATATGAGTATATTCACAGTTCCACATAGTTGGTGTGGAAATTCTGTCATTGTACTCTTTTCCATGCTCTGTGTATGAATAAAAAGTTTTAAAACTGAAAGGTAGATTTGCACAAATTTAGCTCCTATTCTATTCTTGAATAGAAAAACTCACTGAAGATGTCAAATCTTCTTAACGGCTTTGGTGCATTCCTCCTGTTATAACAAAATACCTTAGACTGAATCATTTATAAACTATAAAGATTATTTGTCCTGATTTCAAAGCTTAGATTTCCAAGATTAGGCCACTAACAGGTTGTTTATCTAGCAAGGGCTTGCTCTTGGCTTCAAAATGGGAAGCCAATTTGTTCTTATCTAGACAGAAAAGTCATTCTGTTTCCATACTACTTAGAATTCTTTTATAAGAGCACTAATGTAATTATTAAAAGTGGAGCCCTTGTGGTTTAACCATCTCTTATAGGACCTGATTCTTAACATTGTCTTGAACATTGTTATGTTATAGATATGAAACCTGCTTCTGAAGAGTTCATTTTCTGGGTGCTTGGTCCTCTGCTGGTGATATTATTTTGGAACCTAATGAAAGAACTTGGTCACCAAGGGATTGCCTTTGAACAGGCACATCTTGCCCTGTTTCTCTCTCTCTCTCTCTCTCTCTCTCTCTCTCTCTCTCTCTCTCTCTCTCTCCTTTTGATCTACAATAAAATGCACATTTTTTTTTCCGAGATAGGGTTTCTCTGTGTAGCTTTGGAGCCTGTCCTGGAACTCGCTCTGTAGATCAGGCTGGCCTTGAATTCACAGAGATCCTCCTGCCTCTGCCTCTCGAGTGCTGGGATTAAAGCTATGTGCCACCACCGCCCAGTGTATATTTATTTTAAGAGAAGTTAAGCCTATGCTAACTGGGTTGACAATGCTCCCCTAAAGTAACATAGAGTAGTAGTAAAATCCCCAATAGCAGGCATGAGAAACCTTCTTTCAAATTCTTGGTCAAGGTAGTTCAAGTGACTCCCAGAACAATATAGTCTGTTAATCCAGCCTATGGTGGTACCTCAGGACTTGAGGGCATGCTCCTATTGCTGACCACACACTTAGGACACAAGCCTTGGATGAGTCAAGCTGAATCCGACCTGAAAATCTCTTTCCTGCAGCCTAGACTCCATGGCACCAGAAAACACTACATGAGCTGTGAAGGGAGGGATAGAACCAATGAAACTGTTCTATCCAGCCAAAACACCTATAATGACAATGACCGGTGCGGCAAGATGTCTGTAAAGACACAACAAATGACACCCACACGTTGGCAGTAACCAACAGCCTTCTAACTAGACTTAAGGCCCACTCAACAGGAAGGAATCTATGCCTGGTACTGAATACCTTGCCGGATCCCTGGGGCCAGGGAGGACAGCTAGACCAGCATCATCTCTTCCTACATTCTAAACCTTATCCTTATATTCAGAGATAAGCGCAGCTCTCGCCCTCATTAAAAAAAAAATCCTCTCTTAACAGAAAACAGAGTCCAACACAGAAAACCACAGCTGGACATAATGCAGAAAGCAACAGGTTGTGGGGAGCCCAGCTTCAACAGATACATCTATATCAGAGTTCCCACATTTATGGCTCAGGAAATACTGTGGAAAAGAGTGTAAGAACCGGAATGTCAAGGAGTCTGCAGTAAATCACTCCTAGAAATGGCTGCATAAAGAAAACCCAAACAATGGACATATTAATGTGGAAGGGAGAATGTTTTCTAGAGTCCTGCCCCTAGATAGAGAACTAAAGGCAACTAGTGACTTCCAGGAGAAGAAGATTTAGCTTCCCTCAGGGACGAGCCTTCTTACTTGTTGTCCAGTACAGAGTGGCCAGCCCTGAAACCATATATATACAAACAACTGGAATTCAGCAGGTTGTATTTATATATTTGTGCCTACTTCTTCATATATATGAATACTTACTCATATCTATAACTATATGTAAAAAGCAATAATAAATAAACTCAAAGAGACTATCAACTTGAGAGTGTAGTGGTGTGGAAGGGGCTGGAGGGAGGAACGTGATATAATTGCATTTCAATTAAAAACTTGTTTTTTAAAAGGTAAATGTTTATTGATCCATAAACCTTTATTGAGACTGTATTGCAGTGGGTAAGGGAAGGATTAAGATACCCTCCCTCCCCCGTGCTCTGGCTTGTTTCAACAGAACAGTGTCTAGTGGGATGAAGATAAATAGACAATTGTATATGCATGGGAAAGAGGTGTCAAAACATGCAAGGTATTTACAGGTCTCCCATGAAGAATAATCAATACTGCTTTTAAGTTAGAAGTCTCCTTATAAGTGATTGCAAACTTTTGACCAGAAGGGAAAATAGAGAAATTTAAGTGTCCAGAAAAAGAAAAACAAGATTCTTGCCTAAAAGCTTTACTGCAAAGAAAAAAATTAGGTGAACTAAATGAAAGTGTACAGCTCTTGTGTAAGGGACAAAGTACCTACTACTTTTACATAGACTGTAGAGTGGGGAAAGTGTCTTCCATAATTTGGATTAGTGTGTACAGATGATTTTATGGAGGAAGCATTTGGATTGTGTCTTGAGGTTGTAGGTTTCTTTATTTGTTTTTTCATCTAATGATTACTTGAGTTTATAAAGAATTTCACCTAGAATCTATTTAGCAGCTAACATCAGTTTTCCACCCTTAGTACTGTTGAATGGAGGAAGGAGGTAATCACACCTTCTTTACAGTATCTAGTATTGCTGATGGCACTTTAAAAAACTATTTCTACACAATTTTACACATGTATGTAATACATTCTGATAAGGCATCCATCCACTCTCTCAGCCTCCTCCCACTCTTCCCAATCTCCTGATGCTTCTTCTCACCAAGTTTCCACCCCACTATCACATCTTTTGGTTTCGTTTTAGTGTTTCCTTTGTGATTCAGTGTTTAACCAGGCCTACTCATGTGAGCACGGATGTGTAGCTGTCAACTGGACCAAGAGTCAGTCACCCCTGGCTGTATCACTGGAAAAAATGACTTCCCCTCCTTTACCGGCCCTTCGCTGTTGTTGATGTCCTTGGGCCCCTCTCACATCTATGACTGAATATTTACTGGCTCAGTTGTGGGCATGCCCTGTTCTGAGAACTGAAACTGCTGTGAATTCATGAAACTCATGACCATGTCATGCTCATAAAGCAGCACTCCTGGCTTTCCTTCCCATCATCAGCTCTTTCCACAATGTTCCCCGAGCCTTGGAAGGAGTTCTACAGATATCCTGTTGAGAACTGATTAATCACTGGTCACTGGTTCCCAGCACTTTGACCAGCTGTGTGTCTCTACATTGATCACCGATCTCCATAATGAGAAGGGTTTGATCACTTCCAAGGACAGCGCTAGTCCATTGACATAAACACAAATATTTAAGAAACAGTTTGACAACATGCCTGTTAAAATGTCTGAGGCAAAATGAACTAAAGACTTAGAACTTGGGATAATTGTTATAATTGTTGTTAAAAGAGGGATGTGACTTTAACATTTATACTGAAGAAAAACATTTCTAAGGATATAAGAACATAACAAAAATTCTAAGCTGTAGAAAAGGTATATACTGAGTAATTAATTTAGATAGCAAAAGTTCAGGAGGTATTTAAGAACCAAAAATAATTTACTTTGACTAGGACTCAGGACAAAATGAGACTAGGCCTTCGAGGTGGAGAGAGGATGGATACAACAGATGGAGGGCTTCTGAGTTTATTAGGTATGACAGGAAACATCCTTAGCTTCCTAATGGGGATTTAGAAGGACACATCTACTCCAAAACCTATGTTTACAGGGTGATAGGGACCAGGTAAACAGAGATACTGGGAGCAGTATTTTGGCTAGAACTAGAAGCTAGCATCCAAAGGAACCAGTCAGTAATCTGGAAATCTTTGATGCCACTGAGAAGCTGAGAAAATGGAAAATAAAACAATGTTACCCTTGGCAGTTTGTCTTTACTTTAATGACTGTTGAAAGCAGGGTTTCTGCTGAGTGATGGAGACTGAAGTCATATTTTAAGGGATTAACAATGGTTTGGGGGTGGAAACTAAACACCACAAATATCGTTTGCTTGGAAAAAGCTGGCTGGAAAAATAAAAGCGAGGAGGGAAGTGTGATAATTGCTTGAAAGGATAGCTGAATTGAGGCTAGAATCAGAGCTTTTAGGTATGACGATATTTGTGAATTGAGAAGACAAAGGATGGGAGGCAGTGTTTTCAATGAAGAAGTGGCGTTTTCTTGGGGGAAAAGGCATAGTGGAGATAGAAAAAAAAGAACAAAGACTTTGGTTTAAGAGTTACCCATTGGGAAGATATTTTATCCTCTATGACATAAAAAAGAAATGAAAACAAACAATTTTAAAAGTTCATGAAGGGGAAGTAATTTAAATAAATTCATAGAATAGAACGTACTTCATAAGTCAAAGGCAAGTCCATTAGGAAGGAGAAAGCACACAGATAGAACTTGGTGTTGGAGAAGTGAAAATTATTTTAAAATTAATTCTGAAGTAAATGTGTTAGGAAAGTTTATTAGATTTCCATTGCTGTGTGGCAATTTATACACATTTAGTGGATCAAACTGACAACATTTACTCCCTTGCAGTTTCTATGGGGAAGAAATTCAAGCCAGCTCATATGAGTCTTCTTCTCTGGGGCCCACAGGGATACCAGCAGGATGCATTTTCAACTGGTGTCTATTCTGTCTTCATAAGAGTGAAAGAGCATAATCAATTCTTACACAGAAAGAGAAGGCTCAGTTTGAAACCACTGATCTGGAAGATTGATTCCTAGTGCCCATGATACCAGGCTAAAAGACTTCAAGGACAGATCACCTATCTCAACCATTTGGCATCAGATGTCATCATCCCTAGCTGCCGAATATATGCACAGGTCACTGGAAGCAGCTTTAGGAGATCTCCCTCACAAGTCTGTTTATCCTACCTGTCTAGAATTTTCCTACCAATAGTACTTCAGTTTTTTGCACTTTCCTTATTTTAAGTATTTGGCTCCTATATTTGGAAAAAGAAAATGTACTGCTGATAAAGTAATAGTGACATGGAGATGAATACTCTAGTGTCAGATAGTTTGTGATCTGTCCCTTTCAAGGGTAGTGACTTCTTCCCGAGCTCTTCTTCCAGCTTAAAATGTAGCCCAATGATAGCCCTAGAAGACCCACAACTAGTCAACATACAGAGAGTAAGAGACTGTGGCATGCTCCGTTCTAAATGGGACATCTATATCATATCCCCTTCCCGATAAGGCTCAGCGATCATCCTGGAAGAGAAGGCAGATAAATTGTAAGAGATAAAGGAAGTGTACATTTACAGTGTGGCAGTATTTGCTAAATAGACAGGGCTGTTGAACACATGAACTCATAGTGGTTGTGACTGCATGCATCAGACACCCAGAAAATCAGCCAAAATCCTAGTGTGGATGGGGAAGGAACCCAGGAAGTTCCACTTTTGGCTGAGGAGCTGGTGCCGATGGACAGTTGTTGGGGTAGGGAGAGTTAGTTTTTTTTAGGGATGTGGTCTTTGAGAGGTACCCATGCTCCAGTAGATGGTCCTATATCCATGTACATACAGGCAGCAATGACTCTACTCCATGTCTTTAAAAAAGAACGTGTGAAGATGGGAGGGAAAATTGGTGGGGAGAACAGGGGATGAATTGAAGGGGGGCAGCTAAGGGGTGAATTTGATCAAAACACAATATATGCCTGTATGAAATTCTCAAAAAATAAAAAAAATCAAAATAAAAAAAAATTCTTGAAAATCTGACTCATGTGATGTCTTCAGGAAATCTACATAAAACAATAAAGGGCTGTGAGTAGTGGGTTAAAGTACATTTAGTGATTTTCATTATATGGGGAGGGGGCTTACTAGTAAATAAACACAGATGGAGGGGCCAGAAAGATGTCTCAGTACTTAAGAGGGTTTCCTGCTCTTTCAGAAGACCAGGGTTTGGTTGCAGCAGCCATGTCGGGGGCTTGGAATTGCCTGTAACTCCAGCTCCAGGGGTTCTGATGCCATCTTTTGTTCTCTCTAGTCAGAGTGTGCACCTGTGGTCTGTGTTCACACAGAAATGTACATATGTACACAAATAATAAAATGTAGGAGTACTTATATCATATAAAATAGGCTTTCTGGGAAATTTTTCTTAGGTGTAAGGAATATCATAATGTAATAGTTAAAGATAAACATTCACAAGCAATTTACAGAAATTTTGAAGGTTTACATGACTAAGCAAAACTAACAACTCTAAAATGACAGTATTTTATTTGTCTTTTTATTCTTGTAGTAATGGGAATCTATTGGGGGAATTATTAAGGCAGCTCCACGTAGTTAAAAGGGAGGTTTATTTTGGGGTAACTTACAGTCAGTAAAGGGGTTGGTTACAGAAGAGGTGAAGTGCAGTCCAGTGGTGTTCTCTAGAGAACTCTGCTCGGTCTACCATCCAGCATCCAGGATCACAAGGAACCAAGAGGGCCGGCGTATCTGGATCTCAGGTCTTAAGGGCTCCTGTTTTGGCCTTGCCTCAGGGGCACATCATAGGTAGGCACAGCAGTTACCAGAAGCCTCTCTAGGGGTAATATTTCCAGGTCAAAGCTGAAACAGCTACCCACTACAGGAATCAAATTCACAGCCCTGTGTATGCTTAGTAAGTTCATTCAACACTGAATGATACCCACAGTCTCAATATAATAGGATTATAACAAGAAGTTTGTAGTACTCTAGTTATAATGACATATTTTCAAATAGGGTTTTCAGTATCTGGAAGATAAAAATGACAAAAAATACATAATTATAGGATAATTTGAACTACATAATTGGTTAGACTTACATAATGACCTATTACAGACACTCGAATTTTCAAGTTTACATATTAACATTTTCAATGCATATAGAAATGTTATGGAATTTGACCTTTTCTTTACTGCAAAGCAGACTGGGTAAACACAAATAAGCATTATGCAAATCATACTTCAGGCTAGTTCTTTGTAAAATGAACCAATGACACAAATCTACACACTTGCACATGTTACATAGAGATAAAATTAGTATTTAACAATAGGTCATAATAGATATCCAGAAGCAAATAACACCATCAAATCATACAGGATGCAAATGAGTGTTGAGAAAGTAATTTGAGCCTTAAAAAGGTATATGCCAAAAAGAAAATCTTTAAAATTTAGTAGCTGTTTACAAACTCAACAGTTAAAGAAAGTTCAAGTAGTGTAACTATAAATAAAGCAGAACACAGAAAATTAATAGTCTTAGTGAAATGAGAAAAGTCAACTATTTAAAAATTGATCATAAGAAAAGAGAGCTCTTTAGGTCTATTGAAGACAAAAAACAGACAAGCACATTTGCTATAGAAAGAATGATAAAGAAAGATAACCACCAAGTGTGATGTCTCATACTCATAATCCCATTACTTGGGAGGCTTCGGCAGGAGGATTGCAGCGAGTTTGAGAGCAGCATGTGTTACATAGTGAATTCCAGTTTAGCTTGGGCTACAGAATGTGACCCTGTCTTAAATCAAAGTACATAAACGTTGATAGAAATAAAAAGAAAACATCCCACAGATCCAAAAGAAACCGAATAATAAATTCCATTAAAGATTTATCCAGTGGTTTACTGTAAAGAAGACTTCTCTTGAGAAATGTTATCTATAGCCTCACTGAGGTAATAAAATCAATAGTTTAAGAACATATTATGACAAAGCTTGCACAAACTCAAGCCATATAAAATCTCATCACCAAGAAGGAGAAATGGGCACAAAGTCCTACCCCTAATCAAGAAGTTACTTGGAATTGATAACTGGGAGAGGGAAAATCAGTATTCACCAGTGGAGTGACTGTGTATGTCAATCACACTGCAGGGCTCAGGCTCAGGACCAAAACCAAAAACGTTTTGTGTTCTCTCTCTCTCTCTCTCTCTCTCTCTCTCTCTCTCTCTCTCTCTCTCTGTCTCTCTGTCTCTCTGTCTCTCTCTCCCCCTCCCTCACCCCCCCTCTCTCTCTGTGTATGTTTTGTGTGCTTTGTTGTTGCTACAGTTTGGGGTTTTTGTTTTGTTTATTTTTTTTTTTTTAAAGAGAAAGAACATGGAACTAGGTGGGTAGGTAGGGGGAGGATCTGGGAAAACTTGGGAGAAAGAAGGAATGTTATCAAAGTACATTGTACAAATGTTTTAAGTAACTAAAATGTTAAAAATATTATACTAAAAATTGATTAGTTTTATCATGAAAATTAGAAGTAAAATGTGCCATGATTAGGATCTAGAGAGATGGCTCAGTGGTTAAGAGCACTCACTCTTCCAGAGGACGTGGATTCAGTTTCCAGCGTCCACATGGTGGCTAGCAACCCTCTGGAACTCCAGTTCCCCAGGCTCCCATGTCCTCTCCTGGCCTCCCCAGGCACTGCAAGCATGTGGTACCCAGATACATGTGTAAACAAAACAACCACACACATAAAATAAAAATAAAGAAAATCCTAAACGTGTCATTACCAGAGGGCACGAGGGACACATGTGGGCCAGATGACTCCACTTCCCTAAGATGTTCCAGAGACTTAAAACAGAAGAAACTCAGCTCATTTTATGTGAGGACTTTGGAAGCGGGGTCTGGGGCCACGCTGAGTTGCTGGCCTCCTGAGCTTCTCTCTCCTTTTCCTTCTCATATACCTATGGGTTATTTTTTCTTCTATTGAAAATAGATTTTTTTCCTCTCATAATATATCCTGATTACAGTTTTCACCCCCTCTACTCCTCCCAGTCCCTACCAACCTACCTTAACATCCTGATCCAGTCCCCTTCTGTCTCTCATTAGAAAAAACAGGCTTCTAAAGGACAATAATAATAATAATAATAATAATAATAATAATAATAATAACAAGGTAAAACAAAAGCTAACACACCCGAAGAGGACAAAATAAACAGGAGGAAATGAGTCCAAGAAAAGGCACAAGAAGTAGATATAGACACAGACTTGTGCATTTGCACACTCAGGAATCCCATAAAAATACTAAACTGGAAGCCATAATATGTACCAAAAGGAACCATGAGGGTCCTATGCATTCTGCCTCTGCCTCTATGAGTTCATATGAGCTTTGATCTGGTTGATTTAGAAGGCCTTGTTTCCTTGGTGTCCTCCATCCCCTCTGCTTCATCTGTTGAGCCCTAGGGAAGGGATATGATGGAGACACCCCATTTAGAGCTGGATGTTCCAAGGCCTCTCACTCTCTGCACATTGTCTGGCTGTGAGTCTCTGTACTTGTTTCCATCTGCTGTAGGGGGAAGTTTCTCTGGTGACAGCTGAGCAAGGCACCAATCTATGAGTACAGCAGAATGTCATTAGGAATCATTTTGTCACTGGTCTCTTAGTAGAAGAGTAGCATTTGGGATTACCCTACGTCTCTGGCTATCCAGTCTTGGATGTGTAATGACAGGCATGGGTTCCATCTTGGGGAGTGGGTTGTCATCAGATCAGGTATTGGTTGGTGACTCCCACAAGTTTTGTGCCACCACTGCACTAGCATATCTTCCAGGCTGGACACAACTGTAGCTCATTTTTTTTTCTGGGTTGGTGTTTCTCCTTTAAAGGGTGCTGAGTACCTTCATGTACCAAAGACACTAGCATGTAGATAAGAAGGCTCTATGTAGACAACAGCCCAACTTCTCCATGTTCAATGAGAAGCCAGTTGTTTGGGTGTTGTCTTTGGCAATAGGGCCTTGCCTTCAGTTTGTGGAGAGCAACATATAGTATTGGCAGCTGCTGTGGGATGGTCTGTATGTCAAATGTGTTGCTGATTGGTCAATGAATAAATCACTGATTGGCCAGTGGCCAGGCAGGAAGTATAGGTGGGACTAACAGAGAGGAGAATTGAGAGAACAGGAAGCTGGGTGAGGGAGACACTGCCAGCCGCCACCATGACAAGCCGCATGTGAAGATGCCGGTAAGCCACGAGCCATGTGGCAAGGTATAGATTTATGGAAATGGATTAATTTAAGCTGTAAGAACAGTTAGCAAGAAGCCTGCCACGGCCATACAGTTTGTAAGCAATATAAGTCTCTGTGTTTACTTGGTTGGGTCTGAGTGACTGTGGGACTGGCAGGTGAGAGAGATTTGTCCTGACTGTGGGCCAGGCAGGAAAACTCTAGCTACAGGCAGCAGCATGGGTCGTTTGGGGGTTCTCATGGGACCCCTTTAACCAACATCTCAATTAGATTGGTACTGGAATCTTCATCTGGTGACAAGAAGTGTCTAGTTGGGGCTCTGTCTTTGCTGTTATTTGGCAATTTCATTTAGATTGCCCTCACATATATTAGGAAGCTTCTCCTCTATTCAATTTCAATACTACCCCTCAAATAGCCCTTAATTTTAGCTTTTTCTCTCTCTATTTCCTCTGTCATCCCCTTCTTCCCTCCACTTTTCCCCTCTCCTGTCTTCTTGGTCCTCTTGTTACAGCCCCCCACAGCTATTTATTCTATTTCCTTTTCTTAGTGAGATCTCTCTGTCCTACCTAGTCATAACCTCTGTGATTCTATGGATTTTAGCTTGATTATTACTGACTTAACAGCTAACATCTACATATAAGTGAATATCTACCATATCTTTCTTTCTTTCTGGGTCTGGGTTAACTCACGCAGGATGATTGTTTTTTCTTGTCTCATCTATTTACCCATGCATATCATGAATTCATTCTGTTAACAATTGATTAATATGCCATTGTATAAATGTACCCCATGTTCTTTATCAGTTCATCTGTTGAGGGACATCTAGGTTGTCTCCAATTTCTGGTTATTATGAATACAGCAGCAATAAATATGATTGATCAAGTATCTCTGTGGTAGGAAATATGGTGGGTGTCCTTTGACTCTAAGCCCAAGAGTTGTATAGCTGGATCGTGAGGCAGATAGATATCTCTCATCTTTCTGAGGAACCACCATATTGATTTCGATAGTCACTGTACAAATTTGCACTCCCACCAGCAATGGATGAGTGTTTCCTTACTTTATAGGAGGAAAGCAGTGTGTTCTACTGTGATCTTCTTTGTCCTCCAAGAATGAAGGTGGAGAGTGAGAAGCAGCCACAACAGGTGCTCTGCTACAAAGCTAGAAATGAGCCTGGGGAATTGGATCTGTGTGGGTGTGGGAGGTGGGAGTGAAGATCTGAAGCTCACCCACCTACTTTGCTGACTCACGTGCTTCTGTGGAAGGCTTGGCTAGGAGTTTCCCCAGGAATGCCTGCTAGAGTTGAGAGCTCCAGTGCTGGGGGCCTGGGATGAGGTTGGAAGGGAAGCTTTAGCTGTGTGATGCACTGGAGATGCAGGGGGTGAGGGTGGGGGGTGGGGGTGGGGGAAGGGGTCCCGCAGTAGGTAGAGTGCTACAGAGCCAGGGATGAGACCGGGGGATTGAATTCAGAGGAAAGGAGGGAGAGGTGAAGATCTTCAGTCAGCCTACCTTCTTTCATGTCTGGAATTGCCTGCTGCCTATAGATTCTACCTTAAGGTGATTTGGAAATTTGCAATTTTTATTTCACTTCAGTGCTGTTTATTGAATACTTAGTATAAGTCAGGTCATATGTCATCTGTGGAAAAAAAGAGACATCCACCAAGTGGACGGGTTTCTGGTGAGGTGCACTTCATGTTTCAGTTGCAGATGAAGATAAGCTTGACAATTTACAAATCCCCAGGTCATTAGCTCACGTGTGCGGGTTTCCCTCCTTCTTGCCTTCTCCCCAGTAGTTTTCACTCTTGTAGATTTCTTTTAAAAAAAAAATGTGCAGAGACCCAGCCAAGAGATAAATCACACTGGCAAATTAACTACAACTGTATAGTGTAAAAGGGGCACAGCCTTGAAGAAAGAGCATCATTGAAAGTTGAATTGTGAGGTTAACGTAGGAAGTATTGCTGCTGAGTTACTGGATAGAAATGAGTGATCTTCTCTGCGATGTGAAATGGGCTACTGTCATCCGTTTGTTGTTGGTTTTACATTCTGGGAAGTATACGTGGTAAGTCAAATAACGGACCTGGAAACTGCTTTGATAAAGAATAGCATAAGCAAAAGTTATTGTTATTTTCATTGTCGTTGTTAATAAGTAGACTATAACACCATATTTAAATAAAAAAATTCTGTTTTTAAGAAGTTTTGAGTTATATTTTGAAAGCAAGGTGGGCATAATTACTCGAGAAAATGAGTTATTTTCAGAGAAGAATTAGATCTTTTCCAATTTGGGTATCCCACAACACATAATTCCTTAACACTATGGCTTTTTTTTTTTAAACACTTGACTGCAACTCATGTACATTGCAACTTGATAGAACACACACATAGCTCTATACTATGTTATAAACAAGATCTTACATAACAGTATTACCTTTTAGTAAGCGAAGTCTGATACTTTTATTATACTTTGCTATAGTTCACATATTACTACTTAATTTCATTTAAAAACTGCGTTTGTTTTATGATTCTAATTTGGACAGTTTAGATATAAGTTTCATATCCATATCTTTAATAAAGACAACTCCACTGAAAGTAAACAATTAAATTTAATAGAATGACCCAAATATTGGTCCTGTTCAATTTCAGAACAACACATTTTAAAAAGTTGGATTCTACAGTTGAAAAGTTCTAATAGTGTAAAGTTGTAACAGAGTTGATTAAAATAAAAGCCATAATGGTTCCAGATCCCCAGACCCACCCCCACCCCTGTGACCTTCAGTAGGAATAAGGACTGAAAAGAATTTGTATGGATGAGCTCACAAGGAAGATGGGAGGAGGTTCTTCTGTCTTGGTTAAGTTTTTAATGTGGCGTTATTAAATCCAGATGAATATTTTGGACTGTCATCTCTGTCTTTTTCAAAAGAGGAAATTAGCAGCAATATATAATATTATTATATTATATATTATTATTACATATAGTATATTGATAATTAAAATTTGAAGTGCCACCTCTTTCCCAATTACTCTAATTTTAGTATATACAGAGAATGAAAATAATGGTTCATAGTATCAAAGTATTTTGTGTTGTATTTGCTGAAATATAATTAATAGTTTTCATTTATATATTGAATTTAAAAAGTAATTTTAATACATCTTGAGCCAGAAAGTAAGGGAATCTATTTTTAAAAACTAAATCTTAGTGAATCATAATGTGACTGTACATTTACATTTAAATATATGAAATCATAGAATTACAAGATGATTGAATTGGAAGATATTTATGACAGTTATTAGCAAAAATTTATTTTATAAAAGAAAGCAGTAGCTCATCTGTTAGGATGCTCCAGGGAAACAGAACCATGAGGAGGGAAGAAGAGACTCAGTATGGAATTGGCTCAGAGGTGGGAAAGCTGAAAAGTCCTAGAGAACTTGAAAAACTGGTGATGTAACTCACTCTGTACTCAATCATTTGAGATACAGGGGAGGCAAGTGGTATAAATCTCTGCCTAAATATAAATTTCCCCAAACCAGAAAGTTCAGTGTTTTGAGGGAGGAAGCAATAGACCGTCCAGACTTCAAGACTGAATTCTCTTACCACTTTCACACTGGCGAAAGTGGTCACTAAGCCAATAACTGAAAGCTAAGTGCTTTCCCAAGCATTTTCAAAATCACTGCTGTTCATACCTCAGTTAAGAAAATACTTGTTTTGAGCGTCTTTGAAAGATGATAATGTATAAATTATAGGTTATTTTTATATATACAAATAAGTATGATTTTATTTTCTACATCTCTTTTTGTATCTTAGGAAAAAAAGTACATAAGATAGATAAAATGTAGAAAAGATGACATTTTGATAATTAAGTAGAGAAAATAGTGAGATTGAAACTATGGTCCAAACTTTTCTATAACATCTGAACTTTTGCCTTCAAAGCATACAGTTTTCAGAAACCCCCATGGTAAGATTGCAAATAATTTCCCAACTATGACAGTTTTAGAAATAGTTGAAAGTTCTTTATGGAGGCTAACACGGCTCTAACACATAGGTTCCGAAGTCAATGGTTCCTCTTCTTAACTCTGCTCTCTTCCTACATGTATTACACCATGTACTTTTTTGGAAAAGATTCTGGGCTACTCATTTTTATATCTTCAGGGCTCAACATAATAAAGAGTACATGAAAAAGAAAAACAATACAAGTAATATGTAGATTACATATTACAATGCAGGCTGTAGCTTAGGAGCACATTTCTCCAGTATACTAAAGATAGGTGACTGTGGGAAAAAATCCATAATAGATCATTTTATAAACTATACAGTTCTAATAAATATAAAATTGATAACCAAAATATAACCTAGTACAGAGCCTACCCAGTGCTCTTCAGGAATACAGCATTACTTGAATCAGGGTCATCAGAATGTGTTGGGAGCAGTTGTACTTAGCTCTCCAAGCAGTGCTATCATGACTTACCCCATTGCACTCTGAATGCTTAATATAATATATGGAGTCAACACGTTTCATTTGTGTAACTGATTGATTTAACAAAAGAGTGTTGATCTAAAGTACTTACTATAAGGTGGATGCCAATCAAGCCAGATTTACAAAAGGTTGGGCATGTTTTTCCTATTTACTATCATTCTTAGAAATTTCAACTTTAAAAAATCATAATATTGAAGAAACTATAACACTTGAGAAGAAATATTTAAGGTTTAACAAAGTTTAAGAAAAACATATAAGTTTAAAAGATTATCTATATTCCTTTAATTTTCTGATCTTATTTTAATTTTAATATCACTATATTACTTCTAAAACATTGTAGAGATTGTCTTAGCTCATTATACTTCATATTTTGAATAAGATTTGTAATTATCTAAAAGTTGTGAGAGTATATATTTGCTTTTCCATATATTTCCTAGCTACCCTGTGCTTCCAACTGTTAAAATATCAAATGACCCATTTATTTCTGTGTGGAGTGAAATAAAAGCTAATTTGAGCTGCATTATGGTGGGGAGGTCTGAAGGGATTATATGGCACCAGTTGGAGCAGAGGAGAATATTTTAGTTACAATGCCAAGATTAGAAAATGCCGAATCAGTGGTTGGCAATCACAGTCACGTGGGGCATCTGAACCCAGAAACACCTTTGTAGAAAAGTGAATCGAGTAAGCTCTGTGAATACCCAGCATGGTCTCACAGTAAGAGTCATAGAAGAAAATACACTTTGTAAATGTAGAAAGCTGAACAATTCTATTCATTTTACATTAGCAAAGGGTTGAAGTAGTCTTCTGCATATACAATGATTTAAAAAAGACAAGTGATGGTTAAAAATCAAACAGTTTTGAAACATGCATGTTTCTTGATATGTCCACATAGTTGTAAAATTTAAGAGTATGTATTTTATTCTGAGTCCGGTTATCCCTCACTTTCTATGGTTATAGATGCTTATGATTGATAGTAGCCTAAGTATGTTAAACCAGAAATTCCTAATAAGCAATTCCAAATTTTCAATTGCACTCCTTTCTGGGTAGCATAATGACAACATGTGCAGGACTATTCCATCCTATCTGGAAAAAGAATCATTCTCTTGTCTTTGTGTCTATGCTGTGTGATATCCAGCTGTGGGTCCCTCACAGCTGTCTTGTTGTTTGGAACAATTGGCACAGTACTGTTGAGTACACTCAACATATGAACAGTACTTATGTTCAAATAACACTAATTTTACTAAATCCTGAAAAAATATTATGTTACCAGTTATTGCTGCTAATCCCTTAATGCACCAATTAATAAATTAAACTTCATTGTAAGTGGGCATATAAATAAAAATGTATAGTAATATTAGGTTCAATACCATCTGTAAGTGTAGACATTCACTGGGAGTTTTAGAATATATATCAAATAGATATACATTCAACTAAATTTATACTTAATCTATAGAAGAGTTAATTTCTTTGAAATGTAATTGTTAGTGTTTTTTTGCAAACTTAATGATTATTTTGAGTTGTTTGTAGCAAGTACTATTTCATTTAGTAAAATCTATAAATTATAAGAACAAGAATTAGTAATTAAAATGTTTATAGCATGGAAAGACTAGGATATATTTTGTGCAATTAACAATAAGGCTACATAAGTTTGTTAAATTTTTCCATTTTGTGTATAGTCTTTCCCTTTATTATATTTATATTTTTGGTGTAGTATTTTTAACATATGTATTAAAACACACACACACACACATTTTACCTGTTGTTTTAATACTAGAATATTTGAGGCAAAGCTATAAAATACCCTGGAGTTGAATACAATTTTTTTTTTTTTTTTTTTTTAATAAAGGAGCCGTGTTAAGCGTCTTTAAATTTCATGGCAGTTTCCTGGAGCTCACTTTCTGACATGCTGTCAAGTGGAAAGATACCAAGTGACTCACTTGATGAGCTCTGCTTTCCAAGTGGATCTGAGTATTCGGCCTCCGCAGCATCAGGGCTTTGGTCCTGAGATAGCCATCTCCTAGCTGAGGCCGAGTGGCCGCTTGCCCTGGATTCAACTGTGTGCTCTTGAGCGAGTCACCTCACATTCTTGAACCTCAGTCAACCCATTTGGAGAATTAGGTGAAAGCTAAGTCTTAGTGAGAACCAGATGCTGCATCTGAGATGAGTTTGCTTGTGTAAACAAGTAATCCAGGCTTTAATTCCAAAGAAAGTTGCCGTGTGCACATGCGGCTTACGGGAGGTAGACAACCGCGCGAAGGGCTTCAGGATGAATTGTTTTTCTCAAAAGAAATTAGAGCATGTTGACATTACATCTGTGTTCTTCAAAACTATTTTATCTCATTTTAATCCCCCCCCATTCTCTTATTAGATATACATTGTTGTGGTTTTTATGTGCCACGGAGGATGCTACAATTTTTCTATGTTAATTTAAACTTTGAACACGTCAATCAGGTTTCAAGGTAGAAGGAAATATAACTCCAAAGGGTCTATTTATTCGTTGGTGGAAGTTAAGACTTCTTTGGGGGATAAATGTTAACAACCGGAGATTTAAAGACATGTGGCTTTTGAGACAGCACCTAAGTTTGCATTTTGGTTTAATTCCCGGTAGACTACTTGCCACTTCGGTAAATCCTTACATTCCAAAACACTTTATACTAAAGAGATAGATAATCTAATAAATGGAAACGAATTCCTCAAAGGAAAGAAAACCGCTCTTGAGAAATGTTTAAGTTGTCTGATTGCTTTCTCTGCGTTATAGTGGCTACTCGGCTGATGGAAGCAGCTAGGAACATCAAAGTCAGACCCGTGGTTCCAAAACACCCCCGAGCCTGCCAGTGCTCCAAACTTCTATTTCCTGTGTTGACTTCATGGATGGCTATCATCAGTGCACATTTCAAAGCTTCAGGTTAAATGCGCTGTGGTTTTCCATTGCATAGTGTGTGTGTGTGTGTGTGTGTGTGTGTGTGTGTGTGTGTGTGTGTGTGTGTGTGTAGGAATCAGAAACATGCGAATCGGAAAGCTGAGGGATACTGTTGAGAATTCTCTCTCACCTAGTTTGCGATCCTCTCTGATTGGTGTTTTGGCAGATTTGGTGCTCCTGCATTTGACATTGGCTAAAGGAGAAGTAGCTTGGCCTTTGAGCGGGGGGAGGGGGGATCTGGGAATTTCAGAGAGAGGAACTAAGTGTCGAAGGCCCAGAGCCATTCTCTTCGGAAGAGAGATGAAAGTCCTAGCTGTTCTTTCCTCCGCTGCCTACACAGGACTCTGGACTTTGTGTGAGAACATCTGTGGGAGGATTTGGCCCTGGGTGTTTTGAGAAATGAAGCAGAGTGCAGTGGCGTAAAATGCAAAGTAACTGCTGTCCAGACGAGGATTACCCTGGGAAGACCAAGGATGTGGTGGGAAGAAATCGGAGAACTTGGGATGGGGAGGATCAGGAAATCCTAAATTTAGACTAATGAGAAAATATCTGATGGAAGTAACCAACTCATCGAACATTTTGGGAAACAGGCTGGATGAATGATTGCAGAAGGTATAACATATTATATTATATTATATCAATTATATTATGCTATTATATCCATTTCTTAAACTTATTTATTTATTTATTTAGAGACGGGGTTTCTCTGTGTAGCCCTAGCCAGGAACTCTCTTTGTAGACCAGGCTGGCCTTGAACTCAGAGATTCACCTGCCTCTGTTTCCTGAGTGCTGGGATTAAAGGCCTGAGCCACCACACGTGGCTGAAGGTATATTATTTTAGATTCAAATTATTTTAAGTGATTATAGTTTGAAGATGCTTGTCCCCATCTCATATGGAACAGTTGGATTATATTTTTCTTTCCAAAAGTTTTATGTGAATGGTATAAACTCTAATCAAAAGTAGTAATTCTTTATATTTAGATTGATATATGTTATTCATATATAAATACTTCACATATATTGCTGCTCACTTACATGCATTTTAAAATCTATATAGAGAACCATCAAATGTATTTCCAGGGTCTTTAAAGTAATCTTACTTTGGTTGATAAAAAGCAGTGGTGCTTAACCTCAGGATACCAGTACCTACACAGTGTGCTGGACTCACTTGCTGCCTACTGACCTTGAGCACTGACGTTGCCATTCTGGTAGATGGAAGATAAATTGCTGGGCTCAAAGTAGGGCATGGATGTGTGAGCTTTATCAGTTGAAGCGTTATGTAATTGGCTCTATCTTCATCTGGCATAAAGTTCAGGTGCTGCATTGCTTTGTAATATAAGCATATTTAAAGGACAAAAAAAATTTATAGCAATAGGGAAATTGGAGGATGATGGATTGATGAGCTAACCTTGGTGCTGAAAGGTTCCAAGAGATGAATTGATGATATTTAAAGGCCTCTTTCCTTTGCTTTAATTTTTGGGAAAAAAAGTAAACTCTATTACTAGCAAATTGTTTCTTTTTTTCATTTGTTTTTATTTGAAAAATTTCCATACAATATATTTTGATCATGTTTTCCCATATTTCAGTCCCTTTCAGATCCTCCCCACCTCCCTCGTCACCCAACTTTATGCTCTTTCTCTCTCTTTCAACAAACAAATAACATAAACCACACACACACACACACACACACACACACACACACACACACACACACACACACACCTCACAGAAACAGAAATGAAATAAACAAGCAAAGACCAATAAGATTAAAAAAAATACCCAGACAAAGCAGAATAAATGGTCTACAAAAATACCATTGAATTGTTTTGCCTTGGCCAACTACTCTCAGGCATGGGACCTACTCTTGAAGCATGGTTGATATGCCCAGTGAGACTCCATTGAAGAAAACTGACCTTTTTTGCCTGGTGGGTATCAATTTCAGATAGTTGTTTGCTTAGGGGTGGAAGCCCTCGTCCCCTTCCCTTTCTAAGTGCTGAGATCCCATCTGGCATGGACATATGCAGGCCTTGGGTGTGACATCACTGTCTCTGGGAGTTCATATGTACATCAGTCCTGTCATGTCTGGAAGACACTGTTTCATTTTGGTCATCTATCACCTCTGGTACCTGTAATTTTTTTCCAAAAGTCCCCTTTCAACTTTTTCTTATTTTATAATTTAATTTAATTTTACATATCAGCTACAGATTCCCCTGTCCTCCCTCCTCCGGCCCCCCTCCCCCTAATCCATCCCCCATTCCCATTTCCTCCAGGGCAAGGACTCCCCTGGGGATTCAGCTCAGCCTGGTAGATTCAGTCAAGGCAGGTCCAGTCCCTTCCTCCCTTCACCCAGGTTGAGCAAAGTGTCCCAGCATAGGCCCCAGGCTCCAAAAAGCCAGCTCATGCACTAAGGACAGGACCCGGTCCCACTGCCTTTTCACCCTTTAAAAACCACCTTTAGTGAAACTGACTTTTATGCTTAAACAGAAGAAAAGCTGAGGAATCCAAAATATTTGTCCATCATGTTATTCACAAGATTGTTCATGAACTTACACAGAAGGCAAATCTTTAGGAGATGTTTAGTCAATGACACAGACCTGGGTGTAAGCTAGACTATGACAGATAAGGTCAGGCACTTAAATTCCTACTCAAGACTTTGGTGGAACATTAAGGTAATTTCGTACATGACTTTGAGCACACCTCCTGAGGTGCCTATTTTTCAGAAAAATATTTGTTCCATTAATATCTTTGAAATTAATGTTAGACATGTTTGAAGCGTATACAATACGGAATGTGTAACACAGAATTGATTTTAATGATATAAAATGTCATTCACAAAGAAGTTGGTGGCATTTTTAGGAACAACTGATTTAACTTGTTAAACATGATTGCAAAAATTTAATTACCTTAGTGATTTCTTCCTAAACAGCTTAGTATTTGTACATATAACATTTTGAATATTGCTTATTTTCACAGGAATTTCTCTGTTAGGAATTCAGAACTATTTGATTAGCATCTAATAAAAAATTTTAAGTATATAATTTCGAGAGACATAGGAAAGGAATTAAGCGAAAATATTTTTTTCTTGTATGAAAAAATTTTTTTGGAAGACCAGCAACTTAGGCTCACTTTTATTTTTCTCCAATAGTAACACTGAGTAGGAGCATGTATATATGTATTTATTTGAGAATTAGGAAATTGTGTTGCATTTCTTTCAATCAATAATTTTTTCTCTCTCCACTGAATTGAAATAGTTTCTTCTGTTTTTATGTAGTGGATCAATGATTTTCCTGTTTTGCTTTGTCACCCTTACTAAAGCTGGAGTCATTTGGAATAGGGAACCTCTATTGAGAAAATGCCTCCAAAAGATTGCCTACATGTATTTTCTTGATTAGTGATTGATGTGGGAGGGTCCATCACTGTGGTGCCACACTTGAGCAGATGGTCCTAAGATGTAGAAGAGCACTCAGAGCAAGCTATGAGGAGCAAGCAAATAAGTAGAGTTCCTCCATGACTTCATTAGTTTTTGCCTCTGAGTTCCTGTCCTGCCTTCTCTTAATGATGAAGTGTTACATGAGAATTGTAAGCGGAAGTAAACCCTTTCCTTCCCAAGTTGCTTTTGGTCATGGTGTTTTATCACAGCAATAGAAACCCTAATTAAGCCAATGGTACTTCCTGAACATTAGAGGAGGGCTAAGAACATGGGGATGATTGGTAGCCTAACTAGATAATTTCATGATTACTGTAGTCTGTCTTTTAGTGTTTAAAACAGATTTTGTGGTATATTCGTTATACATAGTGGTGGGTTCATAAAGACATTTATTGCAAGTAAACCATGTACTTTGGCCATATGTACTACTCTCTTCTCTTCTTTCTCACATCACTATTTCCTTTCGTTCCCACAGACATCCTCTCTTCTACTTTTATGTCATACATATGTTTGATTATATACATCCATAGGACCCACGAATGAGAGAAAAATATGTGACATTTGTCTTTTTGAGTGTGAATTATTTCACTTCATATTCTGGTGTCCAGCTGCTTCTATTTTCCTACAAACAACACAATTTTATTCTTCTGTATTGCTGAAAATAGTATGTTTTCTTTATCCACTCATCTATTGAGGGACAATAGGCCTGCCTGATGCCATAAAGTGTTGTTGTGAATAGTGCTGCAAAAATTACAGATGTGCAGGTGTCTCTGTGGTTATATTGACTTAGAGAGTCTCTTGGCTATAACAGAAATGTGTTATCTGGATGCCCATAGTGATTTCCATAGTATCTTAACACATAGGTGAAGACACTTCCTCTCAATTACTTCTTTTTAAATCTTGAAAAAAAAAATGATGGGTACTGTGCATCAGTGAATCTGTCAGTTTCTCAGCCTTTTAAATTTATTGCTGTTTCAATTTCATCACTTTCTATAGATATTTATGTTGTTTACATGCTCTTAGTTTAATTTAGAAAGCCATGTATGTCCAGATTTTTCTTCATTTCTTTTAGATTTTACAGTTCATTGGAATATAATTTTTCAAAATCTGCCCTGCAGATCATCTGAATTTCATTGGTATCACTTAATTTTTCCTACCTAGTTTAATTAATTTGGGCCTTCTCACGCTCTTCGTTTTGCTTAGTTTATGAGTAAGAGTTTGTGAAACTTGCCTATCTTTTCAAAGAAGTAATTCTTTGTTTCATTGATTCTTTGTATTATTTTCACTTTCACATTCATTATTTCTCTGCACTGGCTGACTTTATGTTTAACTTGTTCCTATTTTGTTAAGATACTAAAGTTGATTATTAAGTTTCTTATTTGAGACCTTCATAAGTTTTTATTAATGTAATCATTGTGTTTCATATGTTCTATTATATTGTGAGTTCATTTCCATTCATTCTAATAATTTAAAAGTCCCCTGATTTTACTGATAAGTCATTCGTCATTCCATAGTGTATGTTGAGCTTCCATGGATATGTACACATTCTGTAGTTTGTCTTGCTGGTGATTTATAACTTTCTCCCATTGTGATCAGTTAGAAGGTAAGAAATAATTTCATTTTTTTGTACTTTTAAGACAGGCCTTTTGTCCTAGCATTATAGTTTACATTATTTAATGTTTTAATGAGCTGCTAAGAATATATATTTTGAAATATTTGATTGTAATATTTTCTATGTAGCTGTTAAGTCCATTTGCTACATAATAAGCCACTTAACTCTTTCTTGATTTTAGTTGTCTGAATAATCTCCCTTTTGGTGGAAACAGGATATTAAACTCTCCTTCTATTATGGTGTCGAGTTCAACTTATGCTCTTACATTTAGTAGTGTCTATTTCATAAAATTAGATACATTGATGTTTGGTGCATATGTATTTAGAAATGTTCAATATCCTCTTTATAGATTATTCCCTTTATCAGTAAAAAGTACTCCTTTTGTCTCTTCCTAATTTTGGATTTATGCTGTGGATATCGTTCTGTATGGCAAATATGTTAATAAATAAAACACTGATTGGCCAGTGGCCAGGCAGGAAATATAGGTGGGACAAGGAGAGAGGAGAATTCTGGGAAGTGGAAGGCTGAGTCAGAGAGACACTGCCAGCCGCTGCCATGACAAGAAGCATGTGTAGATGCCAGTAAGCCATGAGCCACATGGCAAGGTATAGATTTATAGAAATGGGTTAATTTAAGATAGAAGAAGTAGACAACAATAAGTCTGCCATGGCCATATAGTTTGTAAATAATATAAGCGTCTGTGTGTTTATTTTATAAGTGGGCTGTCGGACTGCCGGGGTTTGGTGGGACCCAGAGAGAAAACTCCAGCTACAGATTTGTCTATTTTTTTTTGTATGTTAATACAACTACACATGCTTTTTACCCCTCCTACTTTTATTTGCTGAGAATATCTTGTTTTATTCTTTAAACCTAAGGTTGTGTTTAACTTTGCCAGTGGGTGAATTTCTTGCAAGCAGAGAACAGATGACTCCTGAATCTATTCTGTTAGCCTGCTCCACTTTGAATGGAGAACTGAGGTCATTAAAATTTAAGATTTCTACTGAAACAAATGTATTCATTTCTGTGGTTTATTAATTTTATAGTGTTTGGGGCTTAAATATCTTTTGTAGTGCTGGCTTACAGGTGATTAACTCCTCTATTTTGAGTTTATCACAGAAAATTTTTATTCTCTTTTGATTAGTAGGGATAGCTTTGCTGGATATAGTAGCCTAAGATGGCAGTTACTATATTTAAGTGCTTGAAGTGCCAATGCTCTCCTATCCTTAATTTTTTTTTTCATATGGTGTATTTTGATCATGTTCTTTGATTTGCTCAGCTCCTCCCAGATTCTCCCATCTCCCTACCCACCAAACTTAATGTTATTTCTCTCAAACACAAATACATATCACCACCACCACCACCACCACCAACAACAACAACAACAAAACCAAAAACAAACAAACAAAAAACAAACGAAACCAAACCAAAATAGAACATGAAGTCCATTTTGTGTTAGCCAACTACCCCTGGTCATGTGACTTGCAGTGGCGTGTGGTTGCTGTAACTTCTACCGCACTTTCCATACTTACCAATCTGACAACCAGGTTTTAATTCTTTATCCTTTTGTGTGGTGGATATCACTGATATTTTCCTGTATACCATCTAGCTGTTTTTCTCCTGGGAATATTTTTATATAAGGAACCAGTTTTCTCTCATTTTCAGTCTATGTGGGTTAGTTAGAGGGAGTTACTGTTCCCACTTGGAGCAATGGGTGATTACATGACTTAAGTTTGCAGATGAGAACATTCCACTCTTACAGCCACAGTTCTATCCTCTTCAGGTAATGATGCTCAACTCTGGAACCATTAACTTAGAACCATTGGTTTTAAAATAGTTGCTTCCATATTAAGTTCTCAATGAAATTACCTGAAAATGAGGGTAACTCTGAGGAAAGAAGCAATATGACAGATGGAGAGACAAGTGCTGATAACATTATTTGAGTACTTTGATCCAACTCTACTCAACATAACTAGTCTTGACATTTTTAATTACAATCCTTCCTTTTCAGTGTTCATTTACTTTAATTCACTTAGAATTAGGTTTCTGTCCCTTGAGTAAAAAATTGCAGCACTTCATATCACTTTCTAAATTGTTTATATTGTAGTAACGAAGTCTAATATGTTGTTTATTATGCTTATTTATGACTTAGTTATAAACTCTCTACAATACATAATATGTATATGTATATGTATATGTTATACACATATATGTATAATATGTATATGTTGGAAATAACATATTCATAGCTATTTTCTCTATCATTTTGTTTTAAATTTAAAGCATGGGCTATTGTCCACTCATAGCATTTCTAAGCTAGAAAGAACATTTGACATGATTTCCTTCAATCTGTCTGAATAATCTGGCAGTAGAAACTATGCAGACAGTATTAGGATACAACAAAACTCTGTGTGGGAGAAAAATATCACAAATCCAGGGTACATTATTGTTTTATGAGTCATTTAGGTAGTCCAGAACAAGTTACTTATACTGTTTGAAAGTTAGTTTCCTTAACTATTGTTTTAAGGATATCTGACTTATAGTTTGACATGATACTCTAAAAAATTATTATTGCCAAGAAACATAGCTAGATATAAACTATAGCAATGTGAGCATTCTACTACTTTGTAGTAGAGGGATTATCATGTGTGTATCTGAAATTATTTATTGCTATTTTAATTATTTCAGAATAGCTTTGCAGACATATGTGGCTCAGTGGCAGAGGACCTTCAGAATAAGTCAAATTGAAATAATAGAAATCTATAGGTGTTAAATAAAACAGCACAGAGAGACATTGATACATATGAAATACTTCCCTGAATGTGCTATGTTTTGTAGGGTGTCTTGGGGTTAGTTAATTTTTCATAGCTATGAAATAAAATTTCATTCTTGAAAGCATAATATAATTGACTTTTCCTATCAAACTAGTATGTAACTAACCAGATCAGAATGATTTCATTAATCATAAAAACCTACATTCACTGCATTTATCTAGTTGAATATACTTTGAAAACAAAAGGTTGCAAAGTAGTTAAATTATTTTCAGTAATGTTATACTGTTGTAGATGTTATTCTTAACCTAGAAATGTTTAATAACGAGCCCAAAGTAAATTTATGAAGGAATGATTCACAAAGTCCGACATATTGAAATGTACAATGTTATGAAGTGAAATACACATTCATGTGAAATGAATACCACAATTAAGTCAGTAAACACTTGGATTATTTTGTTTAACTGGTGTTTTATTTTACTTTATTATTTTTGTGCCATGTTAGAGATTGGTCATTACATGCACACACACACATACACACACACACACACACACACACACACACACACACACACACACACACACACACAAGTACTCTCAAAGAAATTAGGAAAAATATGAGCTCAATCAATTCAAATGAAAATTGACAAAGCTCTATTTTGCCCTGTGGACTTGGGTGCACTGTGTAAATTGTGCCTGCTGTAAACTTAAAGGAGAAACAGCATCTATGACTGTCCTTCATGCCCAGCATCTCTAAAAGGTCATTTCAGCTCTCAATATCCAGTCCAATATTTTATTAGATGTTGAAAATTCTAGACTCTCCCTCACTTGGTTTAAGAACTATAGATTATAGGACATGATGTTTATGAGGAGTTAAGCCTAGAGAAAAGTACACATCAGTGTTTGAAAATGCTCCTAATTGCCTAATTATGACCTTGTCTTGTTTGAATAGGAGCTCTTTGAGGACAGGGACCAGGTGCTGCTGAGTTCTCAATACTCTGGGTATGAGTTGGGTATGTGTTTCCATTTGTTGTTTCAAAACGCATTGTTGCTTCAAGAAATACTACAGCACTTGTGGAAGAATTCCACCCAGAACTTGAGGAAACCTGGGGCCTGCCAAGGGTACTGCTCCCTCCTTCCTCTTTGAATTCTGCTGAGAAAACACAGTTTTATTTGCACTAAAGAGTTTCTGTTGCATTCACAAGAGATTGAAATTAGAAGAAATTTAGCATACATCAAGGGACTATTTTACCAGAAGTAATAAAGATAAAGTAAGAGAATTGTACTAAATACATCCTTGTCATTCTCACTCTCATGTCCTTTTGTCTGAGGAATCTTAACAAAAATGAACAGACCACCGTTGGCATGTTACACTGGTCTTTACTGACTTCTGAAACCAATGTTTTATTTTAGATAAAATGTAGGGTTTTTTTTTTTTTTAAGAAATACAATTTCAGACATTAGCTGGGATTTTATTATTTATTTTCTGAGCTGCATTGTGGTGGATGCTTGTCCTCATTATTTCCATTATAAATCCCTTCTGCTCAAGAAGCTGGAACTGCCCTAATAAAAAGAATGGCTTCAGGCAAACACTAGAAGCATTTGCTCTCAGCTTAAGAGGACTTTTGTTTTTCCAGGTCTTGGAAATAAAAATCTATTAAATTCTTTCAAAATTATAGGAGTGCTGAAGTGCAGCACGAAGGAGAGGGACCTGCATGAATTACTGCTTTCACAGGGGTTTTCTTACTTGAATTCTGACTTTTAATGCAATTCTGCAGGCCTTTCTGTTTGGCTAGCAGCTACTGTATTATCTAGTCTAATTTGGCATCACTCATCATATTTATGATATATTTTAGACAGACTTTGGATATTTTTGGATAGACTTTGAACTCTAAGGAAGACTGGATGTTTTAAAAAGCATGAACTTTTAAAGTGTTGAAATATTTAAAGTCTGTGGGTTATTTAAAACTTGGAATATCTTATATTGTGGTATATTGTAGTATTAATATGAGATGTTGGGGATGAACAAGAAAGAAAAGATTGTGGTTTAACAGTGACGTATTTTTGTGTCAGGTTGACAAGGAGTTGCTGGCTAATGTCATGTCAACTTGACACAGACTAGAGTCATTTTGGAAAAGGAAATGTCTACCGAGAAAAATGTCTCACTAGATTGGCCTGTGGGTAGGACTGTGGCATATTTTCTTGGTTGAAGATTGACGTGGAAGGGCCCACCCAGATCACTGTGGGTGGTGTCACCATGGGCTGGTGGTCTTGGGTGCTCTAAGAAGGCAGGCTGAGCAAGCCAGTGAGCAGTATTTCTCTGTGGCTTCTGCGTCAGTTCCTGTTTTCATGTGTCTGCCTGGAGTTCCTTCCCTGACTTCCCTTGATGATGAACTACAATCTGGAATGTGAAATGCCTCCCCATTGCTTTTGCTCATGGTGTTTGATGACAGCAATAGAAACACTCACTATGACAACTAGACCTATGACAGAGCATTAACATCTAGAATATATATTAAAAAACAACTAAAATGAAGAGTCAAGGAAACAAATGACCAATTAAAAATTGAGCTAGTGGGATTATGAATGGAAGAAATAAAAATGGCTAAGAAATACCTCAAAAAGTGTTCATCATTCTTCCCCCGCCCCCAAATTTTGCAAAGGCCTTAAAAAAAACTTTCTTTTTACTTGTTCTTTGTGTCTTTCACATCATTCATTTCCATCATACCTCTCTCTCCCTTCATCTTTGCCCTCTGCCTTTGTAAATCGCCCCCAAAATAAAGTAAAATTTAAGAGAAAAGAAGTAAAAATAGAGAAAAATTGGAAAGAAAAATCTGTTGTGGAAGCTGCAGTGTGACACACAGTGTTTCACACAGTAAGCCCTTTGGTCCATCTATCTTTACTTGCAAGTATTCAGTGCAAAGAGTCATTGTTCTGTTTTGAGGCTCTGGTTTCTGTTACACCATTGATACTCGGTTCTCACTGGGACTCCTCTTGGACATCCTGTTGTTGCCCTGTGTTGTGGAGATCCTGCAACTTTTTTTTTTCCTAGAGGGCCTATCCCTTCACGTGCTTCAGCAGATCATAGATGGGATGGATGTCGGGATGAGCCAACTCATAACCCTGGTTCTGGGCCTGGCTAACTGTAGGGTTGGTCATCCCACCAGCCCTTGTCCTCACCACCAAGGTGAGCTCTCTAGCACCGCCTGGCTAGCTCACCCTATGCAGTAAGGGGCAGGGGGCAGGATCTGTTCTCTTGCTTCCAGGCCCTGAAAGCCAGTTCACTTGGCACCTACACTACCAGGGCCAGCTCTACTGTGATGCCCAGATGAGGTACAGGGCCTACTTTCCCGAGAGGCAGGGACAGCTCTCCCACTCTTATGACCTGAGGGTCAGCTCTCCCAACTGCTATGCTAATTTGCATGCCCACCAATAGTGAATGAGGGGTCTTCTTTGCCTACAGGTGGCGAGGGGCCCACACCACCATATCGCAGATGAGGGGCAGTACCAGATTTCCCATGCTCAAATTCTCTCAATGATAGGGTCAGCTCTATGTGCTGCCCAGGTGAGTTGCAATGCCTGCTTTCTCAAAAGCTATAGCTGGTAAGGGGAGGATCAGCTCCCTTGCCCACTGCAGGTGCCAGAGAAAGGGGATGGTGAAGGCATCTTTCTCTAGCCCTCACCACCACATGGCAGATGAGACGGGTGGGTCCAGCTATCCCGTTCTCACTCCCAATGATGCTCCCTTCCCATCCCTTGCCCCGACCACCTGCGGCAGAGGAGGGAATTGACCCTCCTCCTTACCATCTGCAGCACGCTGGAAAGCGGGCTCTGTATCTCGCCTGGGTAGCACAGTAGAGATCCCCCCCACCCCAAAGAGGAGAGCATAGGTGAGCCAGCAGTGAGGTCATGAGAGTATTCATCATTTTTTAACAGGTAGGGGAATTCAAATTAAAGCAACTTTGAGATTTCACAATACTTCTGTCGAAATGGCTAAGATAAACAGCTGACAACAAATGCTGGGATGGCTGTAGGCAAAGAAGACCCCTCATTCACTATTGGTGGGCATGCAAATTAGCATAGCCACTCTGGAAATCAGTATGAAGAATCCTCAAAAACTAAAAGAAAAAAAAATCGACTATATGACTCAGCTATGCCACTCCTTACCATGTGCCAAAAGACTCTACAACCTACAGATAGTTGCTCAGCAACGTCCATTGACACTCTAGTCACAGTAGGCAGGAATGGGAGAAAAAAAGTCTAAATATCCTTTTACAGATGGATGTGTAATGAAAATGTGGTACTTATACACAGTGAAATATTATCCAGCTATAAAGAAAAATTAAATCATGCGATTTTATGAAAAATGGATGGACCTAGGAAAGATTATATTGAGTGAGGTCACCCAGATCTAGAAAGACAAATGGAACATGTTCTCATCTCTGGTTGTTAGCTCCAAATCTTCAGATGTGAGGATGCAACAAAGAGTAACCAGAGAAACCAGGAAAAGAGAAAGGGACTATAGTGGGCATCAGGTAGGGGACCTGAGGGGGAAAGAGGAAAATAATGGGACAAAGGTGATATAAAGAAAGAAATAAAAAATCAGGGAGGAGGAGAGGGGGTCAATCAGATGAAGAAAGAAGAAGGAAGGAGAGGTAAATAACAAGTTTGTTGGACAAAGCTTCAAGGAATCATATTGTTTTATATTTACTTAAAATTTTATATCATATAAATAACTCTGTGTGTGTGTGTGTGTGTGTGTGTGTGTGTGTGTGTGTGTGTGTGTGTGTGTATCTTAAAGGACTTTATGACACTTTTGCTGAAAGTCCTCTTCATAAGAACAATAGGCTAAGAGAAACTCCAGTAGCATGCACAATTATGGTTCTTTGGTCAGAGTAGCCTGTAGCTGGAGAATTTCTCTCCAGCTCCTGCCAAGTCTTGCCAGTCCCAGAGCCCACTTATAAAATAAACACACAGACTCTTACATTATTTAAACTGCTTGGCCATTAGCTCAGGCCTATCATTGTCTAGCTCTTACTCTTATATTTAGCCCATTTTTATTAATCTATACTTTGCCACGTGACTCGTGGCTTACTGGTACCTTATATCTCCCTTGTCCTGGCGGTGGCTCCAGTCAATCTATCTCTCCCTTCCTGTTTCCTCAATTCTCCTCTCTGTTAGTCCTGCCTGTACTTCCTGTCTGGCTATTGGCCAATCAGTGTTTATTTATACAGAGTGATAGCCACAGCAGTAGCCCAAGTGACTCTCTAAACAGTGTAGACTACTGCTGCCGCCCTTGATTGCCTGGCAGAGGTTGAAGGTAAATAAGCCTCTATTGCTGAAGACACGGCACATTTAGGACACAAGACTTTGGTTATTCTATTCAATTGAATCTAAACTGAAAATCTCCTTCCTGTGGTCTAGCTTCCATGGGACCAGAAAATACTGTGTAAGTTGCTGAGGCAAGGAAGCATTTGATAGTGTTGCCCAACTTCGACTCCTATGAATCACAGCAATAATGATCATGGCAAGATATCTGTAAGAGTGCAATAAGTGCCATTCACAAGTTGGTGGTGGTCATCAGTTGTCTAATTAAGGCCCATTTTGGCATGAGGAAGATCATGCCTGGCACTAGAAATCTGGCTAACACCCTCAAATTAGTGAGGTCCTGGATCTTAGGAAACAGTCTAGTCCCCTCACTTTCCTACACCAGTGTAATTCCTAACTGCATTCTAAACCTTATCCTTATAATCAGAAAGAAATGTAGCTACCACACCTCAATGAAGAAGCCTCTCTTTACAGAGGATGAAGATCATCACAGAAAACCATCACTAGACAAAATACAAAAGGCAATGGATCCAAGTCACAAAAAATACATCTCTATCACAGTTCCTATATCCATGGCTTAGGAAACATCACTGAAGAGATTCTCATCGAAGAATGATTGTAAAAGCCAGAATACCAGGAAATCTTCTTTGAAGCAGTCTCTCCTAGAAATAGTGCCTGAACAAGACCTGAACAAAGACAATATTAGTAAGCATGCTACTCTGGAAGGGGGGAAAATACACAAGGTCACATCCCTAGATAAAGAATTACAGGCAACTAATGACTACTGGAAGAGGGAGAAATAGCTTCTCCCATGGATGATGCCCTTAATTATCTAACATAGGTGGTCTGCTCTGAAACCATATACACATAAATAACAAAAACAGACCCTACAGATTGCCAAGCCTTCCTGGGCACATATATCTACATGCACATAATAGAAACACACACACACACACACACACACACACACACACACACACACACACACACACACAATTAGAGGTCTCGGAAGGCACCATTGTTGTGCTGAGGACATCAGTTGTTCTGTATCCTGTCTAGCAGTTATTCATTAATTCATCTCATGTGTTTTGAAATTTCCCATATGCCAGGCACTGTGCCAACACTGCAAACGCATGATGAAAAGGTTTCAATCTTGCTCCTCTCCAAACATGTAATAGTCCAATAGGTCAGACTAAGAAGTAAAAAGGCAATCATGATGCAATGCATTGCATATTATGGTAATTTATTTAATTAATACTCTCCATCATGAATCAAATTATATGCAGAAATGACATTGACTATTTTCCACCAGATAAAGTCAATTTTTTCAGCAGCTCAGAACGTGAAACCTAAATGTTTTAATTTAGAATACCCAAATCTGACATATATGCTACACACTATATATTTGTAATATCTATATAAACTTCTAAGACTTTGCTTTACTCTTTGAAATAGCAATTCTCAAACCATAATTGTCTAATTCTCTCCTGTCATATGTATGCATCCTCCTTGCAACCAAATATAATTATCCCTGAGTACATGAACCTAAAATTTGGATTACGATGGTCCAAAACCACCGTGGAAGTGCTGAAACCACAAAACAAGAAGGAATGAGTAGAGTAACAGTGTGGGCTGTTTAACATAAACATCCAGGTCCAAACAGAAACAGCGAGAATTCAGCTATATATATCTAAGATCTGCTGTAACTTTCTTACAAATAGTCAAGCCTGTTGATCCTCGTTTACTTTTATTGTTTAAAAGAACAGTTTGAAGATCCTATCTTTAAGGCTAGGCTTTGGCAGTGGAGAATAAAAGAGACGTGTATGTTTAATCTCTGGGGAGCTTGTTACCTGAGCCTATAGCTATTTCTAAGCTTCCCATTTAATTCATCAAAATATATAAAAGCTCAAGATAAAAATAAAAGGACAGCTTGAAACTTTAGATTGTCCACAGTGGTTTTCACTGATCATAAAAAACAAAGGCAAGTCCTCTCTGGGAGTAAGGAGACACATTCTGTGACTTGTCCAAGGTCACACAACTATGTAGACACAGATCGAGGAGTGTGCTTTCCTGGTTTTGAAGATGTGCCTGATGACAGCCATGTCAGGAAATCTGGAAATCAGAGGCAGGGCTGTAGTTCATTAACATCTTAGTATCAATCATGATGAAGGCATATAAAAAAAAACAATAAGAGCTATTCGATGTGGGAAATGTATTATAGAAAATCATCTCTAGTAAAGAAGAGCTTGAAAGGACACTTTAGGATACCTGCAGCAGTCTAAAACCAAAATCAGAGGATGTCAGAGTACCCACGTGGCCAGAGTGGGAATGGAGGAGAAACAGAGGTCCTTGTGGCAACATGGGAAACTTGAAAGACAGGCAGTCATGTGGGGCGGAAAAGAGAATTTCAGAAGCAGGGTCTAGGAGGCAGAGTGGGCAGAATAGGCTGGATTTTCATGCAATAACTACAAGACAAGCCCTGTGGGAAGCCAACTTGCAAGACACCCTAAGGAATACAGAGAGTCTATATAGCTCTTGGAAAAAGTGGGAATAGACAGAGCAGATAAAGGTCTGAGGTCAACCTAAGGCTTTTGGCTCGAATACCCCTGTTTAATCTGTTTTTGCTTCTTTGTGACATTTCACTTACAGAAAGAATTCTATAACGCAAACAAGCTTTGAAATTCACCATAGTAGACAATCATACTTTCAGATACATCTTAATACATCATCACAGTGTTTTCTACAAATGGTGTACTGTGCTCCGTTTTTTAAAGTCTAAAATTGATCATTTCTATTTATTCCTTTTTGATTATTGAAATTATTGATATACTTACATAATTTTCTCCTTCTTTTTCCTCCCTCCAAACCCTCCCATATAATTGCTCTTTGCTCTCTTCAAACTTCATGGCTTATTTCACATTAATTATTTTTTACATATATATGTATATATATAGTACATGCATATATATTTCTAAATAAAACCTGTTCGACTCCTATAATGATACTTGAGAGCCAAGGCTCGATGGATACATCTACAAAGCATCTCCTGCACCTAGAGTTCAGGAGACATTGCAGAAGAGGTGGTAGAAATATTGTAAGAGCAGAAGAATCAGACAGTTTGCTGTGCTATGTTGTCTTCTAGTAATGGCAGAAGCCACACCCACAGAGTCTCATCAACATGACTCCTAAGCATAAGCTGAACAAGGACAATAGTAGACATGTCAAGTGGACAGGGGAAAAGCCATGAGGAATCAACCATACTCAAGGAATTACAGACAACTGAGGATGCTGAGAGTGGGGAATTCAGTCTTCCCCGGGGAAGAGCACACCAATTGATCATTTCTATGTTTAAAATGAAGGAATCAAACCTCACAATATTTAAGAGACTTCTCTCAATAATAAATAGTTACAGTGTTCATCAGCAGGGTCTAGAAATTTGAGTATTGGGCTTCAAATTTTGGAGTTAGAATCCTGGTTTACAAACTGATGCAAAGGACCAATATATTTGGTCAAGAACTATGCCTACTGAAAGTTTCAACATACTATCCTACTTTCATTAGATCACATTGTATCTTTTTTATTTTTATTTATTTATTTTTTTCTCTTTTTTTCCCCAGGTGCTTGGAATTGAATATAGGGCCTCACTCACGCTAGTTTTTGCCACCAAGCTATATCCTAAAGCCCAATTACATCATATATATCTATGGAGCATAGTTTTTATGGTAAAGGACAAAGGTATTTAAGAACAGGAGGGAAGGTATCAGAGTCTCATTAATCTACAATTTAGAGTAATGCTGTGCTCAACAGGCAGTAAATTGTGAGGCTATAAGTACATACAAGAAGTTGGAAATAGGCCCTTAATGAATACAACTGCCAGGTAATTCTTCTTGTCCAGAAGGTATTTTGAAAAAAATTACTATGACTCTAATAACATTGTAAACAGGAAACAGATCTCTGTTGTGAGGATATTGACTTGCTCGTATTAAAGGGACTGACAAGAGAAAAACAGATGTGGATGAAGCTGATAGAGAATTCAAAATCCCTTAGAATTCTACACTATTAGCCACAATCTTTGTTTGCTTTTATTTGAGGAGTACATGTGGGCTACCGTGGAGATGAAATGATATCTACTTTAGAAACCTGAAAGCCAGAGTCTTCTTTATTAAAGCAAAGTAGAAGGACAGGGAAGAATTTTGCTGAATAGAATTCAGGGTGTGACAAAGTTATTCCAAGGTTGATTACAGCCACATTATTTTCAGTTATTAAAAGTGTAGTTGGTGCTAATTGTCTCGGGGGGGGGGGAAGAAAATTGTGGGCATCATTACTGCTCTTAACCTGCCCTTTAGATCAGGAAGTGGAAAATCCAGTAGATAATTTGCTGGATTATCAAATTCCCACAGACCACTGCAAGATCAGCATGGCCCGCCATCCCTAACACCTGTCAATGCTGTTATCTCAGCCCGCTTCATGTGCTCACTGAGAAACTCACCTCTGCAATGGGGTTGCTGTCTACTTAATTGTCATTCTGCGGTTCTGAGTTTTTCTTCCTTCAAAGTCTAATTCTTGGAACAGTTTTTATATCTTGAGCACTTCCCCTTATCTCTGTATAGACGTTTAAAAGGTGTCTGTTAAGGAAAACTACACCTGACAATAAATTCTTTAAGAAACATAGATATCTAGAAAGATCAAAGACAATAGGGACTGAAATTTGTAAGTGATGTTATTTTAAACAAATATGGGTGTAACTGAGATCCCATGACATTATGGAGTGTTACGATATTTTATACTTTAGGAACAAGAGAAGAAAAAGTCTGAAGATCAAAAGATGAAGGACAGAAGTCTGAAAATTTTTTCAGTATTGTTTAAACAGTTCTCTTATTGTAAGTTAGGGTGGATTTAGAGTCAATGCCACTTCAATGAAAAAAAAACTCACTTTAACTTTTCAAAAGCATGCATAATAGGTGTGATAGCTTCTTAATGGGCAAAAATGCATGGCTATACCTTTAAAATTAAAACCTTAAGCTAAAATTATAATCCAACTCATTTTAACCTAAATCACTCCTCAAGTTTTAAAATTAAAACTTCAGTTGTTTACGACCATGTTTTCCAGGACTCTTGAATCTATGTATAAAAACACAATCAGTGTACAATCATTGACTTAGGATACTATAGAATTAAGGCCTGAAGGAATGGTTCCCTGGAAAGAACACTTGCTGTGTAATCATGAAGGCCTGAATTCTTTTCCACAACATCCATGTATTTAAAAAAAAAAAAAAAGCTGAGCAGGGACACATATGCATGTACTTGTCATGTTAACACTAGGTACACTGCATGCACTTGTAACATTAACACTAAGAGGCAAAGGGGCATTGAGACAGGAGGATTTTGAGGGATTTCTGGCCAGCCAGCCTAGTCAGCCTGTGAACTCCAGGTTCAGTGAGAGTTATTATCTCAATAACAGAAATAAAGTGTAGAGTGACAGAGGATAACACCCAGAGACAATTTCTGACCTCCACATGTACCCACAAGAACATGCACACATGTAGCTAGAGTTTTCCTGCCTGGCCCACAGTCAGGACAAATCTCTCTCACCTGCCAGTCCCACAGCCGCTCAGACCCAACCAAGTAAACACAGAGACTTACATTGGTTACAAACTGTATGGCCGTGGCAGGCTTCTTGCTAACTGTTCTTACAGCTTAAATTAATCAATTTCTATAAATCTACACCTTGCCACGTGGCTCATGGCTTACCGGCATCTTCACATGCTGTTTCTCATCATGGCGGCTGGCAGTGTCTCTCTGACTCAGCCTTCCACTTCCCAGCTTTATTCTCCTCCTTGTCCCGCCTATACTTCCTGCCTGGCCACTGGCCAATCAGTGATTTATTTATTGACCAATCAGCAACACATTTGCCATACAGAACATCCCACAGCACACACACATATATCACACATTAAAATGAAAATGAAAACATAGGAATTATATGTAATCTGCTTAAGAAATCATAAACCAGGAACACTAAGGTTGATGGAAAGGCAGACCCTCACAGCCCTTGATGTTTCATAGAAGCCTGTATATATAGTTCTTCAGTATTCTGAGTGACTGGCACTCACATTTCAGGAGCACACTAGTCTAGGAGAGACAGATGTCTATCTGGAGACAAGCCACCTCTGTGCCATCTTTCTGTTACTCCCACATCTTGTGTCTTTTTTGAGTCTGTTTCTCTGGAGACATAGATACTAGACCTGTCCAACTTACTCCAGCATAACTGCATCAAGAGTTGGAGATGGATTGTGGGAAATATGTGGAAGTGTTTTGAAAGATTAAAAATGCCCTGTTTATGTAATTTATCCTTCTAATGTGGTCAGCACAGCCACAGATTGCAAGAGCTGCTTGGCTCCCAGCTTATTCCACCTCTACATTTGAACCACATCCTGATTGCTGCCTATTAACCCCCTCACACATTCATAATCAGTTACCTTCTACTACATATGCCCAGAGATAGCACCAAACTTTTTCTCCCTTCTAACTTTCAAATTTCAGGAAAGTAAGAAATAAAAGTAAACTGGCAACATAGAGTCTAAAGAGTGACTAGTCATATACTACACATGCAAACATAACCTCATATTTGGATCTTTCAGGGTTTCAACAGTCATGACCTCATGGTTCCCATATTGTCTGTTGTCTTGACTTGTTAATATACAATTCATATTTTCTCAGTTAGCTGGTGATCTGATGCTGACCGGGTCTGTGCTGCTAAGGTGAATTCAGTAACAGAACTTTGCCATTAGTATGTGAAACACAAGCCAATTTACAAGGTTATGATCTTCCTCATAGCTCATCTACATTGTTTTCTTCCACCATCTTAACTCCGTTGCTCACACTTGATGCTATTTGTTACTCCCTAGTCTGTGTTACCTTTTACCTCCTGCTCCCTTTAGGGCCTACCAATTTCTCCAATGCCTGCCAAATGCCCTTCTGTTGGAGGCTCATCCTTCCTGATAAAATTCTGAACTCACTTCAGGCTCCATTCCCTTCTTCCGACTCCTAGGCCAGCTATAATCATGGGTCTTTCTCTCCCTCTTCTGTGATGTCCAGTGTGTGGAGGAGACTGTCTCACGCACTTAGTACTCTGTCACATGCTTCCCCGTATTCTGCTACACAGAGTAAAATTTGAATGTAACTCTTCCATTTGCTTTGTTTATTCTTCTGCACTTTTGATTTTCTTTTTGCTTTCCTCTCTTCACCCACAATGTAATACACGGATTGCTTATTATGTCCTTGCTGTATTTTCTCTCACCTTCAGTCCATTCTCTTTTCAGTCTCTTATTTATTCATTTTTCTTTTTGTAAACTTGCGGCTTGAATTTCTCCTTAATAGGAGTCTGTAATTTAAGGCTATGTATTCTTGGCTATCTGTCACTATGGGTAGGCCTTAGAAAAATAAAATATTTGACCTCACCATTTCTTGTGTGTTTCTTATCTTTGTGTCCTACAGGTTGTAGAATATTGTTTAATTCAATGAAGAGACATTGACATTCTGGACTTTTTACATTTTTTTTTTCTAAAAAAGACATCTGGAAAAAAAATCAGTCAATCCATCCATCCATCAGTCAATCATTTAGTCGGACTTAGAGAAACTACAAAAGCACCTTTTGTGCATAGGTCTTTATCATCTTTATCACATGTGATGTGTAGATTTGGTACCTGTGGCAGAGGTTCTATGTCTATAGAACTAAACTCACATTATAGGTTATAGTTCTCCTTGGTACAAACCTGCAGGTGAATAGCAACCAGTGTTGGCTTAGAGTTCAAAGGAAAGGAACGTATTATTTGTGTCACTTTACCTCTTTGTGTATTTAATGTGTCCATGTGGACATGCATGTTTGCATATGTGTGAGATTACACACTTTATGGGCATATTTGAGTTTATGCATGTATGCGGAGCCCCAGAATTCATATCAAGTATATATATGTTGTACTTCTTTTGATTTATTGAGTTAGGGTGTCTCACTGGATGTGGAGCTGGTCAATTCTAGCTAGGTTAGATAGCCAGCATCCATGGCATCTTCTCTGCCTACTGTGTGCCAGGATTATTGATTGTCAGCCATACCTGCCTGGCTTTTATGTCTGTTCTGAGGATTCAAACTCAGATCTGAGCCCTTTATTCACCGAGCCATCTCCTGCTGTGGAACAACCCTTTGCTACACTATGAATATGTATTACTCTCATTGGTTAGTAAAAAGCTGACAGGCCAGTAGCTGGGCAGGAAGTTAGGTAGGAAAGCCAAACTGAGAATGCTGGGAGGGGGGAAAAGGGAGGGCCCAGGAATAGCCAGCCAGACACAGAGGAAGCAAGATTTGAATGCCATACTGAGAAAAGGTCCAAAGCCATGTGGCTAAACATAGATAAGAATTATGGGTTAATTTAAGTGTAAGAGCTAATTAGTAATAAGCCTGAGCTATTGGGTGAGCATTTATAATTTATATTAAGCCTCTCAGTCAATTATTTGGGAAGCTGCTTTTGGGTATTTGGGAACAGGTGGGTAGGATGTTAGATTTGTCGTGTTTACAGGGAAACCTTAGAATCAATGACAATGGAGGGTCTATTATTGAATGATATTTAAGAGAAATTAACTGTAATAAAATACATACAGAAAAGTTGATGTCCTTGGATCTCACATAAATATGGTCATTTGCATTTGAGCTCCTTTTTTTTAAAGTAAGAGGCATGTATTCTTTTTATCGACTGTGAACAGTTCTGGGTGCAGAACTGGTTGGTCACCTAGACTAAAAGAAAAACAAAACAAACAAACAAACACCCTGCATCTCTAGCTGCCTTCTTGAAGTCCAGACTGCAAAAGGACTTCAGCTAGAACCATTTAGCAAGGCTGTCCATGGACTCCTGCCCCACAGAAACTGAGACAAGAACTCTGTTTTCTTAAGCAGCTAAGTAAGACTATGTACATCTAATGCACTGGTGGAACTCTAGCATGCACAGGCAGCTCTTGGATCTGCATCGTATTAAACAAATAGAAGTCCTAAATCAAACTACTAAGAAAATTAGGTTTGCCCATGTTTAAATTATTTTGTATTTGTCTTGGATGAAATCACTTTTCCTTGATTTTGCATTTGAAAACAGCTTAAGTTAAATATTTTAGAGATAATTATATAAACGGAAGAGAAGAAGGAATTTCAATAACAGTACATAAATTATTATTTGAAGATCTTGAATACTCAAATAAGTCACTATTTTTACCTTTCAATACCTATGCCCAATAATAATCTCTAATCAGGTTGTCGATTCCCAAGTTGAAGGGGCGAAACTAGGATAACACTATTTGAAATGCCACTCATTGTTATTTTCCAGTTCTGTGTCAACTTAACTAAATGCATAAAGCATATTTTCTCCTGCTGTTGATTTTTTATTGTTCTGAGACTGTAGTAAACATGAGGCCGCTGTGCTTAAGGCTATAATTTTGTGCAGGAAACCACAGTTTGGGCTGGGAATAATTGCCACGAGGACTATGATTGAAAGATAAAGTTAGCAAAAAATCTTGTGACATTCCTATTAAAGTCTGTCTTCTGTAAGAAAAATTTCTAATTATTTCTTAAGCAATGAATCCAGTATTGGAGGAAATGCTATAGATTTCATTTTTGTAATGGAGCAGCATTCTTACCATTGTTTCTACACTGACCATAGATGAAAAAAATAAAGTAATTTTAGATCTTTTATTTGAATTAAACTATTTGGCTTAAGAACAAAGTAGTTCTATCTACAACAGACATATTTTAAAAAATTTTACTTTGCTTTTGGCTTCAACCATCTCTATCATGTTCCCTAACCCCACCCACAATATCAATCATTTTAGGAACTGTCACTCCCTTTTTATTTATGATATTATAAAAGGTAAAATAAATTTGGGACAAATTATGTTTTATTATTACGGAAGTAGTCTAACAGTTCCCTTGGGTACCATAGAGAGACTCTGAAAGTATGTTCGGGAAGGTTTATCTCATCCTTTGTGTTGTAAATTGGAATTCTTAAATTATTGTTGTGATTTAAAAACTGTATTCAAAAGTACTCTGTGGTCCTCAACTTTAATGTGCACACTTTTTCTCCCATCTCTACATCCTTACCCCAGAGCTAACCCTGAGTTCAAGTGGAGGGATGCACTTTGCCTTTGCTGTTTCTGCCAGTTTGCCTCTCATCACATGGTAAGCCTGGCTTTGCAACTGTTCACAACACTGTAGCTGCTACCTTTACCTGGAGATGTTAGTGAAGTGATCTCATGCAACTTAGACTCAGGAAAGGCCCCAGCATTAGCCACTCCTCTGTCAGGATTTCTCTTAAATATAGCAAAACTTACTGACAGGGGAAAAAAAAAACATGGACATGGAGACTTTGATTTCTCCTAAATATTTATTGCAACATTGTAGACATATAGCTCATCCACATTCAGTGAAGACACTTTCAAGATTTATTTCACCTTCTTTTTTATAGTGCTTTTGGAATTGTGTCTCATGTAGTTCAGGGTCCTTTCCTTAAGCCCTCTATGAAGCTGAGAATGACTTTGGATTTATGTTCTTCTTAATTCCACCTCCTGAGGGCTGGGATCATAGGTGAACACCTCCATATCAATTTTTATGGGGTACTATGGATCAAATTCATATATATTCATATATATCAAATTCATATATATATATATATATATATGGTAATTAGGAAAGCAGAATATAAAGAGATTTGTTTTTTTTCCTCAAAAGAGACTTTAGATTATTTGCCAAATTATTTCTAGAAGGATATTATACTATTAATAGTCAAATTCAGTGACAAATCTCAAAACTGATAGAAGGCATTAATTTATGCTGATTCCAACATATAAATTCTTAGTTATTTGACTAGGACTCTGACTACATGCTGATTTGTCTAGTCTTTTGAAAATGTGCTTTCTTGTTTGGCGTTTGTGTATAAGAACATTGGTATTAAACAGAAAACTAGTGAACAGTAACTTCAACTGGTCCGAGTCCTATGCTCTGTTTTCCACAGACATATAAAATTAGCTACCAATAGCCAATATTCTAGCCTGCAGTGAGGTCTGGGTTTGTTTCCTCAGCCTCCATTACTACATTCCGTCTGCAAACCAGGTGTACACAAAGTTGCAAGGAAGTAAAGTCTAGTTACCAATAATTAATGGGGTTGTTTAGTGAATGAAAGCCAAAGCAGTGGCAATATATTCTCCTGGAGAGTGTGAGCCAAAGTTTCCTGAAGCTAAAACAAGGACTTGCAAAGGAAAGCTTATAATTCCTTGTGAACAAGGATATTTTTTACACTCATTAAACCTCAGCATCTAACCATCAACCCCTTCTTAAAGAAAGGAGGAGGAAAACAATTTTTACAGAGTGGATAAAATGTTCCTAATAAAGAAAACAAGGTCAAGCTAGCCATGCTGATGAGCTGTGAAAATAACGGCCCACTAAACATCTTCCCCAGCTTAAGTGCTAAAACTAAGGCCACATCACATCCTTACTCACTGAATATATGTCCTATGAATAAATTCAGCTTATGTATGATTGGTGGTAGAATTTATGTTTTCTGCTCTAAAGTATTTGAAATAACTTTGTCTACATTCAACTATGATTGAATCACATTTAATGATGAATATGTGAGCACTTATTTGGCAAAAAAATGGACAGAAGCTCTTGAACCAGTGCTTATCAATTACTTGATACATAAGTTGAATTACTAGGATTAAGTCATTTTACTGTCATAAATGGGCATATATTAAAGACCAGTCAGTTTTTAAAAGACTGTATACTTGTATATAAGTCTCTGTTAAAATGAATGTTGAAGGATAGTATCAATTTAATCAGTTTATTCTAGTTAGATCTGAACTCACCTAATTTTTATTGAAAATAGATGCTTTTCATACAGCATATTCTTATAAACAACTCAATTGAGTAAGAAATTAAATAAAAATAAAACATCAGCCTTTCCCAGATTTAGACCTTGTACACTACAATATGGACTTGCCAAATAAGATGTGTCTGTGATACATATGTTATGGTTGTGACTGGATCTGAGGTCTACTACACAGTAGGGAGTTCATGCCCTTTGATCACAGACTTGGTCAAAAGCCTGTGATTCGGGGAGGTCATAGACAATAGAAATGAACCTACTGCTCTGTTCTGCTAAATGGACACATTATCAATCTGCTTTCTAAATATTTTTGTTGAATACCCACAAACTAGTGCTGCTCTTAGCCTTGATGAAAGAAGTGTCTCTCCGCAGAAAATGATGATGAGTAAGGTAGAGACTCACGACTGGTCAGTGGGACAAGAAAAAGTGAATGTTGAAGTTTCAGCCTTAAACTGGACACATATCTCATACCCTCCAAGGCTCAGAGAACATTGCAGAAGAGGAGACAGAAATAACAAAAACCAATGGATGGTGGAGAGAAGATTCACAATATATTGTCTATGCACATGACAAGCCCACAACACTCATGAACTCATGGAAGATGCAATTCTTCACATGGAGTCTTCACAGTATTGAGTCCCTAAACATCCAGTCATAGATCTGGGAATAACTCAAGGGGCCACAACCCACCCAAGGGAATTAATGGCAACTGAAAATTACTAATGAGTTACCCACGTCCCAGTGGATAGCGCTACACCCAAGTCCACTTGAATGATACTGGTTTAGACCAATGGATCACAAAGTTAAGACAATCGCAAAGCACAAACACATGAAAGTGCCTTGCAGTGGGAAGATCGGAGCTGATGAGTATGAGAAGGGGATTTAAAGAGGGTAAGAGGTGAGTGTTAACTAGACTGTATTATAGAGATATATGGAACTCTTAAAGAACTTTTAAAAAAGAATTCCATCACCTATTGAAAACTGTCGCCTTTATATGTGCATTGATTTTGAAGTGAAATTTCTAGGTAGTTTAGACAAGAAAAATACAATCAATTCACAAGTGACTATCAACACCTGTGGGGCATTTAATATTGACTTCTTTTCAACTTTTCAGCTTTATTAATGAGTTTAATTTAGCCCCATGTTATCTTATTTTTTAAATACATTATTTTTTGTTTTTTGGACAGGGTTTCTCTATGTAACAGCCCTGGCTGTCCTGAAACTCACAGAGATCTGCCTGCATTTGGGTTTAAAGGTGTGTGCTACCACACCCTGCTTAAATACATTTTTAATCAAAAGAGAATGACATCACTTTATCCCTTCCCTTTCCTCCCTACAGCTCTTCCCATGTCCTTTCCCATGTCCCTGTACTCTCGAATTAATAAACTTTTTATTATTATCTTTACACATGCACACACAAACACACACACATATTTAAATACAAGATTTTTAAGAGAATCATCTGGGAAACATGTAAGTGAAGACAGCTGGGCTAGAATTCTAGAACTTGCTGCAAAAAGAGTTTCAGGGTTTTGTTCTGGAGGGAGTTATCACCTATGCGAAATACCCAAGTCTTTCCTCAGTGTGGGGAGTGAGATGGGCAATCTTCCTAAAGAGTTTATAAAATTATAAAGATTGAAAGCAGTAACTGATGACAAATTTTCTTCTGACTACAGATGCTACTTGTTAAATCATAAACTAACTATTAACATTCAGTCAAACAAGACATGTCACAGGCCTTTCTTATGCTAGCTTATACTGAATGTTTTCTTTCTGGTAGCTCCCTTATTAATCTTATCAAATCTTTTTCAATAATGCATATTAAAATGATTGTATTGTACATCTAAAAAGAAAAGCAATCAGTCCATAATAAGTGAGGTCACATATACAATATATAATACAAATTGTATAATACTGCTTTTAATTATATTTTGGTGAAAATGGAGTTTGAGGAGGAATAAAATGAATGTTAAGGAGGAATAGATTTCTACTCACTGATGGGTGATAAATCACATGACTAAAGGGTTTGTTTAAAGAAAGGCATTGTTAGTTGAGCTCATCACTGTGGGGATGTCATTGAGTGTACATACACATTTAGATTCAGAGGATCAACCACTCCACATGATCTTGTTGTGAACCATAGATGAGATAACATGAGATATATGATATGCATATTTTCGCACAGTTAACATTTTACTATAACTAGGAAGAATGCAGTACAAAATAAAAATTGAATGTGTATTATCAGGGCTAGAGAGATGGATTACTAATTAAAATCACCCAATGAGGACCCGAGTTTGATTTCTAGTACCCATGTTGGTCAGCTCATAAACATCTGTAATTCTAGCTCTAAGGGATCCAACAACCTCTTCTGACATTCTCAGGCACTCACACATGTGTGCACACACACTCAGGAAGAAACATATACCTAGATAGTAAAAGTATATCTGTAAAATTTTTATTATGTATAGATGCTTTCAGGACTGGCACTAGATAACCAATTAGAGGGCTTTTCCCTGGGGAAGACTATTTTTTCCTACTCTCAGCTTTCCTTAGTTGTTTGTAGTTTTTGTGTAGGGTTGAAGCCTTGGAGCTCTCTGTCACCCATGCTCCTAGTCATCTTTGTTCTGGTCATGCTTAGGCAGCTATAGACTGAGTAGGTTCTATTTATATATTTACTAATATTTATATACATATATAATATGCATTTAGGAGTATATATAATATGTAATATTATATATATACACATATATAACAATGAAAGAAAAACAGGTCATAAATTTGAAAGTGAGCAGAGAAGGTACATGGAAGAGTTTGGAGGAAGGAAATCATGTCATGATGTCATAATCTCATAAAAATATTATTTAAAATGTATGTGATATACTCTACATAATAGTGTGTTTTATATAATGTCGGACTAGTAAGGCTATTCATACTAACCTTATCTCAAACTCATTGTGTTATGATACTATGATAATTACAATATCACCGTGTGATAGAAAAATTTTAGCTTTGCCATACACAGACGTTTCCAACTCTATCTGTGGTTCATTGTTGACTGGAACATCCCTATATAGTAGATGGCTCTGTGAATGAACTCTCATTTTTTATCTCTAAAACATGAGAAATCATATAGTTGGTATAAGGCAAAGGAAATGTACACAAAACCTGTATGTGATATAGCAAAATAACGAAATGACTTCACTTAAACCAAATTCACCCTGGGCCCATCTCTTCTTCTCTTGCCCACCCCTCATGCCTTATTCTCCCCATAACCAATGGACTACATGGTGTATATCATTACTTTGTTATAAAAATAGTTTCTATTACATGTGAATCATTAAGTAATTGAAAAATATTTCAGTTTCACTGTTTTGCAATTATGAAGTAATAGATGCTTTGAATATTCTTGTATTTTTGATGTACCTATTCTGGTAAAACATGTGAAAATATTCTCTGTGGGTCTAATTGATCAGTTTATATAATGTAATATCTATTGCTTTCCAAAATGGACATATGGATTTACTTTCTCACAGCACTGTATAATTGCCACATTAAAATCTAATATTTGATAACATCAGGCTTAATTTTTGTCAATGTACTTAAATACATGCACTTGCAAAATGGCTCAGCCCTTAAGAACATTGGCTGTTCTTTCAAGAAGAGCAAGGATTGATGTCCAGCACTCACGTCGTGGCTCACAGTCATCTGTAACTCTATTATCTGGTCTCCACAGGAACTACACACATGTGGTGCATAGATCCACATACAGGCAAACTCATGTACACATAAAAATATTTTTAAAACATACACTTATTAAGAATATGGAAGTAGAGTGGGTATTTCTTGATTTTTTTATTCAAATCAGCATTATCCTTTTAATGAAACTAGAGACAGGACAAGAAAATAAACTATACATATTTTATGAACATAGAGGAATATAGATGCAAAAACCGTTAGTAAATCATTGTTAAAATAAATTCAGCAGTGTTTAACGTGTTATGGCAACAATCAGCAAAATCTGACATGAGAAAGGCTGGTTCATTGTTCACAAATCAGTATAATTTAAGAAGCCAATAAAGGAGAAAAACTGTATTCTATCACTTATAGAGTTACACGTTTATTTGACAGAATTTGATATTGATTCATGAATGAAAATAACTATTTAAAAAAATAACTCTTGACAAACAGGAAACAAGAAGAAACTTTTAGATGCAGAAAACTAGAAAAAACAACACAAACACAAAAGCAGCTAGCATTTTAAAGTAATTAGCATATGCCTAATTGTGAAAAATCTGAATTATCTACTCCTAAAGGTAGGAAAGGTAACTTTTGTTTGTTTGTTTTTTGAGACAGGGTTTCTCTGTGTAGTTTTGGTGCCTGTCCTGGATCTCACTCTGTAGACCAGGTTGGCCTCAAACTCACAGAGATCTGCCTGGCTCTGCCTCATGAATGCTGGGATTAAAGGCGTTTGCCACCACCACCCATCTAGAAGGGTCACTCTTACTACCACCTTTAACATTAAACTACGGGCCCTATTCAGAGCAACACCAAATAAAGAAGTAGTGACTTATTAATTTACACAGATTTGAGAGAAAGGAGTCAGTAGTCTCTAAAGATAAGTGTAATTCCTAATTGATTATGAAGAGTCTACAAAGAAAGATATTAGACTTGGAATTTAATTTAGCAAAATCACAGAAATTATATAAAATAGCAAAGCAGTTACATCTTAAAAGCCTAAAAAGGAATGTAAGTATAGAGTACTTACTCATTAAATTCAATTAAGTTAGTTTTTGTTGTATGGGATATGATTAAGAAACTTGCTGAGAGCCTCACTTAGATTTTCAATGATGCTGGGCAGTGGTGGCACACACCTTTAATCCCAGCACTCGCGAGGCAGAGCCAGGCAGATCTCTGTGAGTTCGAGGCCAGCCTGGTCTACAGAAGGAGATCCAAAACTACACGAAGAAACCTTGTCTTGAAAAATAAAAAAAAAAAGATTTTCAATGATATTTAAAGAGAATAGTTTATCTGTAGAGTAGGATTTTTATTGAACTAGTTTATTCTCTTTCAATCTCAATTAGAAGACCACAATGTAGTCAGAGTTCATTAGCTACTGTATGTTACACAAGTTGATGAGGATTCTTACTTTCAACAATGGGATGAAATAGCTTTGTTGGACTTAAAATAATTTATGGACAGAGAAGACATCTGATTTGCATCATAGCATCTCATCACTCAATAGCACATAGCTAATGCATTATAGGGAAGACAAAGAAAATTAAAGATGTTCATAACAGTACTGTTAAGTGTGACAGTTAAAAAGACCTTCAGATCTTTTAGTACCTAACTTGTCAACATTGATTTGACAAAAAATACTTGTCTTTCTAGATTATTCATGAGGTACACTTATGAACAGATAATAAGCCAAGTATTCAGTGGTCTGGGTGTGAGTCAACTTTTTTTTTTTTAGTTTTAACTAAAATATATTTTTAAAATTGTCAACTTGAAACATAGTAAAGTGTGTCTTTTTGATATATATGTATACTAACATAACATGATACTTATAATTCTTTATGAATTCAAGCTATATTTTGCAATTGTGTACTATACAATTTGGTATGACCACATTCATAAACTGACAAGTGTTTTCCACAAGATGCCTTCATGATAAATGTATCGCTACATATCTTCTATCTATCTATCTATCTATCTATCTATCTATCTATCTATTATCATTGTTAGAGCTATAAAACATTGAAATTATTTCTAGGTACATACAAGTACTCAAGTTTCTCAAAACAAGGAAGTAATTTTTCAAATCAACATAATGAGCTAAGTAAAAACATCCTCTACTTCTATACTTACTACTATAGGAGAAAACTAGTCACATTACAGACTATCTAGTTGCTGTTAAAATGGTCATTTTATAGGACCATTATATATTAACAATGATATATCTTGATTTTTTTTTAATAAATTTCCCTAAATATTATGTTACTAATCTTCTTAAATCATGATGATTTTGTATATTTCAAGCAATGAACCAAGATAAATAAATAATGAGGAAGGAAAATACTTGAAAATTGCATAGAAATCTCTTCTAAGAAGTAGTCAATGTAGAAGAAACAAAAGACTCAAAGCCATAGGTGGTGAAGTACTTAGAATTTTCAAATTCACTTCTTGAATCTCCAATGAAAGTTACCTCATCTTTTTGCTATCTGCTGGAGATACAGTGGAGAGCCAGTTGCCACATGGACTAAGACTATTGCAGCTCTAATCTAGGGCTTTGAATGTCATGCCCAATTTTATTTCTTCTTGATTTCAGAGAAAAATGATAGATCAAATTAATAAAATATTTGCAATATAAAATGATACTAAGTCAGTAAAAGGAGCTGCACCCTCCTATTGGTTCTCAAAAGAGCTTGAAAATGTAGCTAAGGAGGAAGAGTTTGACCTTGTATATTTCATGAGTCTATTGGTCTGTTCCCTAGAGAAGTTCCAGCTCAGAAACAAGGAGAAAGGGGATTCAGTAGGCAAAATCTAAGCAGTTGTCGGCAATGGTTGGTATTCATGTCCTGGAATTCTGTTTACCCAAAGGAAATACAAGGTCAAATAACCCAGAAACATTTCTTGGGCAGCTTGTGTAGTTCAAAACCAGTTTATTTGCTCTGGTGGCTAACTCTTTTTAAGTAAAATCTCATGTTTTTCCAGCCACAGTAGCCACACCATTGTTCAGGATAGTAGGATACTCTCGGTTTTCTTATATTAATAAATAAGAGTGAATAGTTACCACAAATGTGGAAAAGAGAAAAAAGAAACAAAACAAACACATTTCTTTTATATGAATGATGCCATTGGAAAAAGAATTTTATAAAATTAGGGACAGGACAGTACACATAAATGGCATGTATTAGGTTTTACAAGGTTGTTTTGAACTCACAGTTTAAATCTTGGGATCTAGTTAGCAGAGGACATTGTTGAAGGCCTGCTATCCAATCCAGTGATCTCAGCTCACATAAAGCCAATAGAAATACATGTGAATCATTAATAGAATTTTAGAGTTGAATTTATATATTTAAACTGTCCTGGTATATGTGAAGAATAAAAGACCTTTTTGATGTTGTTACTCAATAGCAAAGGCTCTTATGTGACCAATAGAGATGTATTTAAACTCCAAGAAGTCTTTCATATCCAGTCAAAAGACTGCTTGAATTAGCTTCAATTGTGTCCTAAACCTTTTACAATGCAACAGGCATTTTTTATTTGTTAAAACACATGAGGTCACAATATCAAATTTTAGATATGGTTGACTATAAGAAGAAATTTTAAGGATATTAGAAAAATAAAAACATTCATATTGAAGTTTAGGGGTTTATGTGTTTCTGATTCCCAGAGCTTAGAGGCAGAGGGAAAGAAAATTTGGGACTGACAGACTAGGTAGCATCGTGTGCCACAGAAAGACTAATGGAGTTAGAGTTACAGAATTCCATATTGTAATATACAGTAATCAGACAATGAAGTGTGGATTACACCAGTGCAAGTTCTTGCTTTAAGAAGATTAAACTGCCTCTGTAAATATAGAATGCTTAGGTTTAAAATGCTAATAGAACCTACTTTGGGAGCTATAGAGAGCACTACCATAAGATTGATCCTCAACTTGGGCTGCAGTGGGTCCTAGATATGGTTTGTGTACTGAAGGGTGGCCTCCAAAGTCTAAAGCATTGAAAAGTTAGTTGTTTGGTTTCTCAGCTTTGCTGGAGAATGGTCAATAGCAGGGGAGCAGGGGAGGTTGGTCCGTCTTTGGAAGTCCGGTATTTTTGTCCCCTTGCCACCCTCTCTGTCTCTGTTCTTCTCTCTCTGCCCTCTCTATAGCTCTGTCTCTCTCTCTCCTCATTTCCTTTCCATTACGAGTAGAATTTCCATTGATACTGCCTTCTTCAACCATGGTGTTCTTCCTAAGTACCTTTGCCCAAAAACCTACGGAATGAATCCTCTGAAAATGTGCTCCAAGATAAACTCTTCTAAGTTTTCTATGTCAGTCACGTGTTCACAGTGATAAAAAGCAAGCAACAACTCCCACAAAAGCGTGCCCCTTTACCTGTTGCTCACCATGCAATTATAGTGCAAGCATAGTGAACTGTGCCGTCATTGACATGTGAACTATGACTCATTTGTGTTTATATTTTCAGCTCTCATCACATGACGCATGATATTGGAGCTCAAATTAGTAAATAAGAGTGCCAGTATTGTTGGTGTATAGGGAGATTATGAGAAATATTTCATATCAATAAATATGTTGAACACTATTTGAACATTAGTGGCTATTACTATGGTAATGCTACTTGAGAAAGAATCAGAATTTAAGATGAAATGAGATTTGAGAGCCAGTAGTACTGTTGGAAAGAATTGTGTACGGATAAAAACAAATTCATTAGCTTCAGAAGCCCTGAAAGAATCAAAATTATGCTGCATGTTTGAGTCTTGCTTGTTCCTGGAAGTCCTCTTGATCTCTTGAGGTCAAATGAGTGGTCCTCTTCTAATTTGCTGTCATCTATACAATACATCTAATTATTGTGGTAAATGAATGTCCAGTAGAAACAGATATTGTTGCTATAAAGTTTGAACCTCTCTCTTATGCCAGGGGGACAGAGGAGAATAGGAAAAACTAGGTCTCAGTTTCTGTGGAGCTTAGATTGTAATTGGCTTTCTAATTCTACTCTGAGGTCTGGTTGATACCTAGTTCTGTACTTCTTGTGTATAACTCCTGTCTTCGTGATTTCTCTTCACATTAAGACAAATGGTTACACTGAAAAAAAGGAAGTTAGGTTTTCTCAGTGGGAAAAGGCACTTGCAGTGAAAATAGGAAAACCTGAGCTAAAATCTTCAGCATCCATGTAAAAGCTGGGCATGGCCATATGTGCCCATATCTCCATCATTGGGGAGAGTGGTGAAGACAGGTGGGTCCTCGGCAGCTCTCTTGCCTTCCAACCTAACCAAACAGCTGAGCTTCATGTTCCGTGAGGGACTCTATATCAAAAAATATAAGATAGAGAGAGTGACAGGACTCCTGATGTGTTCAAGAACCACACCCACACCCACACACGCCACAAAGAGAGAGACACAGACAGAGACAGAGACAAAGACATACAGAGAAAATTATGTATTTCTTCCATGCACTTATCCCTTGCTAATATTAAAAAAAGTATGAAGACAAAGTTAAAAAAGAAACTGGTGCCTTGGATAAAAATGTAGATTTTTCAATTTATTATTTCAGCCTTAACACATTACTGTTGGCTTACTCACACTGATTTCAGTAGAAGTAGATCAGATAGACATATTCATCAAAAGGAGTGGTTGGGGAAACTCTCAAGGGAGAAGTTGGCTAATAATAAGAATAAAATACAGTATCAAGTACCCATGGTTTATTTCACTTTCATACCCACCAAAATAGTGGGCTCACTTAATTTTGGGTCATATTTGTTTCCACATACCATAATGTGAGAAAAATGACACCATTGAACTGTAACTTGCCATTGGGATGGGTCCAGTGAAATTTGAACGCCTCAAGTGTCCCTCATTATATATCTAGCTAGTGAGATAAAGCTGAATTCTTCACCCCCAGATCTACTTGTTAACATTATGACTAGTTGATTTATAGTTGAGAGATTTCAGAACTACTTACCAGCTATCAGTGCACAATAAATGATCCAAAATATATTTGCTAATTGGAAAAGTTAGTTATAAAATTCCTTAACAATATAACAAAAATAAAAATAAAATATGACAAACCAATAAAACTGCAAGAAATAATTAAAACCCTTTATGAGTAAAACTTACTAAAAAAGAAATCATATTGCTTAACATGAAGATTAGACTTTTTTCTAAACAGTATTGATGAACAGTGATTTATATATTTAAAGATCAAATAATAACAAAACATATTTTCTAGTATCTTGTACTAATATAAATAGGATAAAACAATAAAGAATGCATTTTTAAATAATTTTATCTGTTTTTTAAAAAATAGCATCAAATCAGTCAATAATTAAGTATCCACTATCAATTAGTAGTTTATGTAATTATGTAATGGTAGGCAAAACACTAAATTTTAGAAATTGTAAAAAGTACCTTCTAATGAAGAATGCTAAAATTAGATTGAAACTATTGCTTCACTAAAATAAACCTGAAGACAATTTCTGAGTAGCATTTTTTCCCTGAAACTAGGAGCATGGTTACCTTACAGAATCTATGATTTTACCCCAGATTGAAGAGTTGTGTTTCTACTGAGTTTTATGGAGAGGAAGAGCTCATTTCCCAAGAAGATTTCTTTGGCCTCAGAAGGGACGATTCATTTGTTTGTAAAGACTGATGTGGTCATACTTGGACTAGTAAAAATACTTAATTTGGTGCCGTATAATTGTATTGACTTTATTTTTAAGTTCCTTTTTGGAAGTTACTGTTTGCTTATATTACCTGCATTGGAACAGTGTGGTGAAACCTATTCTCCTCTTAGATATAAAACAAATATATTAAGTATTATATAAAATTTCATGAAATTAGACTTCCTTTAAAATATAAAAGTTGCACTGGTAAGAATATAATTCTTTCCAAATGTTAAAGGTGTCAAGAACAAACAAAAGATTTGGATGACTCTGCTATTGACATGATTTTAATATGTCTTTAATTAGAAAACTATCCACTGATGTCCTAGACTCTGTGATTATGTTAAAATATGAAGATCATGCTTAAAATCTTAGTTGCAAAATGTAGGGTTTTTTTTTAATAAATTTTGTCTACTCAAAGAATAATTAGGATTAGATGACAAAATAAAATATGATTTTGGGGAAAAGGGAAGGGGAAATAATTGTAATAGTCTACCTCAATTGTTTAATATTTATATTGAAGTTTTGATGTGTAGAGTCCACAAAAATCACACATCCAAACTAATCATAAGTCAGGAAATTTGCACATTTAAAGAATTTCAGACAAAACAAAGACACATTCAGGAACCTGGAATAAATAAAATATGGTTGAATGCAGATTTGACTTAATAAAATATTCATCATGCTTCTAGAATGGATATAGAGTAGGTAATTACAATGTACATGCTGTCATTGTAAATATTCATGTGAATATATATTCATACCTCTTAATGATCAGTAAATTTAATGCTAGTTTGCTTACTGAATAGTTTTTAAAAATTTAAAAGCAAGTCAATAATATTTATTCTAACTGAAAGAAAATATTTTTATAAATTCAGTTCAATTGATAAGAGAAAGATAGGTTAAAAATAACATGCAAGTAGTTTGTTTTAACTAAACCAATTGCCACGAAATGTATTTTTTCTTATCATCATCTTTTTCCTTCTAATAGAAGTTGTATACTATGGTAATTTTATGAGAAATGGTCATCATAGTGTCATGTGTTTGAACATCTAGTCTCCAGTTGATGCTGTTTGGAGAGATTGTAGAATCTTTATGAGCTAGAACCTTGCTAGAGGAAATATCTCAGTAGGGGCAGGTTTTGAGGTTTTATGGATTAGCTCCTCTTCATGTCCCCTGTCTCTACCTCCTGTATGTGTATGAAAAAGGGATTGTTTCCATGCCTCCCCATTATCACTTATTTTATCTTTCTAGAACCATAAGACAAAAAGAACTCTTTCCTCTCTAAGTTGGTTTTAGTCAGGTTATTTTATAACAACAAAAAGTAAACTAGAAGATAAATTGGTACCACAAGTGAGGTACTCATGTGATAAGGTGACCACGTGTCTTTTATGTCCTTGGAGTATTTGGTGGAATAATTTGGAAGTGTGAGTGGAAAAGACACTGAATGCTGGAAACAGATTAATGGGCCTCTCTAATGGGAACTGGGAAGATAAGAATGCCGAGAGAAAAGCAAACAGTAGAGTCCCAGCTCATGAAGTGTCAGAGCGGAGTAAGAACTCTATCTGCAACTAGTCTAGAGGCTACTCATGAACTATTTTGGTAAAGAATTTGGCTGTGTTCTGTCATTGTCCTGAGAATTTAAATGAGGCTAAATTTAAAAGTAACGAATAATTCATCTGATGGAGAAAATTTCAAGACAGCAAAATACTGAATTTATGGAATAGTTATTATTGATTACTGTTATGCAGATATACATTGATAATAGCCCCAAATGGGACAGATTGAAAATTTAAAATGTGAAGTTTGAAGAGGAAAAGAGCATTTAAAAACCTTAAGTCATATACTGAAAAGAGTTTGTAGTTGCTAAAGATAATAAAATCATTAAAAAGAAGCTTCTAGTGGCACTGGAACAATAGGAAATGTGTTCTGAGAGCAAAGGCTTACACTCCTGAATCTCCAATTCAAAAAAGGTCTAAGAGGTATTCTGCTCCTAGAGAACGGGGAATATTTTCACCAGTATCAGTATATAGAAGCTGCTGTAACTATGGTTCCTGAAGACAAACTTCATCCCAAGCTGGCAGTTAAATTGTGTGGTGTTTATCCACATAATACTGGATTTAGAGACAGGAAATATGTAAGACTGAGGGGTCATGATTTCATTCTCTATGTTTTCAGAGAACCCTCAAGGCCAAGAAATATGTGACGGGGTTAAGTTCCTTTCAAGGAGGACCTGAGAGGCCCTTGTGGGAAGCTATGATGGTAAATCTTGGAATGTTTGGGAACCACATGATATTGGATGTGAAACATCTGCCAATGAGCTCTGCATAAACTGAGTAGAATCAACCTAAAATATAGCTGTATGTTGTAGGCAGCAATGATGGCAGTATTGAGCCATTTTAGCCCCTTGAAACTGAATCCCTAGGCAATGGACATCAATTTACAGGATTTGGTGGTTGCCTACTGGGCTTTGGTCCAATATTTCTTTACTATAACTTCAAGTCTTCCTTTCTGAATAAGAAGGTATATCCATGTCATTGTATGATAGAGAAATGTGATTTGTTTATTGATTTCATATGACATCATAGTCAAGAAATTGCCTTGAGTTTTCAAATGATGGATTGTTGAACAATTTTTTTTTTTTTGGTTTTTCGAGACAGGGTTTCTCTGTGTAGCTTTGCGCCTCTCCTGGAACTCACTTGGTAGCCCAGACTGGCCTCGAACTCACAGAGATCCGCCTGGCTCTGCCTCCCGAGTGCTGGGATTAAAGGCGTGCGCCACCACCGCCCGGCCATGGATTGTTGAACAATTTTAAGACTAATTAATACTATGGTGACTTTTAAAGTTTACTAAATGTATTTTTTAATCATGAGATGGTCAAGAGCCTATGATGTGAATATACTAGTTTGAATGAGAAGTATCTCCCAAAGTCCATGTAATAGTACCATTTTACTCTTTTGTAAATAATAAAAAAATTCATTTGAATGGGCATCCACGGAAAGATAATTGAGGGTCCAGAACTTATCACAACAGGATTTTTCCACATAGGATAACCCTTTTCTATAATTTCTTCATTTAACTCCGTGTCTCCTCCTTCCACCTCTTAAAGCATCAAATAATTTTTTAGAATCCACAGATTTCAGCTGTCTTCATACACATGGATGAATTGTATGACCAGAGACAAGAATTAGAAATTGTTTTGATAGACTTTTGAGACAATCAGCAAACCATAACTAGTATATCAAACTAGATTTGAGTTTAGATCAGGCTATCTGTTGTATTGTTCCTAAAGTAAGTCTTTTGAGCTAGTTGACCTCTGGGACCCCTTCCAACTTGACCATCCTATAATAAATATGTTTCTGAAGATTTTTAGGGGACAAATCAATTTTTCATTAAAAATAGAATTATTTTTACAACCTTTCAGATATATATTCTAAGTACAACTTGCTTTGCACTTATTAGGCATTTTCTATGTCTACAATTGTGATGGGAACCTTATACACAATGTTTCAAAGGTTTACAGAATCCTTTAAGAACAAATAATAATTATAATCATAGTATTTAACATGTCAACTGAACTTCAATTTAGTTATGAAATGACTAAGTCAGATTTGAATAAAGAATGACTCCAATGTCCTTTATTTTCACAATGACATGGCTTCTAATAGGCCTGCAATATAAATTATGGAAATGTACTGTGTAACTTTAAGTAGGATACAGGACACTTATTTTAAAAGGTAAAAGATGCTTGTGATTTTTGTTGATTCATCAGACTCCTGGCCAAGGCCATGAGACAAGTAACATGTAAAACATTTCCTATAAGTCTTTGATTTTTTTGCTTTTTTGGGTGTTTAAAATCCTCTGTGTGTGTACACGCCATCATGCATATTTACTCTCAAATCTGTCATTCTATCTAGGTGGCAATAAACCTGTTACATATTTCATGCTCAATTAAAAAGAAATCTTACAAGATTCCCATGTATTATGGAAAGATCGCCATCTGTCCCACTCTATAATTAGGACCATCCTGATTATGTTAAATGTGTCCTGGCTCCCGTTAAAATTCTCTAAATACACACGAAGGAGAAATTGTTAAAAATGAGTTGTCAGCAAGAAACAGGAGAGATTTAAACAAAGAAAGAAACCCCCAAAGAAAGTAAAACAAAGAGAAATACCTCAAACCTTGGGGCTTAGATTGAATTGAATAATAACCCTTCCCCTTCGCCTCTCATGACTAATCCATACCAAGACTCAAATGCAACTTGAAACGAATCATTCTGGAAGCTTCGGGAGTTTGGTTAATTTTTTCTTCCTGTTCCTTTTTTTTGCTTGAAACACCTTTAGGCCTTGGGATCTGATTGGAGCCAGGAGAGGGAAATGCCGGAATCCTATAGGGAAAGCTTACTCTTAGGGTAATTTAGACCTGATTTGGGGGGAACAAAATGTTTCTGTATGTTTTGCGTTACAAGATTTCTGCTTGTGAAATTTCGGCTGGGTTGAAAAGATAGAAGAATCTCAGATAACAAAGCACACTCGAGATAGCAATGGAGAAGAAGGCCACTGTGGAATCCTTTGTCGTCAAAGGACTGAGTCGGCCTAGGTTCTCACCTTTATCTTGCTCTCAGCTATGTGAGTATTTTGAAATGTTCCAGCCTTTTCTGTGTTAAAACATATCACAGCAAGGTCTAGCTGTCTCTGATCACTAGAGAAACGAAAACATTCCTTTTTTTTTTTTTAATGTACTTACTCATCCACTCAACAAATACTTGCTTGACAATAACTGTGCCAGGATGAACTCTGACCACATAACAGTCAGCAGAACTACCTGCCTTTATGGACCTTACATTTCAGACGTAAACACAGACTGTGTTAGATTTTAAGTAATGTGTGGAAAAATGAACCCATGTGAGAATTTTTTTAAAACAGTAAATTTATGACTGGCTTACCTAAAATTAGCATTTAGGATATCCAGGGGGAAAGTAGCCCAAGGCAGGACCAGAAACTCCTGAAATGCTTTCTGCTAGGAGGTGAGAAAAGCCATGGAAATTGTATGGCTGCAGGGGAATCGACATGGAGATGGCTTAACACACAAGCACAGGAGATGAGCAGGGGGCAAACACAGTCTCAAGTATAAATACATGTTCATATGTGAATAAAAAAGTAAGAGCATGTTCCCCCAAACAGCTGCTTTCTACCATGATTGAAGAATACAACCGAAAAGAAAGACATTGCCACCTGAGTTTGCAATTTATCTTTCACCTAATTCGTCAAGGCAATGGGTAGATAAAACTTTAGGAACATAAAATCCATGACTACAAGGAACAGTTTAAAAAGCTTATTTAAATGAGAGGAGTTAGTTTGAAAAAATTAACTCTTTTAATCAATCTGTGCATTTCAAACGAATCCATTAAAATCTCAAAATGAGGATTCCTATGCCTTGTTTCCACTTTCCTCATCCTGCCTTCATGTCCCCCTCTTTTTTCTTTTTTCCCTTCTTTTTAACCCCCTTTCCTTCCTTTCTTCGCCTCTGTCCTTTCCTCCCTACAGGTTACATGCCATGTCACTTCATTTGCGTAGTATTCTTGAAATGACAAGACTATACAAATAGATAAGAAATTAGTGGTTTCCCGGTATAATGGGGGTGAGTTGGGCATGGGCTGAGGTGGCTATGGCAGTATAAGGAATTCTTGTGACTATGAAGACATTTTATATCATGGTGATTATTTTTATGTTCTTGGATGCCATACAATTGCTTCTTAGGGTGACGCCATTGGGGAAAATCAGTTGGAGGTACACAAGATCTCTCTATATTACTTTTTACAATAGTATATGAGTTTTAAAGTACATTAAAATGAAGGTTTGTTTTAAAATAGTAAGTCATCTTTGAGGACACAATTAAGAATCTGATCCCTTCCCTTACAACATATTTTACCTGTCATCTTTCATTGATTAGGCTATTTTTGATACCAAAAAAATTCTCTGCTGTGTTTATTCCTGGTGTAATAAAGCAATATTAACAATAATTATTGTTTTTCTTAAACAAGCAAACTGCGATATTGTGATGAATGACCTTTGTGTATTGAAACTGATGAGTGTGGCCAGTTGACAGCGAAGATCCTGGTGAACGGAAACAGTTTTCAGAGAAAGAAGGTAAGTTCTGAGCTCAGAACAGGTACATGGTAATGTCTGGAGGGAAGAAAGGGAAGGAAGAAAGTTATATAGTTCTATTTTAATTAAAATGTATTAAATTTGCCTTACAGAAGCCTCTCAGTTTCAAGAGGTCCCATTTATTAATTGTTGCTCTCAGTGTCTGTGCTACTGGTGTTATATTTAGGAAGTAATCTCGTGTGCCAGTGTGTTCAAGACTACTTCCTACTTTCTTTTCCATCAAGTTCAGTGTAACTGATTTTATATAGAGGTCTTTGATCCACTTGGACTTGAGTTTTGTGCATGGTGATAGATATGGATCTATTTGCAATCTTCTACATGTTGACATCCAGTTATGCCAGCACCATTTGTTGAAGATGCTTTCTTTTCTCCATTGTACAGTTGCTGTGGGATGGTCTGTATGTTAAATGCTCTGATTGATCAATAAATAAAACACTGATTGGCCAGAGGCCAGGCAGGAAGTATAGGCGGGACAAGGAGAGAGGAGAATTCTGGGAAGTGGAAGACTGAGGCAGGGAGACACTGTCAGCTGCCACCATGACAAGCAGCATGTAAAGACGCTGGTAAGCCACGAGTCACGTGGCAAGGTATAGATTTATGGAAATGGATTAATTTAAGATGTAAGAATTAGATAGCTAGAAGCCTGAGCCATTAGGCCAAACAGTTTAAATAATATAAGCATCTGTGTGTTTATTTTATAAGTGGGTTGTCGGATGACTGGGGCCAGGCAGGACTGGAGGAAAACTCTAGCTACATACAGTTTTGGCTTCTTTGTCAAAAATTAGGTGTTCATAGGTTTGTGGGTTAATGTCAGGATCTTCAATTCAATTCCATTGGTACACATGTCAGTTTTTATGCCAACACCAATCTGTTTTTATTACTATAGCTCTATAGTAGAGCTTGACATCAGGGATGGTGATGCTTCCAGAGGTGGCTTTATTGTACAGAGTTGTTTTAGCTATGCTGTTTTTTTTTTTTTTTTGTTTTTCCATATAAAGTTGCATACCAGGCCAAGCTAGTGGGAACTCATGAAATTTAGACCAACACCTGTGAAGTCTCCACAGGACTGGACGAGGCCCTCTGCATAAGCAAGGCAGTTGTGTGGCTTGATCTGCTTGGGGGACCCCCTGGGCAGTGGGATCAGGATCCATCTCTGGTGCATGAGCAGGCTTTTTGGAGCCCACTACCTATGCTGGGACACCTTGCACAGCCTTGAGGCAGGGGAAGGGACTTGGACCTGCCTCTATTGAGTGTACCATGCTCTGCTGACTCCCCATGTGAAGCCTTACCTTCTTGTAGGAAGAAATTGGGGGTTGTGGGGGGAAGGCTGGAGTGGTGGGGGAAGGGAAGAGGTGGATCTGTGATTGGTATATAAAATGAAAAAAAATTCATAATAAAAAATGTATTTAAAATAAAAGGCTTATATAAACATGGTCATTTAGAATGGTTTTTGGGTGATGAAGAAGTGAAATTGACAGTGATTATTAGTATAGACTGTCAGCTTGATTGGAATCTGTTATCAACAATGGTACATGCCTCTGAGCAGGACTGGGAAGGTATTTCCTGGAAGGATTAACTAAAGAAGATCTATCGTTCTCCACAGGGGTTGGTGCCTTCTGGTCAGCCAGATATGAGGATATCTGAAAGGAAAGAAGTGAGGCTTGCCATCTGTCTGCTTTACTTTTTTTTTTTTTTTTCGGGACAGGGTTTCTCTGTGTAGTTTTGGTGTCTGTCCTGGATCTCCCTCTGTAGACCAGGCTGGCCTCGAACTCACAGAGATCTGCTTGGCTCTGCTTCCCGAGTGCTGGGATTAAAGGCGTGTGCCACCGCTGTCCGGCTGTCCGCCTTACTCTTGCTTTCAAGTGCATCTGTTATGTCGTTGTTGTTGCTGCTGCTGTTGCTACTGTCCTTCACTGACATTGCAAACCAGAGTCTTTGGCCTTCTTCCATGGACCCATGGCTCTCCAGGAATCCTTCTAGTCTTTCATCATCATATTGGGACTGCTGAGGCTTGGGGCCTCATGTACCAAATAGTTACCATATTCTCTGCCTCTCTAGTGTAAGACAGCCATGGTGGGACTACACAGACCAAATTGTGCAAGCCCATCTATTAAAAACACTTTGTAAAGTATGTTTATTCTGTTGGTTTTGTTCCTCTAGAGAACCCTAAGACTCTTATTGATCTTTGTGCTCCAGACACGAGATTTTCCATTTCACCAAGTTTTCCAGTACTTAGTATTATAATTTCTAAACTTTTCACACCTGATAGATATGCAACAGTTTGTCCTAACTTTTCTTATTTTCTGGTAATTTATAGGCTTTAGAATATCTGGTAAAGCATTTGTTCTCAAGAATATGTACTGAAAATATAATTTCTCAGTGTAAGAATTTAATGAGTTTCTATTATATATGGCTTGTTTTAATTAAAATGTGTTTAAATCCCTGGCATTTTCTAGCCTTTCATCAATAATCTTGTATGCACAGCAGTAGAAGCACATAGAAGATTTAATGGAAGAGACAAGAGCAGCAAAACACAGTTTTGAATGCATATAGACCATGATTTAAGAAAAACAACTTGGTCCTCATTTCCTGGGACTAGTCCTATTGTTCAAACACAATTATTAACTACGTGCCCATTCAACATAAAAGGATTTGAAAAAATTCACGTTATTTTTTTCTTTTTATTATTAAGAAATTTTCTATTCGTTTTACATACCAACCACAGATCCCCCTCTTCTCCCTTCTCCCACCCCCCAGTCTTCCCTCCCAACCCACCCCCCATGCCCACCTCCTCCAAGGCAAGGTCTCCCAAAGGGAGTCAGCAGAGCCTGGTGCATTCAGCTGAGGCAGGTCCAAGCCCCTCCCCACTGCACTAAGGCTATGCAAGGTGTCTTACCATAGGCACTGGGCTCCAAAAAGCCTGCTCATGCACCAGCGATGAATCCTGATCCCACTGCCTGGGGACCCGCTAACCAGTTCAACCTAAACAACTGTCTCCCCTATCCAGAGGGCATAGTTCAGTCCCATGGGGCTCCACAGCTATTGGTCCACAGTTCATGCATTTTCACTAGTTTGGCTGGCCGTCTCTGTACATTTTCCCATCATGATCTTGATGTGCCTTGCTCATGGAATCCCTCTTCTCTCTCACCGATTGGATTCCTGGGGAGCTCAGCCTGGCACCTGGCCGTGGATCTCTACATCTGCTTCCATCATTCACTGAATAAAGGCTCTATGCTGACAGGTAGGGTATTCACTAATCTGATTACTGGAGTAAGCCAGTTCAGGCACCCTCTTGACTATTGCTAGTAGTCTAAGGTGGGGTCATCCTTGTAGATTCCTGGGAACTTCCCTAGCACCATGTTACATGTTATTTTATACATGGATGAAACTGAAAGTAGAAACATACAGGAATTCCATCTTCTATCTATACTCAAAGGAATAAATATCAGTCCTATACTCTGCACCACGAAAAAGGAAGTAAATTCCTAATGAGTAGAAAACTGTGGGAGCCCATTTGGGTTTCCTAGTGGCTTTACCCAGTCGGTCTGCATAGAAAGGATGATTGGACCACAGGCCTGAGTGTAGGTGTCTGAGATGGTCTGCGCTTGGCTGTGCTGGGGAGAGGTATTTTGCTCCGCCCCTTGGCATTCCTTTCTATACCCTAGGGCAGAGACAGTCAGGCCCGATGGATTAGGATCCAGGCCCTCTCAAGGCTACCCTGTATTTTCTATCTGTTTCTCTCACCTCTATCCTTCTAACTAACATTTCCTGCTGCTCCTACTCAAGAGCACTCTGGGGGAAATGTGGGGGTGGTGCGTAGCCCCTCCACAAAACTCTAAATATGAAAATTATTTTTTAAATCTTTCAGGAGTAATTATAAAAGAAAAATCTTACAATAATAAGATGCAATTTTTAAAACTTGTATTGGTTCTTTGAGGATTTCACATCATGCATCCTGATCCCACTTAAGATGCGAAATTGTTATAATGACGTGAAAAAAGAAAGCATGTTAAAAATTAACATTTCTATTCTGGATGTGCTTTGAAAATAAGTTTAGGGGTATATAGAAGATATTTTAAAAAGTTAAAATTCTAAAATTTTTCTTTAGTTGAACACTTAATAGAGCTTTTGATTTTGCTCAACCTGGTGCTTATATAAGCTATTACCTACCTTAGCATTCATAAAAACTTAGAAAAGGCCTTTCTATGTATCAGTTTGAGGGAGAAGAAGTAAATCTCTGTAACATTTACATAAAGTGTAATGTAATTTAATAATTAATTAAATGGACCTTAAATAAAGTTTACACAAATCATAGGAAGGCAGATCTTTGCTGTTTTCTCTCCAATGTGACTGGGTGGTCTATTCCCTATGTTTTGCATGCCAAGGGTGCTGAAGGCATATTCACATTTAATAAAAAAAAAATAAGCTGGAAAGTGAAGAGAGAAGCATAGATATTTTTATATTTTAAGATGTCTCACCAAATTCAGAATTAAAAATATATTCTGTGCTATGGCTTGAATCTGAAATGCCCCATGTAGGCTCAGGTGTTTAAACACCTGGTCCACAGCTGGCTGAACTGTTTGGGAATATTGTATAATCCTTAAGAGATGCAGCCTTATGGGTTGAGGAAGGCTTGAATGGAGGCTGGCTTTGACAGCTTGAACCTAGCCTTCTCTCTGTTTCTGTTCTTAGCTTCCCAGTGGCTGTCATGATGTGGCAGCTGCTTCATGCTCTCCCTCTATGTCTTTCTTGGTGGAAATCCCCTAAAACTGTCACCCAAAATATGTACTTTAACATAAGTTGCTTCTACCGGTTATTTTATAACAGTAAGAAAAGTATCTAATCCATCCCTCCAAGAGGTTAGATATTGTCATGTCTTGAGCACTGCGTGTGGTCAGGGAAGAAAAACTCAGACACATTTGAGAACTTAAAACACTTAAAGTTGTCATCTTGTTCTATATTAAACCTATACATGCTACTTCAAAAATTTACACGTTCCCAAGGAGCTTTAAAACTCCCAGAAAAGAGAGATTACACCTGTAAGGGGAATTAAATATATTATTTTTAGTTTGTTTGGGTCAAACTATTATGTACAGTCCACAGCCAACTCTCTCTAACACTTGTTTTAATCTAAATTTTCTTTTATTTCCAATGCATTTTTGCATCCTTGCTTCTATTTACAGATTTTGGTTGCTGAAATGTTTTCTTTGACTCACTCACTCAACTATCTTCGTTTCAATGAAACTAAGGCATCTCCATTGAGCTTAATAAACATTTCTGCTTTCAACTTTTGTTTCATTCTGGACCATGACTTTCCCATAGTGTTAAAGTGGATATTAAAAATGAAAGATGGATGCCTATCCTCTAATTCATTATTGACTCTCTCCAATTGGCCATGTGATTTTTTTTATGCTGAGGAATCCAGTCATGAACTGAGACTTAGATCTATGTCATAAATAGACTCAGTAGGTTGTATATTCATGTATGTATGTATTGTCACATGTATATACATGTTATAATAATTTTAAAAGAGACCATAGATTTAGGAGGGGAGACAAAAGAGTTCAAGTGTGGAGAAACCACTGGGAAAGATATAGATGCAGTGTTCATGTATGAAGTTCTCAAACTAAAATTAAATTAAAAAACCCACAAAAATAAAACAAAGCATAGTAACCATAGTTCAAGAACGGTTGCATTTTGGGGTATCTTGCTATATTTTAGTGGCAGAATATTCTCCTAGCTTGTCCAAGATTCTGGGTTCAACCTCCAGACTGTAGAAACTATTATCTTTCAAAGAAGCAATGGTATTTAACAATTTATTCTTGGTTTCTCCAGAGGCATCCAGGCTGTGTTCGTTAGAACAAAAACTGGCAAACATTAACACACAAAATAACAACATGGAGTGTCACTTGAGTCGTGAGATGTGTGGCACTTCATTTGTTTGACTGGGTTTTGCTGTGTGGTGATTGTTAGGGAGGCATCTGGTTAATGTCACATACTTTAGTATCCGATCTCATTGCATGACATTTTGTTCTGTGACATTTAGTTCCCACTTGGGACTTAGAGTTGGAAACCTAAAACTAAGTTCCATTCCCAGCTTAATAATAGAGGATTGTCTTCAATAATGATGCTTGGGGTTCTTGGTAAGACATTTCAACATAGCACATTGGAAAACAATAGTAGGAAATGGTTATCAGTGACTTTCTTTACAGAAATGTGGGTACATGGACAAGTCTCAGCAACTATGTTGGGGGATAGAAGGAGACTTGTCAGTTTGGGTAATGCTACTCTTTGTGTTTTGTTTCTCTCATATTGAGGTTCATGTACCTCCTCCACACCTCTCATTTTCCTTTTATAGGACATACATGTTTTGTAAGGCTATGCTGGAGAATGTGGTTTTCAAGAACGTCCAAACATACATTTGGAAACTTGAGGTTTCTGCAACTCAACTGTGCTTCTGACAGATCCTCTCTGACAGTTCCTCAATAAAATAAAGAAGAAAGGAACTTGGAGGACCCTTATTTTTCCTTTTTCTAATGTCAGCCCATGTGCTTAAAACACCCATATGTCTCCAGTTCATTCCTGAAGCTAGGCTGGCAAATCCTTTTAATCTTTATTCTTATGTTCCTATTTATTTCCAAGTTAATCCTAAAAACTATACTCCTTATCATTTGGCTCCAAGAAAGTGTTGAATATCCCCAGTAGACTTATTAAACTCACAGGCTATGCAAGTGATAATGGAGACTATGATTCAGATGAGAAGGTAACTAGTTCTTTGCTACAGTTTTCTCTAATAGTCTCTGGTGTAGTTTGAAACTGTCCATCTAAAATTCATGTGTCAGAAACTTAATCCCCATTGCAACAGGACTGTGAGGTCAGGCTGAGCAGAAGCCATTTGTGCCTCGAAGGGTCTGCTTTCATGAAAAACAATTCAAATTATAATCAGTCTTGAGGTTGCGAGTTAAAACTCTTGCTATCTGATAGTCTCCCTTCTGCCTTCCATCACGGAATGACAGAATAAGAAGGCTCTCATCTGGTACATGCCCTTGACCTTGACTTTTCTACTTTCCTGAGCAACACAAATTATTTCCTTTTCTTTATAAACTACCTAGCTTTACGTACGTTCTTGTAACTGCATGAAACAGGCTCGCTCTCCACCTTAAAAACAAACTTTTCTTACAGGATGTCTTAGGGCTATTTCCACAGGAAACCAACTGTGATGAAGAGGCACATGTAGGAGCTTTGTGGGAAGTGCCCTTAAGAACATGTGTGACTCAGTAAAGGAAGCAATGTTGACAAGCAGGAAAAGTTGGTCTGATACCAAGTGTCAGTAACTGTCTCAGCTGATCCCAAAGGTGATAACCCTGTTGAGGTGTTCTCAGTTTTGCACACTTCACATGGAGCCTTCATTGGATTTGACTGCCAAAGTGATTTTACAAGGTGTTGGCAGATTTGGATCAATGGTCAGCAATTCTGGCAAGAGAATGCATGTGTCTTTTCTAGAACCCTTTGCACTTTCCCTGTATAACCTTCTCTTAAGGAAAACTTTGAGGGAGGATTACTCATTATTTTACCACATCAGGACAATTTCCATAAATGTTCTTATTTTGGATAAGATGATATCACAATCATCAGGAACCTTGGCTTAAAGGAACCTAGAATATGGGGAACTGTGGCATGTATTGGCCATTTACTGCCATGCAGCTTTATACAAAACTCTTAACAAATATTTTATTTAATCCTATCACTGATCCAAGTCTTAGTAATTATTACAACATTTATAGTTATTCACGTTTACCTTATGTGGAGTGCCTTTCCCAATGTACTACTAGAAACAGTCAGAATAAAAATACTTGTTTCTTTAATTAAAAAACACATGACATTCCCAGCAAAACAGTGTCAAGAAAGAGGTATGTTATTAAAATGGAATAGCTTGATTGTCTTTAAAATTGTATTTCTGAAACATGGAAAGCAGGACATAGTGCTAACTTTTTCTATTAGAGAATACATATATGAGGATCAGAGAGAGGTTTTGGAGTAAGGAGATCTTCTTCATTACATAACAGTGTTTGAATGATAGTAATGTCCCACTAACTGTGACAGCCAAAAATGCCTATAATAAAAAATTATGCCCAATGACCCTAAACAGGGTTTCAGAATTTAGTGTTCATCAAAGAGAATGGTGAACTAAAAAAAATCTGTGAAACACCGAGTTATAATTTTAAAACTGCGGTGTGGCCTTTATACTTAAGTTTCTGCTAAATTTTCAGGAACATAGAAGAAAAATTTCAAGATGGTCTCTGAACTCATAATTCTCCTACCTCATCCTCTATAGAATATTTTATTGGCATGTTGGCCAATGAGGTCACATAGAGTCGAGGAATTATAGGCTATTACCAACATTCATGTCTATCCTTAAGAAGTAGATGGCAAAACCATTTGCTGAATATATTGTATACTTGAGTTGTAAAACGTGGAGAAATTAAACTGGTGTTACCTGGAAGCTTTATCCCTACCACCTAGATTTCATGGTGGTGGAAGATGCTATGTACACTGTAGGGGAGAAAGGTAACTCTCAAGCCCACTTGGTTGTGAACCCTGCAACAACTGGCCTTAAAGGATATGATGCAATTGTGGCAAAATGATATGGAAGTAAACAACCACTCTACAAGTGTATCTTAGGCCCACTTTGTGATATGGAATCCATATATGACACTGTTAAAGAGGCTGAGAACCTGTGGCTGGCTAGGTCGTGGGCCCTAAGGGATAGGTTCTGCTAAATGAACCTAACATTAAAAGGACACCTAATGGCTTATTGCTATATCTATAGATCAGAACATCTCTTAGCTGTCATGAGAGAAGCTTTTTCTTGCAGTAGATGGCAACTAACACAAAGACTTCCAACTGGGTAGTGTGTATAGAATAAAAGATGTTGGAGTTCTGAGTCCTAAATGGGACATACATATCATACTCCTTCCTACAGGTCTAAGGAATCTTCAAGAAAGAGAGAAAAAATTGTAAGAGCTAAAGGTTGGTTGATAACATCAAGGACACAATATTTTCCATACACAATAGGACATTTGTACATATGAATTCATATCAATTGTGATAACATGCAAATGACCTGCACATGATCCAGTCAAAAAATACCCAACGTAGGGAGAGTATGGTGGGTCCAAAGTTCTACCCCTAGCTGAGGAGCGGTTATCAATTGATGTCTGCTAAGGGAAGGAGAGTTAGTTTTATTTAATGAGTGATCCCTGTTAGGCTAACTGCATACAAGGGTGGGCCCCACTCCCAAGATAAGTTGGGAAACTCAACTTATGGACACAATGGGGAAAAGGCAAAAAAAAAGGGGAAAAATCTTAAAGTTTGATGGAAAGGGATGAGAGAGTATAGAGGGATGTTATACGAGGAGTTTGGGGAGGGTGTGAATATGTTCATTATATAAAACTTTATAATTATATGTAATTCTCAAAGAATTAGTAAAAAATATTGATGAATAAATTAGGAAAGATGCTAGGTAGATTTTTTTTTCTTTTTTTTTTTTTAATTTATTTTGCAATACAATTCAGTTCTACATATCAGCCACGGATTCCCTTGTTCTCCCCCCTCCCGTCCCCCTCACCTTCCCCCCAACCCCCCCCCCCCCATTCCCATCTCCTCCAGGGCAAAGCCTTCCCAACAGACTGAGTGTTGTTTGTTTGTTTGTGTTTTTTGGAAAAGATCCTCTTGTTTGGAGGACACTACCACAAGTATTTTTTTTTTATACATTGTTGTCTCAAGACAGATTCACAAAACTTTAGAAAATGAAGCATTATTATTAATTCATAAGTCTAAAAGAGGAAGAAATTAATTAGAAGATGATGAATTATCTAAAACCAAGGTGCTTATCCCTAGTTCAAATAGCTGTGCATAGGATGTGAAGTCTCCTTTGAGGAGGGAAAATTTGATAGCATGTGTTATATAATTGCTTCCTTCAAACAGAAACATTCCCTCTCTAAGGAAGTAGTGGGGTTCATGGGACTCAGGAAAGTGATGTGTACAAGGCTCAGGAAGCACCTGAAATTTACAGGTTTTAAAAGGCCAGTCCCTAAGGTTACATAAGTATTGAGCGTTTGCTGAGAGACAGGAAACTCTCTGGCGGAACTGCTCACAGGTTGGATAGGTGCTCTGGGGTTCAGCTTTCGTGCTGAGGTAGGCTTTTCAGTAACACTGCAGCCTCTGAGACATTAGATCGTTTATAGACAACTCTAAAAAAACTCAGTGGTTCATCAAAATAGACTTGAGTAGAATGGCTTTTTTGGCTTTGTCATTGGTTTCCTATCTGGGATGAATAGATGTTTCTTCACATCTCCCCAAGCAGTCACCCAACAGCATCTAATTCCTGTGATGAAGTCTATTAACATAAGTACAATTTTCTGATGTTGTATTTGAAATGGGCAATATTCACTAGAATACATAAATTGTATTAGGCAACTCTATTTTATAATCATGTTCTTTTGAATATGTACTTTAAAATATGATTATTAAAAGATGTATTCTGTTCATTTGTCTATAGAATCTACACAGGTTGTGATGTTTTGTTACAGCAGCCTGAAGATACTAAGGTGGTTTCGGGGTGTGTATGTCTGGGTCTAAATTTCTCCTATTCATACCCACGAAATGACCTTGTTTCTAAATATGAACGCATTCTAGGAACTGTGGTCGGGAGGCAGAGCCAGGCGGATCTCTGTGAGTTCGAGGCCAGTCTGGGCTACCAAGTGAGTTCCAGGAAAAGGTGCAAAGCTACGCAGAGAAACGCTGTCTCGAAAAACCAAAAAAAAAAAAAAAAAAAAAAAAAAAAAAAAAGAATTTAACCAATAGTGTAGTCCTTGTGTTTAAAATCTGTTTTGTTGCTGGGCAGTGGTGGTGCATGCCTTTAGTCCCAGCACTCGGGAAGCAGAGCCAGGTGGATCTCTGTGAATTCAAGGCCAGTCTGGTCTACAGAGCGAGATCCAGGACAGGCTCAGAAGCTACACAGAGAAACCCTGTCTCAAAAAAAAAAAAAAAAAATGATTTGTTTTCCCATTAGTACTGAATTATGTAAATGTTTGAAAAACCATTACTTTAATAAGGTAAATAATCCAAAAATAAGGAAAAATAGAAGAAGAATAATTCAGGTTCCTTGTGCTAATTGCCCTTAACAATCTCTACTAGCAACAGTGTAGAGTTACTATTCATTGGAAGGAAGTGGAGTAGATTATTGGCTCCAATCAAAACCATCATTTTCTTGTGAGTCTAATAAGGAAACACATGGTGGAAAGCTATTTAATATCATGTTGCTTTAAAACAGAGGAGAAGTAGAAAGATAAATGCAGCGTTCCTGTGGAAAGGGGCTGGCTTGACTATCTCCTCGGGGAAGTAGAAGGTGGAATACACAACATTTCTGCATGAGATGAGGAGGAACGGCTGCAGACATCAATTTGAAGCTACAGTTTAGTTTCATTTGATTTCTACATGAGCATCAGCTTGAAATGAAAAATGCATTTTGCATCCAGAACTCAAATTATCTGGAAAAGTCCATAAGGTAGCAGCATTACTCACAACCAGGGCCATCATCCTTCAGTATTTCTCATTTGGAGAACTCTATAGTAATACATCCAGTTCTCATACAACTTGTATAGATGTTGGCTTAAATACCATTGATGTCTGAACATATTGATTTGTGTCAAAGAAAAACAGGTCTGTTAAGGATTCTGGCTTAAATACCATATATTAAAATATTTTAATGTTGAATTGAATTAATAATTGACCCCTAACCCTGAAGCTTCCCATAACCATAAAACACAGTCCTTTCAAAATGTATAATACCTCACAGAAAACTGGTTTTAATTTACTTCTCCTTGAAAGACCTCTTTGAGGGTATTTGCATTGTCAGCAGCTTAAATTGACCACAGAAATGATAACTAAATAATTTAGAAAATTGTAAGATGATTTAGGCATTTAAGATGTGTATAAGGTAATTAAAACCAAACCTTAGGCGGGTTAAGGCCACACTGCAGTTGGTTATTCTGCAGCTGGGGTCACTGCCTACGTTGTACAAAGGCATATGTTCAATTTACAGATGTAATGAGGAACATGGGGTGTTTTGATTCTTCATTTGCCATGCTCATCTCTAGAGGATGCAATTGCCTGCGTTAAAAAAAAAATGTATAGAGGCTCTTTTGTGGAGGGTAATAAATTGAGTCAAATAATACATGTCACATGCATGTACAGTTGGCATATGGCTTTTTTCAGAGTTTGGAATTGTTGCCTTTAGCTGCTATCATGATGGAGACTCATGGAAATGTTCGTTATTATCCACTTAGAAATAAGACCAGCTCCTTTGATCCTGCTAGTTTGATCATGATTATTCCATTTTAACTAATGCATGGTGTTTATAAATGTGTTTCAGTAGATTGTTTACTTACAAGGGAAATTTCTGATGTTTTCCCCTAATCCACAAAAGGGAAGAGGAATGCAGGTTGTAAAGTTTTCTTTTGTCTCTTGTTGAATGTATACATGATACATTAAAAGATGTAACGTAAGTTTTTTTCCATTTTATTCTACAATTAAAACAATAAATGATATTGTGTATTCAACTTTTTTGTACACTGACTTCTCAAAAACCCTAGCACATCTTCATGGGAGAAGTTTAAAGTAGTATTTACAGCATCAATATGATACAATTTGATATTTATTATAAGGACCCGGCTTCTTTTCATTGCAAATTTGTAATCCATTCCACTGATTCTTCTCTAAGGTGTGTAAAATGACAGAGTGCCTGGCTATATTCAGGACCCTATTCTTGGCTTAAAACAGAACAACATATTACTTTCATTTAAAAACTGCACAAAAGAGAAAGATCTTTACATCTTTGTCATTTGGAAAAATAAATGGCAGATGATTGGAATTAATTAAAAATATATGGGAACAAGATATAGTTTATTTTAAGCACATTTAACTAGAAATTATCCAGTTTCTGTACCTACCTACCTCTGAATTTTATTTTCCTTTTTTATTATTCTCCTTCCTCTCTTCCTCCTCAGTTTAGCAGCTAGTTCTTCATTCCTGTGTGTGAACATCTAAAAACTGTACCCTGTCTCTTTATGGTCACATGAATAAAGACTGGCACTTCACAATGCCTAAATCCCTTGACATGCTAGTAGAGTGCTCCTGAAGTTAATTGATAACTTATTCAAAATAGAGCAGTAAGATTCATACATATGATGCTTCAGTTTTCCATCTTGAGAAGAGAAAATTTGAGGTTTTGGAGTTGGAAAGAAACAACTTGGAAGCAAGCAGTCCTCGACTATCTCCAGTCAATCAGCTGAGAGGAATGAGGGAGAAGAATAAGTGCTTAGAGCTTTGTTTTCCAATTCTGGAAGGGTTCTGAAGTTTTTCCCTCAGCACCCTTCCAAGATAAATCATTTTTATACCTTAGTTTAAATTGCAAAGGTCTCATCTGTCAAGTAGACAGACCTCTTATCGCAGGATTTGTTCGCATCCATACGTGCTGTTCTGAAGTGCAGGTCATTATCTCTTAAATATTTCCAACTTCCTATATATATCTTTATTTAAACAAACAAAGGGCTAGCAACTTCCTGATGTGAAAAATGTTGTTTACGTTATTGAATACTCAAACAAATAATTAACAGCATTCTAATTATTAGAACTGTGTTACACAAAACTCATCTACTGGAAATATGTCCACAAACTTGCTTGGGCCCTGGAATCAACTTGCATCATTATTATTTTTTTTTCTGCCTACTTCTCAAATCAAATTCATTGGTCTGTTCCATCCCCTGGAAGTCTGATTTTGCAGCTCCTGGCTTGCCTCCAAAAGCCTTTCATTGTTGCACAAGCCATGCTTGTTTTCAATTCATTCTTCTTTATCCACTGTGTAAACTAGGTGGACCTGAATAGTTAGGAAAACCGAAAGCATTTGGTTGTTATTAGGGTAAGGATAGCCGACTCACACATGTAAAACATTAAAGAAACCTTACAAATGTTTGAGTAATTTTTTTTTCTGTTGTTGTTGTTTGGGGCTGTGGGGCATTTAACCACATCCTGCCATGCACACAACCCCAGAGATTCTCTCATTACCAGGTAGAGTTTTAGGCTAATAAAATAAAAGAGAGAGAGAGAGAGAGAGAGAGAGAGAGAGAGAGAGAAAACAAAGACAATATTTTTATTTTCTTTCCCCAGCATTTTATTGCCTTTATTTAAATGTAACATAATATACACTGTTCAGCCTCTTAGGGGGTAGGAGGAGGGAGTGATTCTATATCTTTCAGGAGTCTCAGTGCCAGCCAGCGCTCACACGGCCTGGTATCTGTGGCTGGCACACTTTAGCATGGTGGGGCCAGCATCCACACTTCCCAGAGGCAGAGCTCCCCATTTTTTTTTAAACACACAACATTTAGGACTGGACTCCTTTTCTTTCAGTAGTAGTAAAAGGGGCTATCAATATCAAACAAAGATGCAATTTTTTTAATGCAGTAAAATCCTCACTATCAAAAGGTTTCTGTATTTATCTCTGTTAGGATGTATACAGGGAAAGATGTAGAGTGGGGGAGGGGGAAAGATGTTTTCTATTTTTGGACTCTGCAAGCTTTGATATATTTTGCTAGAAGCTGTTTAATGTCTTGAGTACTATAATGATGACTGTTTACACGTAGTCTCTTTAGTAATCTAAATGGCAATGTGAAATAAGAATCCAGCGTCTGCCCTATTTGCTGTTACTCTGGTCATTGAATACCATAGTTTGTCTCCCCAAACATTTAATTTTGGTTGTGGGTGGTCTGTGTTCATGTGTCAGGTATAATTATTATTTTAAAATAAAAGAAAAAAAAGAGATACCTAGTTTTTCTAGAGATGCATCACATTAGAGGTCTTAGACTCAGTTACCAATTCAATTTCAACGTACAGAATCCAACCACAAAAGTATACATGTTTAAAATCCCATTTGTCACAAAACAAGTTGAAAGAAAAATACCATGAAATGCAACTATACCCATAAACCAAAGCACTGTGCCTCTGTGCATTTCTCTTGAAATAATAGGTTTTCAAAGAATCATAAAATATGATCTTTGTTGGATTACCCTGTGGAAACATTCTCAAAAAGCTGATTTTTAAATAACTGATTAACCTTTAACTTAATATTTTAAATAATTGATTTGCACTGGCTAAGCATCAGCACAAATAAGTTAGAAGAGGTCCACAAATCACCAGTCTTTGTAGAGGTTAAATTTTTAGTAAAAAGAACGTTTGGTGAGTCTTTTGTTTGTACCAAAATACTGTATCCAAACAATAAAAATAAAAAAGACTTTTCCAAACAAGAAATAAAAAGATAAACTGCAGCATCAATATAGTCTTAGAATTATCCCTTAAAATATTTAGAACAAATAATATTTTTTTTACATTTTTAAATCACTACAGACACTGCAAATAAGGCTTATGTGTTTATTTAGTGAAATACACATGACAGTGAGTGGTACACTTATGTTCTGCTTTCTATACCTGCTCTAAGAAAATGAATTTTGATGTGCTTATATTATGGAACCTTCTAGAAGACTTTAAATGTACAGAAAACAAGCTTTATTTGGTTTTGTAAAGACTAGATCATACAGCTTGAATGGATTTCAGTATGTGGTTACACATATACCAGGATATATTTACTCAGTTTTAGCCCCTGGGAGAGTTGCACTTCATATGAAATTCCTATTTTGGTTCCTTTTCGGGGGGGGGGGGGGGGGGGGGGGGGGGGAGGGAAGCATTCTGTGGGACTTACAAAGGGATCTTGTATATGCAGATAACCTTTCCATCATTTGCCACTGTGAGCTATAGAGAGCCATCATCAGTCAAAAACAAAAACAAACAAACAAACAAACAAACAAAAAATGAACAAAACAAAAACAAAACAAGGTTAGGCTAAAATCTAACAATTCATTTTCCTTCTTTTTGTATATTCATGGAGATGAAATAAGGCAATGGAAGAGACTTTGGCCTTATATGTTTTTAGGTAAGGAAGCCTCAGGACTGATGTGTGTGTGTGTTGGCAAATGATGACAGATATCTGTTCCTTAAGCTATAGCAGAACCCCGCCATAGACATCACTGACAGTTCTTCTTGCAGAAGTGCACATTGAATCAACTGATAGCACATGGGGCACTTGTACTGCTCCCTGGATCTCATCTCTTATTTCTGAAGTGTTCGCCAAGTTTTTAAAACACTTTGTCATGAACATGCATAGGGTGCCAAAAAAAAAAAAAAAATGAGAAGGCAAATCAGAGGGCAGCGCTGAGGATACTCTTTAAAACCCCAAAAGATATTTAACATCCTATTAAATAAATAACTTAGAAAGAAATAGTAAAGGATGAAGGCAGAATGCACAAGCATACCATACTATTTGTATTGTTAGAACAGTTTCACACTAATATGTTTATATTTGTAAATCTGATCCAATTCTTCCATGGTGCCACACCCAAATCTCCTTTGGTTGTGCATATGATATGACCCAAGTGCTTTCCAGTAAATGCTTGCGTGTCTTACTGCTCATTGAATCATCAGGCTTGAATGAGCAATGAAAGTCTTTGATATGTGTTCATATTCCATAAATAACTTTCCCAAAGATCATTCAACAGATTGTTCCATGTCCTTTAAGTTCTATCTCAGAAGTTCAAAAACAAAAACTTAAACAAACAAACAAACAAACACACACAAAAAAACCCAGCCACAACATTGTTCACTTGGGGATAACTTCCATCCCACTTGATTTGCCTCTGTCTTGGGTATAAGGCATGACACAGAGCTAATGAAAAGAACTTCATATGTCAGGAGTGAGTACAAAAGCCTCCAAAGCCTTCCTTCCTTTAAGCAAGCTGAGCTCTGTGATAGGTCTTTGCCTTTCACACTACAGTCTTCTGTGAGGATACCAACTCCAACTCTTCCTGGCCAAAGAGTCTTTGGTTGTACTGTGTCCACCAACAGTGCCTTCTTCTATGAGTGGACCACCATCGGGAGGAAGTGAGCAGAGGTATTTTTCCTCCGTGTTTTTTGTCCTCTCCGGGGAGCTCCTTTTCCATTCAATGCCACATACATTTGCCTGCCATTGTGTTGCCAGTTAAAGGATGCATAGGTGTTGTATCCATTTTCCTCTATCCTCTCTTTCAGCTTACAGTCATTGTTAAATTCTTTCTGCAAAGGAAAAACATAGTTATTTATTTGTATGGTGATGATACTGGATTCCATATGATATAAACCATCTAATGAGCTACAGTCCATTGTCTTGTTTATAGCTGCCATTTTTACATAAATTGCTCACTTCATATGCAATGCCAACAACAGAAGAGTCGAAATTCCTAACCACAAAACAGATTCTGTGTTTGAAAACACATGACTCATCTTTGATTAATCACCACAGCATCGTTTTTCTGGCCCTTTCAAAAGTTGACAGACTTTGACTATAACATGGTTTAAGTGCCTAGAGTGATTGTCAGGAAGTAGATATCATAATAACAATATTTACAATGGACCAGCTATAGGGGACAGGGTTATAATCGTGTCTTTCATAGTGTGCAATATAGATTCTATAGGAAAAATAGAATCACCAGAAGTGTGGGCTCATCACATTTATAAACATTATCTACCTAAAGATCAACTCAAGGAATGTTTTAAAGTTAAGATAAAGAAAATGCCTTTTTTGGAGATTGGGAATGTGGTTCACTTGGTAAAGTTCTTACATATAATGTATGAGACCATGGGTTCTATGGCTAGTACTCCATATACTAGGCATGGTGGCTATACGTATAATCTTGTAGAGGCAATTGGATCAGAAGTAAAGCTACATGGTGAGTTCCAAGTCAGACTTTGCTATGTGAGACTTTCAAGGAAAAAAAATATTTTGTCTATCATCATGTCAAAGTAATTATGAACCTAGTAATTGAAAATGCATTCAGATTCTCTCACAGGGATAGCCATCTATACCTTACAGCATTTTGACATTGTCTCAAGTGGCCAAATGGTTTTAAGTAGTTTTGATGAGTCAAGAATTTTCTCTCATCTGCTTCCCAAATTTAGTATCTTATTCTGAACTTAATAACACACACACACACACACACACACACACACACACACACACACACACACACACACAAACCCTAAAGAAATGTCCCTCAGCTTTTGATGCAAACTAGAGCAGCCCAGGAACTAGGGACCCAAGGCTTCTGGGGTTCTACTCTCTCCATCTACCAGAAAGGCACCGTGGGAATATTTTGATGGAGGCTTCAATGGGCAATTTCTTTCACCTCAGGAATCTTTGTATTTTTTTTTTTACTTTCAATTTTCAAAGGTTTTGTTTTCTTTTGAAATCTATGTATAGATATGCGAATTGGCATGATTTTGAGTGTACTGCATTCCAGCAGGAACCCACTAAGGTCAGAAGAGGGCATCTGGTCCTCTAAAACTTGAGTTACAGGCTGTTGAGAACCACCATGTGGCTGCTGGTAACTGAACCTGCATTCTCTAGAAAGCCGGAAGTACTCTTAATCATTGAGCCATTGATCTAGGCCCCAAAGTTCAATTCTGGATTATAAATTTTCAGGTTTCCATGGTATAGATAATAATTCAGAGCATAATAATGAATCATTACATATTTACAGTGACATTATCAGTTTATTTTTCCAGCCCTGAAATTGAGTAGTACTGTGTGTTTCTCATCTGTAAAGTACTATCTATTAAATGCAACATTTGCGGGGTGATATGATTGAAATTAAGAAGAAAAGATAAATTATCTAAGATAATTCTTATAATAAAATGAAAGATTCTGTATTGGAAAAAAATCTTTCATGAACTTACTTAATTTTTATTCTTATTCCTCTGTCTGTCTAAAACTATATGGATTTTAAACAATATAGTTGTTTTTCACACTTATTAAAAGGGTATGTAGTTTAAAGAGTAAAGGAAGAGGCCAGTAAGAGAGTTCTTTGGTTAAGAAACTTGCCTTAAAGACTAAATGACCTGGGTTCCATCCCCAGGAACCATAGGTGGAAAGAGAGAACCAACTCTTTCAAGTTGTCCTTTGACCTATACATTGTGTTGTGGTATGTGACTGTCCTCTCATGTACACATATGCATAGAGACTAAACAAATATAACAATTCTGTTAAAAAGGAAGATTGGGACTATTTCAGGAAATTTTATATTGGAGATTCCACACTGGATGCTTATTTTTCCTCTCCAAAATTAATTTAAAAAATAGTATTTTTTTTTTTTAAAGAAGAGTGCCTGAGTCAGCTTTCTCTCATCAGGTGTTTGGACACTTGGGATGTAACTAAGATGTGCCATAGCTACAATCTCTGGAGGATGGCCTAGACATTCATGAGATGCAGGCAAAATGTAAGTACTAATGTTTAAGAAATCTGGGTTGTACTAACTGGGGGCATTTCTCCATGCTGGCTAGCTTTCATACTGAAAGGTGCTATGCAGGCTGCTGGGGAAATCCATCAATAGTCTTACTGGCCTGTGAACCCTGTGAATTGCAATAATGATTGGTATGGCAAGAAATGCCCATGGGTGAAATAGTGATACAAATATGGGAGCAACCATCACTTTCTGATTAGATATAAGGCCCATTCTGCAGGAGGAAACACATGCCTGGTGCTATAAATCTAGCCAAGAATTCATGGTTGGGGAGCTCACAGGCCCTGGGAGCTAACCTACTGCTATTATTTTTATAAATAAAGAATATCAAACTTCCCTCTAAATCTCTGTCTCTTTACTGGTAGATTAGCACACCTTTTAGAACTCGTCAGAGAAGTTTCTTTTTGTAGTGGAGGGTGATTAGTGCAGAAACTCACAACTGGTCAAAGTGTGGAGAACAAATGTCTGTAGACTATAATTTACACCCATCTCCCTAAGGTTTAGGGATGATTATGTAAGAGTGGGGGAGAAAGATCATAAGACCCGGAGGTAAGAGAGCTGGAGGAAACAGTGACTGCAGGACACGACAGGACCACCATGGCACCCAAGAAGCCACAGCAACTGTGGCTGTCTGTAGAACTGCACAAGGTCAAGACAGCCAACATTCTAGCACAAGGTAGGGAAGAGTCGTGGGCCCCGCCTCTGAGGCACTACGGGAGGCGATGGCTTCAAGGAAAAGTGCCAGTTTTCTTTAAGGGGATAGGTCCCAGTCAATCTACCATGTCCCATTGGATGACTCCACATCTAGGAATGTGTAAACAGCACAAATTTGACTCCATGGTTATTTTCAAAACAGATGGCAGCAAATTGGAGGGAGAAGGTAAGGAGGTGGAGGTGTGTCTTGAAGGAGACAGGGTAAGAATCTGGTCTTGAATATGATAAAAATCCATTGTATGAAATTCTTAAAGAGTTAATAAAAATATCTTAAAAACAAATATCTAAACAGGATTCCAAAGTGAATTGGGGGGATTAAAGAAAGTTTTAGGTTTTCCATGCTTACCTGGGACATTTGATTTTTAAGTCGTGGTGTTTGAGGACCATACTAATTGATCTTCAAGACTTGCTCAGTTCTATCATTTGAGAGGGAACTTGGAATATAGGATGCTCGAAGAATGGCTACTGAAATTGAGCTTATACTAGGTATCGAATCAGGATCTCTAACAGCATACTTTTTAGATACTTAGCTGCTGCTGAACGGGCAAGAAGCAGGGAGCATGTTTTCTAATGGGGAGCTGTGGAAACTGAGCGGATCTAGATGCTATGTGTAGAGTAGGAGAGATGGCTCACATCACCTTCCTGAAGGTCACGACCTGTTCGTAGAAGGCTCGCTGGCAACCAACACTTCGATGATAAAAATATCAGATGAAGGTCATTTCAGATAGTGAGCTTAAGGTAATATGGCAGAGGTACACCGGCAGTGAGTCCAGACAGAGTGAATGAAGAAGACTCACAGAGGAGATACTCGAGAGGAGGCATCTGCACAGCACACGAGGTGTGTCAGCACAGAAGGGAATGGGGGAGAGGATAAGACAATATCGCACATTTTAATGTCACAGTTCATTTGGGAGTGGGCTGTTACTCTCTTCATACCCCATTTTAAAATGAGCACGTTTTATCAATAAAATTGGTTTAATCTTCCCTCACAATTTGAATTGCATGCATTTAGTCTTAAGCTAAATTACATTAGCTGGCTCTACCTCTGAATTATATTGACTTTGCCTATGTGTATATTCAAGTACCTCTTCAAAGAATATGTAAATACACACAAGTCTCTTATGTACTGACTCTGAAACAGTGGATCAAAAAGGAACCTGGACAAGTTTAGTTGATATTTTTAAAAGACCAAGATATTTTGCTTTGTTGGTCAAAATAGCTTTGAGCTCGTGGGGTGTGGGCTCAAGTTTTTTTCCTCTCTGTCTTCAGTAGCTGGGAATGAATATTCAGGCCACTGCCTGGATTCAGACATATTTTTGATTTTTTTAAACTTTAAAACAAGATTTGTCTTATGTGTATGGATGTTTTGTCTGTGCGTTTTTCTGTATAGTTCCTCCATGTCTAGCGGAGTATTATATCCCCTGGGACAGTTGTGAGCCATCATATGGGTGCTGGGAACTGAACTTGGGTCCTCTGCAAGAGCAGCAAGTTCTCTTAACCACTGAGCCCCCACCTCTCTATGCCTATGACATTTTTAAAAGAAAAATTATAAGCAGATTTTTTTGTTTGTTGTTGTTGGTGGTGGTGGTGATGGTTTTGGGTTTTTTTTTGTTTGTTTGTTTCTTTGGGGATTTTTTTCTTTTTCCTTTCTCTCTCTCTCTCTCTCTCTCTCTCTCTCTCTCTCTCTCTCTCTCTCTCTTTTAAATGTGTGTGTGTGTGTGTGTGTGTGTGTGTGTGTGTATGTGTGTGTGCGCGCATGTGTGTACTGGGGCATGCATGCAGAAACCAGAGAATAACTTGTGGGAGTCATCTCTCTCTCCTACCATTTGAGTTCCAGAGAGTGAACACAAGCTGGCAGATAGAGGGGCATGAACGTTAACTTGCTGAGCTGTCCAGCAGGCCCTCAAACATGTTTAATGAAAACAAAAGAAAAAACAGTATTTTCAAAAAAGTGGTAAGAATTTAAAGCCCTAAGTGGAGCTATTTTTAAAAATGTTCTATTGCTTTTTTAGGCTCCTTGGTGGAATAATATGCAATGAAGAAATTGAATTAAGATTCCTGTGGACCTCATACTTCAAGTATTTATCCTGGTCTGACTAGCTTGTCACTTAACAGCAGACCTGATATGAATAAAAGACAAAAGGAGGCCATTGCTAGACTGCCGGTTCCCAGTTCTCAGCAGCTGAACCAGCAGCATGGACAGCACTTGAAACCATGCTAAATGTGTAAATTCTTGCACCCTAACTTAGACTCTGAATCAGACAAGCTGAGCCTACCTGGGTCCCATCGTTATGTCTTTGAACAATGCCTCTCATTGATGTTGCGGCTTACTCAGCTTTAAGAACTACCGATCACCCATACGCTAGCCAAGAAAGTAAATTTATTTACATGTTTAAAGTCAAATTATTTTTGATGCTATGAAAAATGTAAAAGTGCACCATTCTAGATTGGAATTCAGAAAAATTTAAATTTATGTAGTAGTTCTTTGGTACAGTTTTTGGATTAAAACTATGAAACAATTGAGCAGCTTGTATTAGCCTTCAAATGGCAATTAAGTGATTGAAGTAGACTGCTAATGTCATCACAAGGCTATTATACTATTAATAATCTTCTTTTATAGTAATTAATTGTTCTATAGCTATTTCATATTTGTTGACATTTTCCTTATATATTATAAAATGCTTGAAGTCAAAGCTCTGTCTATCTATCTATCTATCTATCTATCTATCTATCTATCTATCTATCTATCTATCTATCTACATGCTTGTGTATTTAGAAGTTGGTTTGCTTTGTTTGGGGACAGGTTCTCCTACACATTTTAGGCTAGTATGGACCTTGTGATCCTTCTACCTCAGCCTTTCAAGTGCTGTGATCATAGTTGTGCAGCACCATGTGTGACTCTATCCTTCTTCCTTGCGCATCTTTGTGAGGTAGGACAAACAGTATCTGGCACGTAGCAGACAACCATATGTTTAACTAACATGTCTTCTAAAAATCTAAATAACATAATTGATATACTGCATATAATTCTGTTTCAGTTATGATTGTGGTTTTAATTATAAATAACTTATTTTATGTGAGACTTTAGTCTAAGAGATGGTCTAAATGAATTCAACTTGAGTTTGAATAGGTGATATTCAAAGTACTTAACACTTGTAGGTATTGGTCTATCCAAGGTCTCATGAGGACCATACTGAAAGAGTGTCCTATTCTTGTTACCTATACTTTTGTAGATAGTATACCCTACTGTGAAGATACTCCTTTGTCTTTACATAATGTCTATAATGTTCATGCATAACTATAATTAATGACTATTACCTAGGTAAGTACAATTCTAGGGTTCATTGAATAACCTGGAAAAACATCAATCTCTTGATGTTTCTCTGTTTATGATTTTCACAAAAACATGCAATATCTGAGCCCTAGTTTTCTCTTCACCTATGAAAGATACCCATAATATATGAGGTTCCATTCCATCCAAGTTTTTGTTTTGATTAATTCTCCAGGTTGTCACCAGTTCCCACGCTACGTCATCTAGATGCTTTGGTGAAAGTCTGATTGGCTGTGTAGTAGACTCATGGGCAAACAGCTCAGTAGATTATAGAGTTGATCAAGCTGCTTTGCTGGCCCTGGAGATGCTGGTGACTAGACCCCCCTCCCCACTGTGAATCCTCTTAGTAGTGACCAAATGACAACAAAGCCACTCAGTGTCTGCTCTAAGAAACCATCCAAGTCTCTGGGACTATCTTAGTGCCAAGTGTTTTGAAAACAAAAGCTGGCTACTTACTGAGCCATAGAGTTTCCCCTTCTTGTTCATGGCTAAGTAATAGTTGCTGTTAATGGCTTTGACGGCAACAACTCCGATTTCCACTGATGTTATCTCTAGGATACCTAAAACACAAAATTACAAAGAAAGTTGTAAATAGTCATCTGTGCTTAGCTGGGAGAAGGTAAAAATCAAAAGAAATAATAAAGTACATTTTGTAATATCTTTAAAGCAAAAAGCAAATAATGGGGTAGCCAGACTAAGTCAAAATTGTGTGAGTATGTTGAAAATCCTAGTGAGTATAGCAAACCAGTAGTAAGGCTTTGGGAGGTTTCACTCCATTTTTACTCTGCTCATATCCAGGCAAATGTTGTTTTAATTAAAATGCTTCCTTTGCAACCTCTGCATTTTCAACCCCATAAATATTGAAACTACTCTACTCATCTTAGCCTAGATTTCACAAAAACTTATCAGAGTGCACATCTGTACTGTGGTATTAAATTAAATCCACAGCATATGTCAATGATATGTCAGATTTACCTCAATCTGTAAAAACAATGGTAAACTATTTTTTCTTTGTAGCACATTTAGATAAACTAAATCCTTCGGCTGCATTTAACTGATAAATTCATTTTTGACCAATGTGTTGACATGCTGAGGCATAGAGAGACTTGTCTAGCATCCACACTGCCTTACAACAGCAGATACAATACTCCACATTAAGGGATTTTCTTTTTCTCGAAAGAAAGGGAAGTGGAGGGGAGTAGTGACTGTTAAACAAGACTATTTTCTCCAGTAAAGGGTGTTTAGTTTGACATATATAAAGATATTTTCAGAAAAGTTCATAAGCAGCTATGGGAAAGGCATCTGGTATAGAATGCAAAAAGCCCACCCATTTCCACCAAAGACTACCAGAAACTAAACTTATTTCACTATTTTTAATAGAGCTTTCTTGGGCTGGATGAACAACATGGTGAGGAGAACGTGGCATTGGGAGCTGGGGTATATGTATTTGACTCCCGGCTCTGCATTTATTGGGAAATGACCACAGACGTTGTCAAGCTGCTCCATGTCCCAGTGCCGTTTGAAAAGTGGGCAACATAACAATATTTCTCTCAGTATCTTGCTGTGAAGACAAGCAAGACTATAGACACAAAATGATTAGAATTTGCCTAGAGGTCAAGACTTCAGTTATTATTAGAGGCAATTTTTTTCTCTGAATTTTGAAACTTCTTCAAGAGGCTGTGGAAGTTTTCCATAGATCAGACCAACCTCCATTGTCTTAGCCAGCTGATTTGGAAGGAAATCCTAAGTGACCACATATTGTGTGTCACCTAAGATGACAAGCACCATCTTCAATGTGGTATATAAGGTGCGTTCTCAGATTTTTTTCATTCTCTAAGGGAAAAGTGGCTTATATTCAGGATATAAATCATTTTTCTCCTTTTCTTTCCCAGGTTAGTTTACTGAAAGTTGGTAGAAATGCTAGACTTTTCTGACAGAGAAGTTGACATAAAGAGAGACTTGTGCTAGATAACATGAAACAAAACCTCTATCCATATGTCAAGGAAGTGTTTGACTTCACACAGCACAATCCTCATTAACACAGCATCTCATTGTGTTTGCAAACCCAAACCAAGGACAGATTGGGAGGTGTATTTGGGACAATGTTTAGGTCATCAGTATCTCTCACTCTATGCTGACTGTTGTCCTTGGGATACAACACACACACACACACACACACACACACACACACACACACACACACACAAAGTAATTTGCATATTTAAAAAGTACTCTCTTGCAGTTTGTTACTTTAATTTATAACTGTTCCTTAAGGAGGCATTATTATTCTCATTGTCAGTTATAGATTAGAAAATGGAAGATAAAGTTATATAGGTCGCATACAAGGTGATTGTTAGGTCAATCATGGCTGTATACACCCAGTCCTGGGGCTTTCACACTTCCTTTCCCCCCCTCTGAATATTTTCATTTTTCCCTCTTTCTTTTTCCTACAGGGGGATTCTGTAGGAACCATTTAGCAATATGATTCACTAAAGCTCTTATTAAATGACAACATGCTATTCTCCCAAGGATGTTGGTGTGCCACATGGGAAGACATCTGAGTTTCAGAGGGTGAAAAAGCAAATCTAATAACCTTTGTGACAAGGAGAAAATACCAACTAGACAGGAAGTAGTATTCCTATGTAATGTAAAAATATTGAAGCTGCTTTGCCTGCAGAAGAGGGGGTGCACAGTTTTAGTAAACTATGAGATAGTCCACACGCATTCTACTGAGACAGGAAACTGATAGAAAAGAGAGACAGGAAGAATGATTTTATTATTACTGTTATTATTCTTCACAAATAGTAAAACAGAGATTCTGATGGAGAAGCGATAGGGGAGAGCTATAGTAATAAGACTACACTGAACAAAGTAAACAACATGATATTTATATCACCAAATCCTTCGCTGGTTGTTTTGGAGACTTTATGGCACACAACAGGTTCACTAAAATACACTTAAATTCTTTGTGCTTTACCTCAAATGGGAACTCAGTATGTAAATGGCTAATCAAACATCCTTTTTACTTTACATCTAGCTTGGATAAGCATGTAAAATATTTACTTTTAATCATTTTTAAGTTGAGATATTAAAATGTATATATTTAAAGGTCATCACATGATGCTCTACCGTATCTGTGTATTGCTTTATGTTCGTATCAGAATAAGTTTGCCTATCTCTTTAAAAGAGGTTTACTATATTTTCAAAATAGAAAAAGGAAAGCCTTAGGTCACAGTAATGACTGCATTTATTGCAAGCATCTGTGATTATGGATGCTTCTTTGCGAAGAACCAAGCCTGTAGGCATCTCTGCTTTTTCATATGTAATTTCTATAGTTTCCTGTTTTGGTTAAAATTATTATTATCAAGTTTGCCTTATTCCAATTATTTTTGTAAAGAAAGTCCAGAATTTTTTGAGATTCATTAGATCAACAGCTATTAAATTTGTATGTGTCCACTTTGACATAAAATGCAATGCCAGTTGAAAGACCTCCTGACAAAGAGTGAGTAAAGGGTATATGGGACCTCTCTGCATTTCTTGCAACTTATATGATGCTACAATTAACTCAAAAATTAAAAGCTGCCAAAATCTTTTGAGAGCCAAAGAGATGGCTCAAAAAGACATCTACTGCCAAATCTGAGGGCAATTATAATACAAGGTGCTTTGATAGTCTTAATCAATACATTGGAATATATCATATTTAGCATAATGGTATTAAAATTTTAACCTTTTAAAGTTAAATCTCTCCCTCTTTCTCATGAGTTGTAGAGTCCCAATCTGATCTACTATATGCTAACATGGAAAGACAACTTGGGTAGCCATCACTTTTAAACTATCTACATCAGGGCTTAGGTAGACCCACTCAGCAGTGTGAGACACTCTGCATGGCTATGCATTTCATCTCCTAAGAATTCCCACTTTGGGTCTCATCTCTTTCATAATTCATCTTCATTAAAGAATCATAATAACCACAGTGATGCTCATTCTGTATACTTGATACATGGTCTTTAAATGACACAAAAGAATCAATGACTGTGCAAGGCAAAATGGGACATTTCTGAAATAAAATTTTGTTCGGTTTTGATAGTAGTTATACTTGTGAAATAATAAATTAGTAAGTTCATATTTAAATATAATGAAAATAAAATTAAAAGAAAACATCAAAATGAATTCAAAGGAAATGTTAGTGAATTATAAGATGTGTTTGGTATCAGGTATAGATAAATTATTGTAAATGTGAAAAATTTTAAAGCTTTTAAATAATCTTCAACTATTGGTTAATATAAGTAGAAGAATTTTGAAATGATATTGAAAGTTATTTTTGGTGTAGATTCCTTGATTTAAGCAATATTGATTTTTGGTCAACAGAAGACAACAAAATAATATATTTGTATTCAATCATTGAACCATCTCTCCAGCTCCCTTAAATTCATTAAAAAACAGTGTAGCACAGATAAGACTGTTATAAAGGACCCTCTTATGTCATACACTTTTATATATGACTAAAATTCCCAATTAACTTAACAAAATATAGCAGAGTTAAACATTATGCCTTTTACATACAAAAATAGCTTTGGAGAAATTACTAATTATAAATTAGTGAACATATATTGTTTTGAATATGGTTGATTTGATGTTTGGACCCAAAGCCTCTTCTCTTTCTACACTGTTTGGCTTTACTGAATAGAACTTCTATTGGTAATACACCAAAGCTTTAGATAGAGTCATGAGGCTGAGGTATTCATGGCTAAATAAGCAAAGAGGCCTGAGCTTAGTCATGTAAAACTGTCTGTCGTGTTGATGCCACAAGGAGGCTTTACCCGATGTCCACATCTTGATCATGAGCGTTCTCTCTTCTGGAATGGTGAGTCAGATAACCCTGTACTCCTTATATGGTATGCAGTTGCATTTGTCTTAGAGCTGAGCTCAGTTTCTATCATGCTTCTCTCCTTAGGGTGACTAACAGAACATCTGAAGTCAGGATCTAGTGTTGTTTTCTTTCTACCTGTTGTGTTTATTTTCTCTTTGATAATCACATGATACTAAAAGATCAGAGACTATAGAGTAAAAAACCGTTACCCAAAACACGGGTGTTACAGGTCACCAAAATACTCCATAAATGTTTGATAGAAAAGAAAATGAGATCAAAAGGATTATTGTAGTCTACTTAAGGAGGGGAGCTAGGTATATTAGTGTCTGTTAGTGTACAACCAGTTTAAACCTGTCTGGGTTTTAATGGTAACAAAATGTCATTTATCTTGGAGTCATATCTGTAATACTAGAGTGCGGGCCCTCTAAAATTTATCTCCCATCAACAACAATGAGAACACATTTTTGACCTGTCTGAGATAGTACATTTGGTTAATTCTACAGTTTAGCTTGGCTTCTTTTGAAAGAATGTCTATCTAAGTAATCGCTACATTAAGTATAACTAGAATAATATAATATGTGTGATATTAATTAATTAATTAATTAATTTTTTGTTAGCTTCTCCTTCCCTTAATTCACTTTTCCACTCACCCCTTGTTTTAAAGAGAATTGCAAGGTCCCATTTTCGGTCATGTAGTTTGGAAGAATGCTTAGGGTAAAGGAGTGAATTAGCAGTAGCTGTGAAAGCGCAAAAGAGCTCAGCTTTCCATCTCGGATACTGGATAGCTAAGTGATTCAGGTAAGTCTTGGGTTTTTTGGTTTTTTTTGTTTTTTTTTTTAAATTTGGGACAAACTGCTCCTAGTTCACGAGGTTCTATGGTGTTTTAGGGAGAGGGGGACATTAAATCTGTGTCCTGTCAGCTCAGTTGTAGTGGCACCACGCTAACTAACCTACCCTAGTGGTTCCCAAACCCAAACCTACCTAGCAACCATCTGGAAGATGTGTTGAAACACAGGTTGGTTAGATTTTTTTACTCTGTAGGTCTAGGCTGGGACCCCGGAATTAGATTTTCCAGCATGTTGATTTTCAGTCGGTGTTGGCTCTGCTAGCTCAAGGACCACCCACTGCTCTATACATTACAACTTGGAGGCGGGGAACAGCTTTGATGCAGGAAAGCCATAGCAGAAACATGTGTAGGGAAGCTGAACCACAACAGGAAGAGATGCAAATAAGAGAAGCAGTTAACATCCCCTGCAAAAGCTTTTGATAGATGTGGATAGAAGAGGATTTTCTTCTGCATAACAGGTGTGGGATTCTTGACATCCACATAACTGTCAAAACATGAATTGGGGATGGATGTGCTACATATGTATTATTTCCTTTCTCAGCTTTTTAAAGATTTGAAATAGTATTATTATCAGAGGGGGTTGAGAACAGTTCAGTGGTTAAAAGCATGGACTGCTCTTGCAGAGGGCCAGAGGGTTCAAATTCCTTCTTCTAGTCTCCATGGGCACCACACATATGCATAGTGTGCCTATATTCATGCATAAGAAACATACATACACATAAAATAAAAATAAATATTTTATTAAAGATATTATTGCTAGATTTTTTTTTACTTCTAACTATGCCTGTAGAAATGTAAAAAGGGAATTTAGGAGACTATAACATCTTTTATAACATTCTGAAGTGATTATTTATATCGACAGTCTAAGGATGAAAGGCCTGTATGTTGCCCTTAAAGCTTTGCTCATGGCTATAAAGCTGACTCATTGCAATGGGGATTCATTTTATCACTAGCCTTTCAACCCAGGGTTGAAGGAATATGCTTTTCCTAGAGTGATCTTGTCTTTCAAAGAAGGACAGAACAGGCCTAATGATTAGTCTAATTCAGGGCTATCTGACACAGTTATAGACGGGCCTCTTGTTCAGCAAATGCAGGACAGCTATTTAGTTTATTGGCTACAGTCCCTTCAGAGATCCTTGAAATTCACTTAGAATTACAGATAGAAATTAATCTCAAATGAGAAAATCATTACCAGTGTTCCATCAGGAGACATGTATTTCTTAATTTGGTAAAGACCAAATGACCTTTCACATTCTCACTTAGTAATTCAAGACATAGGATAAACTCAGCAATCAGCTTGGTCTTACTGGTGAGAATGAAGACCAATCTTAGAACAATTATTACTTTAAGAGTGCATTTAGTAACTGGTAATTTAAAGAAAAAGTGAAGTATTTGGTCTGGGGATATAGTTCAGTGGTAGACAGTTTACCTAGTATGCACAAGGCCAGGTTTGTTCCATACCCAGCATCAAATACACACACATAACTTTAAATAGTTAACCCATTGGTACCAACCTAATATTTTCAAATATCAGAAATTTACAGTGGAATCCAAGCACAATTTTTAAAAATTTTACTGAGCTCTTGAATACTGTTTAAGACATTTCTTACTGCGTTTTATTACAAACCAAATGTGACTCCAGGTCTTTGACACCTATCAGTAGTCAACAAATACTTGGAGTTAGTGGTCTAATGTGTCTTTTCAATATCAGCTTGATACTTTTTAGCTGTTTTCTCTCACTAGTTGTTCTAATTTCCTTTCTGTGGCCGTGATAAATACACTGATAGAGAGCAACTTGTGATTCCGAGTCATAGGCTATGGTTTCGGGGACGTCAAGGCAGGAACTCATGCAGATAGTCATATCACACACATCCACAGTCAAGAGCAAAGAAAGTAAATAAATGCATCCTTGCTTGCCTTCTCTCATCTCACCCTTTCTTCTCTTTTACCGTTCAGGATGCTTCGTCTAGGGAATGATAACGTTCACAAGAGCATAATAGTTGAGTCTTCCTACATCAATTAATCTCCCATATACTTGTCCATAAGACAGTATGATCTAGGTAATTATTAATTAAGTCTCTCTCCCTAGTAAAGATAGAAACAAAACAAAAACTAACTTTATCTGAATATGCTAGGAAACACAGTTTATCAACTTTGCAAGTGTTACATTTTTAAACATTACCTTCTGTTAGCATATATTCCCAGAAAGACATAAATGGTATGTTTCAGGACCAAAGATTTTCTGAGGGCTCTTCATAATCATCCAAGTAAGTTCTGATACCAATTTGCCTCACAAACTAGAAGACGACTTGATGGCTAGCTAGAGTAAAGAACGTACCTAGACGTGCTTGTGTATGATTGACAGCTGGTCCCAGTTTGAAATGGGATCACATGGGGTAGGGGGTGGGGGTTGGGCTGGTATTCAAAACACAGGTGTTTAGAGCTGCAGGTACTTCCAGAGGGGCCCATTCAAACGGTGTCAGTCAAAGCTATGAACAAGGAAGTGAGTAATATTTTTCCTAGATAAGTTTTACCAGAAGTCGTATTTGTATAAAGTTAAATAAATCCATTAATCCTCTCATTGTATTAGACAAATATCTGTTCAAATAATTCTACAAAGTCAGAAATCTTGATTCTTTGTTTTTTCAAACCAGAGTATCCTAGACACATCTCACAAGTGACTATACCTCCTATTATTGTATTTCACATTGTGGGAAAAAAGCCTGAGTGAGTTCATATGTACTGCAGGTCTGTACTGAACATTGAAGGAAGAAAAAGTCTGCTCTTCCGGGGAGGAAGTGCTTTCCCCACCAGCAATCACCATAACATTATTGCTTCCAGAGAAATCAATAAGTGACTTATGATCTTATAGCCGTGTTATACATTAGTAGAAGCCAAAGGACTCCTTAAATTAGATCTACTGCAGTAAGGAGGTGTTGGCAAACATTAATTTTCATGTATTTTTATGTCCTAAAATTAAGTTATAAATTATTTCAGAAGTCTGTATGCAATCAAAGCCTGTGATCAGTCTAATTTAAGGCATGAACTTCACAGTGCCAAAATGAGTAAAACACCACTAAATAAAAAAAAGACTATATTTTTATTTTTTAAAGTGAAAAAAACTGAGAGTATTTAAACCTTAAGGAAGGCTATGGTTTAACACATTGTAAATTCAGAGAAGAGCTTGAAGAAATGTAGAGAATGTCTGCTTCATATCTCTTCTCTTCCACAAGAGATGACACCAGGGGATCCAGAGAGATTGGAGAGCTTAGCCAAGCACCTGTAGAAAGGTCACTGAGGACAAGAAGTAAATCCTGAGTCTATATCCTTCCTGAGCTCCTGTAAACATTTAGAAACAGTTTGCAGCCAGGCAAAGACTTTATATCGACTTTATGTTTTATAGACTAATTCATCTTGTGCATTACACAGAAACAATTCAGTCTATTTGACTCGGACCATTGCTTTTTATTTATAAATAGAGAAAAAAATTAAAGTTAACACAAAGGGTTAGATGAATTACTACATGGACTATTCCAATAAATTATTGTTATGTTGTTATAGATATTTTGTCTTAAAGATAGTCCAATAAAATATCTACCATATTTAGTAATTTTTAAAGTAAATTTTTCCTATGTACCTAAACACAATGTAATATTTTTCTTCTTCTCGACTTAAAAGACAAATGAGTCACTGGAGCACATGTTGATGTTATTGTTTTCCACAAGAAAGTCTTACTTGATTTGTCAAAGAGTTCATAAGCCAGGTAAAGCATGGATGGCTCTAAGTAGTAAAATACTTAACATGGAACAAATTTTAAGGGTTCAAGCACATGGCTCAAACACATATTCTCACAATGATAGAAATTAGCATTCAACTTTTCCCCTTACCTACTTAGAAATCTGAATTTTGACTTGACTGTGAAATTTACTAACATAAAATTTTCAAATTATAGCTAGAATTTGACAAACTATATTTAATTGTCCTTATAATTAAATACTATATTTTGGTAATTCATGGCAACTGGCCATGAGAAATTATATTCCTAATACTTAGGAAGTTCATGTCTTGCTAGTAGAGACGGGCAGGAGTGGGTTAGCTCGAGAGTAGAAGTGATGTTCCCAAAGCCCACGAAAATGCTCTGTATTAGCACAACGGGCACATCCAAGAAAACAGGGCTTTCTGGACCGAACCAAGGATTCATTTCTGATCACTACCAGAGTGTAGCCAGTAAATTTGGCTAGAGCCTTGGGTACTTTCATATAAATTAATGTAAAGTGCTTCCTTGGTGTGATAGTTTGAAACTGTATAAAGACAAAAGCTAAAGCACTGTGAGTCAGATGTTCTAGTCTGGACAGAGCAGGAGAGTGGCACTGAGCTGGGAAAAGTTCGAGGAATAAGCGCTCTTCCCTTAACCACCCAGGAGGAGGGAGGGAGGGAGGACTGCTCCTTCAAGTAGAAGACTGGGGAACAATGCAAACTTACGGTCCAGTCCTGTAACTATATATGGGGTAGAGAGTGGTCAGTAACAGTGTTAAAGTTCTAATTGAACATACTTTTGTGTCATTAAAGCTTGGGTTAACAGTCTGTAAAGGAATTCCTGGAAAGAATGAATCCTACCTGACACACTATGAGCTCCTCATGTGGACAAAGAAAATAAATTATGTCAGTATCGCAATTTATCAGAAAACCAATGCTGACATTGATTGAAAACTTTATGTTCTCAGTAAAAAGAGTTGCTTTTTCAGAAAAATCCAAGATTTCAAATAAAAACTAGTGAATGAATAAGAGGAAGGGTTTATGACATGTTGGTTACAAATGATCAGTAGGAGTGCTTAGGAAGGATTTCAAAATGCAAAGAGGTTAAATCATATCTGTACATTGGCTGTGCTTACACACACTAAGATCCACAATACTACAGCTTAAAGAAATGTTGTATACATACACACATTCAAGAATGTTAAAACTTAAAACCAATTCTCAGCTGTGTGTGTTTAATAACCTACAGCACTGGCTTGAGCTGTAGCTCCATGCTTGAGCACCCATCTAGCATGTGCAAGGTTCTGGGTTCAATTATTAGTATGTATGTGCTTAAAGACATACATGGAAAAAACTACAATACTAGATCATGAAAAAAGGTTTCAATTTACATTTAGTTGTACAGTTCCTAATGCCTTTATCTGAGAAAACTTATTAATATTACATACTGATCATAGTACACTGCAATGAGGGATTTGGGTTGATTTACTCAGTCTCGACTGGCTGAAGTATTGCCAGGCAGTTACAAATTCAACAAGAAGCATCAGTCTATTGTGATATGTGTGATTAACAGTTCCATCACTAGCTGAGAAGACCAAAAATGTTTGAAAAGTCTCACCAAATTTTAATAAAATGCCAACACACATTTCTGGGTAAAATGCCTGCCTTTTGAGGCTAGGTTACAAATTATTGAAAATATCTATAAAGAAGAATGAGTTGTTCAGAGTGTCAAACAACCACCCTGGAAACATATATACAAGTACCATTATATAGACTGAACAGGTTAGATTTAGGAACATATGTGTATTTACATATGCATGCAATAACAATTTTTTTAAGAGGTCATGAATTAGAAGGAAAATGAGGAGGGATACATGGAATGATTTAGAGGAAGAAAAGGGAAGGAAGAAATATTATAATTATATTATCATCTTGAAAGTACAGAAAAAGAGAGAAAGAATTAGCAGACACCAACAGTCCCATAATGCTTGATTTCTGTTTCAATTGTTTCCACTTCTTTTGTTAATTCCAGATCAGTTTAAACACTGGTGAGCAGCTACTCAATCTAGTACAAATACTGAGGTATCTCAGTAGGGATTGTTCTTGGATAAGAGTCAAAGTAATTATGTTTTCACACAAGTAGCTAACAAATGATATTTACATGGATGAGAAGTGAGGGTCCTAATCTACATTTTAGAAGGAGATACATCTGCAGTTTTCATATTTTATTAAAATAGGCTAAAAATTAGGACCAGCAGCATGGCATTATTTGCAAAGTTGCTGTGATTATTCAATGGATGGATAGGTAGGTTGATGAATAGATACACACACATCTGTCTTACACAAAAGAACAACTAGAAAGCAACTTCAAATTAAAATTAAAAATGACTTAACCAAAACAGAATTAGTTAAAAATAGAGCTGCCCTCTAAAAAGTTAAAAATTTAAAGCATGGCTGATAATAAATATAGAAAGAACAATCAATTAAGGAATTTTTACCATGGGTAGTTTACAGCTATTTTGTAACTAAACATCTTTCTTTTAGGATTATACTATCATGGAGAAATGTTTAGCACGTAAGTTTCAAACTATTTTCAATTCTCGGATCTCTGACCACAGAGCAGAGGCCAGAGCTAATACAGAAAGAAAATAGAATTAGACTAAGGGGTAGAATGAGATCTACCTTGCTTTTGAAAGAACAGCCCTGTATGTCTCCCTCTGGGCCTCATCTGTCACCCTTACTTTACGCTGGAATAGCAGGGCAGGCTCATGGTGGATGCTCAGATACAGCCATGGTAGAAATTCATTATATGAAAAATGTTCATGGGAAATGCATCTGTTTGTGAAACTCATTTTCCTTTAGGAAGAAGAAAGGAGAGAAGTAGGAGCTCTTGGTGTCTGCCCTCCATTTTTCAGCTCTGAAGTTCCATGGTGACACTATGTCAAAGGGAAGCTAGATTTTCCTTCTTTAAATTTCTGCAACTCTATCTAAGCTTGGTGCTCAAGGAGGCTGAAATCAGAAGACCCGTGTCTGTTTTCTACACTCACCACAGTCTCTGGCCTGTGGATCAAATCCTCACATGCCTTTACGTATGTGTATTTTATTCAAAAGCAGCAAGCTGCTACCCTGAAGAACTGATGGCCCAGTGCAACTCTAAGAAAACCATGTTGACGATCTTTGATGGTTAGTGCTTAAGACCCTTGCAGGGAACAAAAGAGTTACTGTGGACTTCATGCTCTAGGAAAATAAAAGATAAAAAAGAACTCCAAACCTAAATGAGAGGTATTGTACTTAGGTTTCTCTTACTTAATCCACTTGTTTCACTCACAGGAGCCAAGGACCACTTCGCTCTTTTTTTTTGTGGCATAGTGTGTCGTCATGGGAACCTTTATAAAAAGGAATTCTTAAAGAAGTCGCCTAAGCACAAAAGGTCAGTATCCCAGCCCTAGCCCTGGCTGTTCTTTGTCTAAGCAGCCAAGGATGTGAAGGTAAGGAGGTCTGGTGCAAATATCCAAATATAAACAACTGTTTGTTGACTCTAAAACCCTGATGAGTGTTTTCATCTAGAGTGCTTAACAGCTTTCTGACATGGTGGCAGATCCTATCTTTCTTCCTTTAGTGAACAAACAGCCTCCCCATCCCTCTCTGCCTTCACAGTCATTCAACACTTTAACTCTGAAGAGGATGACAAAGTCTTTCCTTTAGATAGACTTAAAAGACACGAGGAAAAAATAGAGCCATTTAAAACCCTCACTTCTTTCATTATCACTATCTCCTCTTTTTATTGTTTCTTCAACTTGCCAGTCCACAAAGACAGCCGCTAATGATTACATTTGTGGTCCTGGGCTCTGTGATCTAATTGTGCCGGCTTCTGAAGCCACATGTCTTGGCCAGTTACACAAACTTGATTTGTAGAAAGAGGGTTTGAGAGACATTTTCCTTAGAGTCTTCCTACTCAGTCTTCGAGGGTTGTGTATGCTATACTGTTAGATTTGTTCTCACCTTCAGCTAACCTCCTCCAAGAATCCTGGCCTACACATGGAATGAGGAGGGTCCTGCTTGTGGAATCTGTTAGTTTTTCCTTTTCATTTGTCTTTGCCAGCTGAATACTACATAAGACAATCGCACTGGAAAGTCAGAGATATACTGACACCAAAACTCATGCTAGCAAATTCTGCTAGCAAATTTATAGGAGTAAAAATATAATCAGTTATTTTCTAATAACGTAACTCTCTCAGACAAATTTTATGTATTTCCCTTAGCACTTACCATATTCCCATCTGTGAGAAACTAACCCTTACTGACAACCTCACCTATAAAATACTTACAAATTGAAGAAGAGGATGCCAAAAAGGAGTATTATTCAAGTAGATTCTTCTGTAAAATAACTGGTTGACATATTTGAAGATTTATGGATGCAGACTCTGGTCTATTAGCAAAAAGATGCAAGTCATTGATTCCTTTTGGCTTTTTCCACTCTAGTTTTTATTATATCTGTCAAAGTAGATTTATCTCTAATTTGGTTGACATGTTTGATGCTAGCTTTTAAAGTTTACACCATTGTTTTATACCTCAACCAGAACCCATATTTACATGATAATCTGAATGAAAATATCAACAAATGAATATGCTTCTAGTACCAAAAACATTTGGTTTAAAATGTATGGATTAGACTTAAGTGCTTCAGTAAAATTTACCAGTCTCCAATATAAAACAGCTGTTTTCAGTGGCACAACAAGTGCCCAAGTCTAAAGAACTGATAGACAGAAGATCCTTGTTCCAGTTCCTCTTTAGCTCTACTGAACCTAGGAGTTTGCACAGTCTCTCTTCCTACAATAGACAGCTTGCTTCCCCCTTGAGACATAGAGTTTTCAGAACCATCCCCCGCCCAGAGTATGCTGCTCTGCAAAGCTTGTTGGTAGTAGTTTCCTTTTGTGATTCCTAAACTGGCCTTTTCTATGTATGAACTTACCCATGAGTTAAACAGTTTAAACATAATTTCGCTGCTTCACTCTTCATCTGGTAGTTGTTTCAGAACTACTCATTGTTTAATATGTCAGTAAATAACCATTCACAATCTCTAACAGTGTTGCATTCTCAAAAGCAGGTTAGTTAGAGGAGTAATATAAACAAGGTTGTTAGGAGACACTGGCAGGCCATGCTCTCCTTTCTCAGCAGCAGGCTTATGTTACAGTTAAGAAAGCCTCTTCCTTTTGTCTCTGTGGCTTCAGCTGCTCATAGGTTCTACTGTCTAATTAATCCTTACTTAAAATTCATCTAAGTAAGTTTAGCATGGGTAGGAAGTTGGTTTCTGTTAGCTGTTCCACCTTTAACCCTACTGCACATCTGGGAAATATTCAGTTTTAGAACAGGTCCAAGCCTTTTGGCATTAACTACCTTAAAACATTAAAATATCACCAGGAATTTGCCTCTGTTTCAGAAAATGAAAAGCATATTTGAAGTATAAACACTAGTGTGCCACTAACATTACTGGTAGTGATTGTAAGACACATTCCTTTATTATAAGAGGGTCAGAGTAAAGAAACAATTAGATGAAACTTGTAGAATCAGCCTTAATTGTTTGTTCTCCTAAAATATCTTTGTATGTCTGTGAATTCTGCAAGCAACACACTGTGAATGCTACTATTTTACTTCAAGGTTATTGTACTTTTAAGAGAATAATGCATGCCTTCTGTAATGGTATAAAAATCCCATCTAACTCTTGAGAAATATCTAAGTTATAATTTAAACTGCTAAAATTTTATAATCTGTTAAAATTAAAAATAGGAATTATTAACTTGATCAGTTTTAATTCTTTGTGAGTTTTTTTTTCTTTAAATTTTTAAAATCCTTATTTGGGTGTTTTCTTCAGTCTCCAATCAACCATAGTAATTAGATTTTACATTCTTGTTGTTGACAATTAAAAGTGAACTTGAGGAAAAACACATTGTATAATCACTTCTTGGTCAAATTATGAGAGTTGTAACTTCATTCATACGCTAGAATCAATGGTAGAAGGAGAAATGGACAAATGGTGTTTGTAATGTCTGTTTGTTTAATTTGAAGAAAAAAACTTAAAGATTTATCTGGGAACTGAATTTGTGTCTTTGGACAGACCGCTTCCCTTCATAAGGATAGAAACTCGGGTAGACCAGATAGCCCTTCAGATTTTCAGGCACTTCATTGAAGAGTTTATTTGTTGCTGGGATCACTCTGTACTTTTCTCTACTGTAGTTTTCATGTTGGATCCTTACTCAAAAATCTAGATATTCAAAAACTGTTTGTAAAATTCCTACTAACATCCAAGTGACTATGCTCAAACATATTACACAATTTAAACATCTTTTGAAAAAAAAAACAAGAGGAAAAGGGCATTAAAATGTGTTTCTATGTGCTTTTAATCCAGTTATTGTTTTTTTTTCTCAAGCAATTTCCATTTTTGCTTCATTTATTTATTTTTTCTAAAAAGCACTGACATTTAAAAAACATTCTTTTAAAAGGTCACTTTGAAGACACATACGTTGTACTGGGAGTGTTATATGTGCAATTAGGGCTCTTTTCTTTGTGAAACCTTGCCAGTTTCTCAGATGAATGAACATCTACTAGCCCAGTTTTCAACACCTTTTGTATCTGTGGGTCTGACACAGTGTTATTGATCCCATCTTGCTTGCAAAAACCATGTGGAATGCAGGATGAGAGGTGGTTACTAGCCAAGATACACAGAACCAAGGACCACCAATAACCACAGTCACGGATGTATCATGTTGAAAGGAATGTAAAAGAGTGCCATATTATGGTTACCCAATACTTAGTGATTGGTTGATATTTACATGTAGACACACTTGATCTGGAGACATCCAAGCTGTGTTCTGAATGTAGTGCAGATGAAAATAAATAACTCAAGAAAGAAAAAAAAGAAAGAAAAAATTACAAATTCCTCTGCAGCTTCACACTCCTCAAGAACAGCTACTGGAATTATGCCCATGACAGATGTCCATCCTAGGTGTGAACCACATTTTACCAATGGAATAAAACAAAGAGCAGTTTAACATATTTTAGTCTTTCTTTTTCTTTTAATTGGAACTCAATTGACAATAGTTTCAGCTTTGTCTTAGCAAACTGTAAACTGTAGTTTTGGAAAAGCCAGCTAACTTCTCATGACCCTCCTTCTCATCTGTAAAAGAAGGAGGTTGCTCCAGAGGTGAGTATCAAAGCTTTTTCCATCTTTACAGTTCTGTGATCTATGGACATGTGCTGAAGTTACAATTTAGGATTTGGCATCTGATTTTATACTGCTAGTGCCATGGTATTGCTTATTTCATTAACTTCACATGTTGTATTTCCCCTTGTCAGCCTAGTTTGACTTCATTGTTTTTATTTTCAAGTAACTATACTTAAACCCCATTGGCAACAATAGGTGATTTTTACAAGAATTTTTAACCCTACTTTGGAAATAAAGCCAGTACTAGGTGGTACCTGTGTCCTATGGCCCTCTAGTGGGTGAAACCATGTATTGCTTAGATTATCCATGAGCTTGATTGGGTAGTTCCTCTCAAATTTTTTCAGATTATCTGAAATAAAGCCTCAATTTCTGCAATTCACAGTCCCAGATGTTTTAAAAATCATTCTCAGGCCGGGCGGTGGTGGCGCACGCCTTTAATCCCAGCACTCGGGAGGCAGAGCCAGGCGGATCTTTGTGAGTTCGAGGCCAGCCTGGTCTCCAAAGCGAGTTCCAGGAAAGGCGCAAAGCTACACAGAGAAACCCTGTCTCGAAAAACCAAAAAAAAAAAAAAAAAAAATCATTCTCCATGAGTCATTCAGGTGTTCAGACATCTTATCTTAATGATACAAAGCAAGAGCTACTCCCATTTCCCTAAAAGTCCACATAGACTGGAAAAGCCCTTTAGATTTTTCTGTCAGGTTAAGATACAATTTTAATTGTGTTTCCAGTCCTATTCATAGCCAGTGTCCTATTTAGCACTAATCTGAGAATTACATCCTAAAAAACCCCTCATTTTAATAAGGATAGTTTATAAAGAGAAAAGAAAATTCAACTTTAAGTCTTCCTGGGAATTGTATGATCACCAAACTCCATGTCAAATATAATTATAATTATGTCATCCTAAAATAGTCATTGATTTATGACTGGAACATTGTTCATGAAGATGAAAATTTCCATCTATTTAGGTTATCATTTTGTTATTATTTTTCTTCTTCTCTTTTTTTTTTTTACTGCAATAAGCTGATCATGAAAAGCTAGTCATCCCACACTAACGTAATTTATAGTATATGTGTTTGCTGGTCTGGATTTAATTTACTGGGTTTTCCCCATCAACAGCATATTATATATTTGTGAAAGAAACTATTCTGTAACTAACTTGGTAGACTATGGTATTTAATATAAGTACAGTCATCTTATTAACCTTATAATTATTCAAACTCTTGAATATGGGAAAATCAAAATGTAATTGTGACTGCTAATTATGAAAATGACTTTATCAGAGACTGGAAAAACAAGAACTCTTCTATGACTTCATATCCTACAGACTAGAAAATGCAAACAAGATGGTAAAATGTGCATCATTTCTCTGGATATTCGATAAAATTGTAGAAAACTTATCTTTTCATCTTACTGTACCCATATGCTTTCCAACATTTTTAAAAGCAATTGTCTTCAGTATTTATTTCATTAATGTTTTTGCAAAGCTGTGATCTCATTGCTCCCGATTATTATGTCTTGTGATTATGAATTGAGTTCCTTATACCTTTCATTTATTATTTGTAGTTCAATTAACAATTTAACCCTCTCTTTATATATGTATACATTTATAATATATGTGCACATATACATATATAATATATGTGTATATACATATGTATGTGTACATGTATAGGTATATTAGGTATATTAACCCATACTCATACCTAGTATTTTAGTATTCCTCATATACATTTTTCGAAGATTATTTTATATACTGTTCTTAGTATGCCTATGCTTTGACAGAATTCTGTCACTTGAAATCAGGTATGTGGTGATATATTGTGTCCCCCAATATATTGTGCCCCCTAATAAAGCTTATCTAAGGATCAGAGGAAAAAGCCAGCCACTATATTAAGCATAGAAGTCAGGCAATGGTAGCACATGCCTTTAATCCTAGCATTTGGGAGTAAAAGATCCATCTGGATCACTGTGAGTTCAAGGCCACACTGGGAAACAGAGCTAGGCATGATGACACACACCTTTAATCCTAGCACTAACCACAAAGATCTGGAGGTCTGTACAGACAAACAGGAAGTGATGTAGGTGGGCAGAAAGAGGAAGTGAGATGCAGAACAGAAAGGCATATAGGCATGGGTATACAGGAAGTAGGTCTCTTTGGCTGAGGATTTCCAAGTGATAAGAATGTGGCTGGCTTCTTTCTGCTTTTCTGATCTCTCAGTTTTTACCCCAATATCTGGCTCCAGGTTTTGTTTTTGTTTTTTTCTTTTAATAATAAGACTGTTTAGCAATTTGTGTTACACAAGTATGAAATTTTCTACTTCTAGTATTGTGTTAGTATCTAAGAGTCCATATTTTACAGCACTTTATGTTTCTGGTCTTCACATTAGGCATACTCAACTTATATGTCTTTTATTTACTTTGATTCAATAATATTGAAAAACAATTAGTATAAAATACTTAACAAGATAAAAATAACACAGAGTACTAGATTCTTTCATTTGTTGTGAACCATATCACTTCACCTCCTGAGGTTATCTCCCTCTAAAGAAAGGTGGCAGAGGACTTCCTCCTGAGTTATGGAATTGAGGAAGACTCTATGGAGCAATGCTTACGAGTCTTGGCTTTAAAAGTTTCTAATTAGTTGGATTAAATCCTGCTTTCACCATGGACTGTCCCTGTGACTTTGTGTGGATTGTGTAATCTTGATAAACCTGGGTCATTCCACTGTTATCTGAGATAATAATAGGATTTAGAACTCTGCCGGAAATTAAATGCCATGATACCTTCAAAGCATTTGGAATGATGATAATACTCATGTGGCAAAAATGTTGTTAATTAATCTATTTTACTTATCCCAGGAGACAAAGTTTTCATTTGAGTTATGTTCCATCTAACCTGAAGCCCAGAGAGAAAAAGTATTATAAGGGAAAAACAAGGAAACACAAAACAAAAGCAAAAATGACAAAAACAAGTGCTTACCAACCTGTTTGTTAGGAAGAGGGCAAAGCAGGTTGGAACATTTGGGGAATAATCATGGTGACCCCCAGATTTTCTCCCCTACTGTGTTCCTCAGCACTTAACTCAAACAAGAAACATGACTGTCACAGACAAACTGTAGACACATCCTTAAGACCACACCACTGCAAAAAAGTTTTTTTTGAATCTCTACCAATGATAGAATTGTCTGGTGATTTTGTTCATAAATGTTATTGAAGTTTCTAAAACTGATAAATCTATGCTCTATCAGTGATCTCAACTAATTTTAAAATATCACACAGCTGTTATACTGAAATATAATAAAGATAATACTCAAGGAACAATATTGTCAAGCCCTAAATAAAAGGGTAATCAATTGAACGGAACAGAATTGTGGAGGATAATCACAATAAGAAATAAGGTTTAGGCTAAAAAATTACAATAGAGTTTACAATTAGATAAGCCATGTCAACTGACACATATAGTTTTTAACATTAAGCAAAAGTTCAGGCCTGCGCAATGCAATAGCAAAGAAAATTGTGGAGTGTCAGGGCTAAGGAGAGGAAGCAACACAACCATTAGCATGAGGTGACAGGACAACTCAACTAAAACACAGAGTGACCTACCTACTTTAATCATTAAGAGTTCTTAAGTTTTGTTCAGTACAAGTTATTTTAAACCAGGAGTTTTATTATGGGTGCCAAACACTATTGGGAAATAAAATGGTAGGTGATTAAAAACAATAGAATTATTTATTAAGTAATGTTGAAATCATTGTAAATGGTGATACAAACTGAGAAAATCTAAGTGTCCAACTAAGGACATATGTTGGATTAATTGTTAATCCAATGTATGGTCAGTGCATTTTGACTGGTGGTCACAATAATGGTAAAAAGGATGGTAAATGGCATTAATGATTGCTCATAATGTAAACTTTAAATACACTGCTAGATATCAATAATTCTATAAAAGATACAATCTAATTTATGTGATACATGTAGTTTTGACATACTAGAGAGGAGGAAGATGATCCAAAATAATAGTGACTCCTGTGAGGGATGACATTATTTCTGTTTTATTTTGTGTGTGTGTGTGTGTGTGTGTGTTCTTCAGTGTTTTCTAGAGCTAGTATTCATAACTACTTGATTCTGAGAAAAGAGGACTTGATAATCAAAGTTGACAAACACCAAAACAAAGATGTAGACCTTCTGGTTTTGAGTCCCTGTAGTGAGCAAAGCTCCTTTCTACTATTCATAAGAGATAAATGGTTTTCTACACTGAAAGATGCCTCCCAGCTCCCATTCATGGTGATAAAAGCATCACTCTAGCTTGGGTTTTGATGTGTTTTAAAGATCATCAGAGCTTTCCCTTGCTCTTTCCTCTCTGCACACAAAATCAAAGAGACTTTTATTATGAAGGGGTACAACTGTAACAAAAGCCTCTTCCTTGCTTTTATTTTACAATGTAAAGTTTCTCCATAACTCTATTGGAAATTCACCAATTATTGACGTACTCTGTCAATTTTCATTGGCTGTTGTTATTAATGGCTTCTGCTTCTAGTATCAGAGACAGGAGAACAGAGACATCGTTATTTGGTGAAAGGATTAGTGTAGAAAATCAAGTAATATCCACATGAAGATTATTCAACCAGGTACTTACTAATGAATTTGAAGCATGTTAAAAATGTCAGTCAGAATGTGGATAGATGTTCCTGCAAAGCCAAAACAATGAATCTAATTTCCTGTTTATTTAGAATGAACTCTGTTTAATTTAAAAAAAGAAACCCTTTCCTCTTATTATTTTTCTTACTAAAAATGATCTAAGCACATAATGAATACGATTTAAAGAAAATAAGCTACGAAAATATTCAAAGCATCTAATCTTTCCAGAGAACATTTTTGAATGAGTTTAATGATTTTTATTTGTATATCTTAGCTCCCCGGTGTTATAAAATGACCAGAATGAATTATTTTAGAATGTGTAACATTACTTTTAAGTAATATTAATGTTTAATCTATTGACACAAGATTAATCTACCACCCAAAGATATTACTCATATTATAACTTAATTTATTTTAACTGTTAAGTGGACACTGGTGGGCTTTTTTTTTTTTTGATACTACATTAAATAGTGTTCAGGACTAGGAAGATTTAAAAAACGCACACACATACACACACACACACACACACACACACACACACACACACACACAAAATTTAAAATCTTGATAGTAAGGCAGTCAGTCTATCAGGGAAATTTTCTTTGTGTGAGTCAGCTTCCTTCTGTTCTGCCAAGACAATTTTGCTGTGTGTTTGCAAATTATCTGACCCACAATGACAACCTCCCACCAGCACTCTGTATGTGAGAACAGTAACCTATTAGGCCCATGCTGAGAACTGTCCACTTACTTCTTTCTCCACTTGGAGAGTCTTTGAATGGTGTCTCCTTATCTCACAGGTTTCCTCTGGACATTTGACCCCTATCTGTAATGTCAGGCTTCCTGCTCTTTGCTCTTCAGCTCCTCACCTTGCCACTTCGGGTTATATTCACCCTCCCTTTCAGGCTCCTTGTTATCTCAAACAAAGGGTCATCACTTTAGGCCATCTGCCTTCATTCTTTTTATGTCCTATCAACACCAGTCTCTCACATCTGAATAGAGACTTAGGTCTCTATTCTTACACACAGCTCTCAAATAGAGTACTGTCTTACACATTTCTCTTGCCTTCTGATTACTTTCTCTACTATTTGGTTAGTGGTAGGGAAAAAGGTAAGACATTAGTATTTATAGGAAACGAAGAAGGAGGAATTTAGGGGTGCAGCTGTGTCTTTTGCTCTATCACTACTATTGTGTTTTATATATCTGTGTATCTACAATTGTGGACAGTTAGTTGAAGGGTGGTATTGAAGAAGAGAGGAGTATGTTAAAAGGGCACGAATGGGTAAGAAAAAAGTAGTGAGTGCAGACAGAAATGCAAATATTTGAATTATCAGAATTTGGAAGGTGAAATGAACAAGAGTAATAATGTTTTTTGGGCTTGCTTCTTTCTCAGTCTCCAAGAATACAAGAGTTACCCAGGTGTGGTGGCACATGGCTGTAATCACAGTACCCCTCAGTATGAGGCAGGGGAGTAGCCATGAATTCAAGGCCAGTCTGGGCTATATAGTCACTTAGAAGTCAATCTGGGTTAACTAGTTAATAAGAAGCTGATCTGGACTACTAAGTAAGACTCTGTCCCCAGGAAAAACAAAACAAGTCAAAGAATGGGAGAGTTGTAAACTCAAGTGAGAATCAAAAACCTTTGTCTCTTCCCTGTATCCCTAAGGTGACAAGTCCTGGGTATTTGATGCTGTCCTTAGACTTTTTAAAAACACTCAACAGTGACAAGAGAAAATCATATGCAGTATAATAAAGTATGGAAATTTAAGAATAGGATATGAGCACATGTATTTAAACACTGAAAAGGGTTCATCAAGATTAAAGCATAGTTCCAGGCTTTCTTGTCATAATGTGAAATATTACTTTTCATTATTTTGTTAGTATTGACATAACTAATTTATAGTTCATATCTGTCACTTTGAACTACACAGCATACACTAGGCATGAACTTCTAAAAGAAAATGCCTCTTAAGAATTGATCCAGGGGGGAGGGGCCTTGGTCCAGCCTCGGTTTGGTGTGCCAGTTTTAGCTGACTCCCCAGAGGAGGCCTTACCCTCTCTGAGGAGTGAACGGGGGTGAGGGGGTGGGGGGGGGGGTAGGCTGGGGAGAGCGGGAGGAGGAGAGGAGGGGAAACTGTGGTTGGTATGTAAAATGAAAACATTTAAAATGAAAAGAATGATAACAACAAAAAAGAAAAAAGAGGTAAATAAAAAAGAATTTAGACTACAACACACAACAAACTCAATGGTATTTTTGGAGATTTTTTTTTTCTCATATTGCTTTGTTTGGGTATTTGTTACCTTACTAGTCTTCTGTTTATATTATGGTTTCTGATTTTGTGTTTTATAGGTGTTGTGTGTATGTATGTGTTTCTTTGCTTCTTTGTTTTTGTTTGTTTATTTTGTTTCATTCTGGTGTTTTTGTCTTTTTATTTGCCTGTTTGTTTCTAAAGAGAGAGAGAAGGGAGCCTTCAAATTGGAAGGGTGGGGAGATGGGTGGGATCTGGAAGAAGACGGGAAGGGGAAACCATGATCAGAATATATTGTATAAAAATATTTTCAATGAAAAGAAAAAAAGCTTATGTTACATTGGAGTAGGTTTATTTGATTTTGTTTTATTTTTCTGTCACAGATTCCTTTCTAGGATTTAGAGTGTGTTCTTGGATTCAGTCATAAATATAGAGAAGAAATGAAAAATGATTTATTCTACTTTGCCTAAGAGGAAAACAATGTCAGGCAAAGAAGAAAGTAAATATATATCTGAGAAATTAATGTTAAAAGTACTCTAAGAGCCAAGCAGTGGTGATGCAAATCTTTAATCCCAGCACTCAAGAGGCAGAGGCAGGTGGATCTCTGTGAGTTCGAGGCCAGCCTTACAGAGCAAGTTCCAGGACAGCTAGAGCTGTTACACAGAGAAACCCTTCTTGAAAACCCAAAAAAGCAAAGAGAAAAAAACAAACAAATCCTCTAAGAATTTGGTTTATACTTTGCTTTGAAATACGTTTTCTAACTAATCAGAAAAAAATATTCTAATCAGGTCTTCATTTGCTACTATTTTTCTAAGTCTCTGGGTGTATCTAATCTTGGGCTCTAAAACAAAAGTTTGCATGGGAGGTCAAAGAAAAATAAACAGCAAGAAAAGTGTGTTCATCAGGTAACTGTCCTACCATGGCAGTCTGTCGTGAGTTTGGTTTCTTTCCCACTTACGTTTTACAGATTTAGTGACTATGTCTTCCTGGACATTTAATATAGAAATACATATTCAGTTTAATCAAAATGGTTAGACTGAACATTTAAAGACTTAGCAAAAAACAAGAATTAAAAATAAAAATTCAAAAACAACACCATCCAGTTCTACTTTGTTGGGACATCGGGTTCGATTTACTGAATACAAATGCTAGACACACACAGATATCCAAACATCAATATAGATATCATACATTTGAACACAAATAAATGCTAGTTTTGATGTCACAGATATGTAAATATGAATTGCCAAACAGCTTGTATAAATAGCAACTTGAATAGCAATTCAAAGGAATTTTAGGTAATGAAGTTTATGGAAGGCTTGATAGAAAAAACAAAATCCATTATTCAAAATATTTATTGATTATCAGTCATAGATCGAGCCCTACAATAAATCCCAAGCAGAAATCCTTACCATAGTCAGATGAAAACATACAAGAGACTCTTGTAGGGAAGTGAGGGGCTGACAGGTCTCACATAGCCCATGCTAGACTAGAACTCCCTTTGTATCTGATGATGACCCATGAGCTCTTGATCTTCCCTCTTGCTTCTGTTTCTCAAGTGATTGTCTCATAGAAGTGCACCATCACACGTGGCTTCAGGTTACTTACAACATTAAAGCCTACTACTAAAACAAAGAGTCATGAATCTAACAGGGACTGGTAGGGGAAGAGAAGAGTTTGGTAAGTTGAGAGACAAAAAAAAATGTGGTGAGGGGAGTAACTAGAATACATTGTATACATGTACGAAATTGTGAACTTTTAAAAGTTAAAAAAAAACACAGTTCGTCAATGCTACGCTTTGGGGTTTTTCGGTAACTTGAGCAAAGGGATTAAACGATAACACCTCCAAATTTGAGAATTTCAATTTATCTTTAAAATTACTAGATGGAATCTATAACATTAAAACAGTGATAATGAAAGACTTTATAGCATTATTAGCCCCACAGAATGATTCTTCTTTTCAAATTCCATCACAACATTTGGAAAGATCTCATCAGGTTTTATTATCTATTTTTTTTGAAGAATTTTATACAAGAGTATTATATTTAAATCATTTCAACACCTCTTTCTACCACCTCTAACTCCTCCTCCCATGTGCCTCCACCTCCTTTCAAGTTCACGACCTCTTCCTCTATAATTATTATTCATATGTGCCTCCCCCACAAACACAGACAGACATAAACACTGACCCCATTTAATGTTGCTCTTACGTACACGTGTTTAGGGCTGACCATTTGGGACAGGAAAACTTACTAGGGGACACATCCCTGGAGAAGACCGATTCTCTGTTTATCAGCATCGTTACGACAATCTACCCATCATTCTATCAGTTTCCAAACTGCAGGGAAGAAATAACTGTAAGATTGGTGCAGATGTGTGTGTGTGTGTGTGTGTGTGTGTGTGTGTGTGTGTGTGTGTGTGTGCGCGCGCGCACATGTGCACTTGTGCTCTCACCCACATGTGTGTAAATGGTGAGGTGTGCACTTACACAAACAAATACAAGTAATCTGATCATTATATGTAATCGCATAATTATTCACTACTAGAAGATTTTGTTTTTCATTTAATGGCTTTATTTGCAATGGACTTCTCCATTTAAAGCTTCCTTTGATAGCCAAATTCAGTGTAAATATTAATTCTATATGGAAACAGTTTTGTCAATTGACAAGGGCAGGAGGAATCATTACAGTCATAACTTACACTAGATTCTCAAAGTCTAAATGTCTTTCAAACCTTGTGCTAATGTTATAACTCAAAAGTAGAAAATGCGGTTAAAGATCATGAATTAGTCAAAGGTGTAGCCAGTTATATTATTGTTTAGAACAAGTTATCTGGTAGTTTCATACTTAGTCACAATCTACTAAGGTGTGACATACATAACTTTCTAGTTGTCAAATAACATGTCAAGGAAACATGAGATATTTCTGAAGTGACATAGACATGATATGAAATAGTACAGAATCATAAAATGACACACAGCTTTCCACTCCTTGAGATATGTCAAGCAGAATCTCAGTTTAGAAACAATGTCTTTAGTATCTCTGGAATGCTTATTAATATCTCTCATTTTAACAGATGAAATCTTTACTTCAAAACTTAGATTATTCTGCAAAACACATCATGTAAGGATGACTTAATATATAATTTTCTTCATATTATTTATTGTTTTTTTGTTTATGGCAATAGATATTAGCTTTCCTTTATGAGAGTAATATGAGAGATGATTTCTTTTTAAAGACGTGTTATGTTAGTACACACAACAAATCAATTTAAAGGAAATATTTAGCAAATAATAAGGTAGAGGTCTAACAGACATAGCCAAGTTTCTAGCAGTACTATTTGAAATAGCTGTTGAAGAAGCAATACTAATAATGGCATAACAACCCAGCAATGGACTAAACTGACTGCTATATACTGACACCCACTAACAAACCAGACAGGTAAATGGAGATGATGCCACACACAGAGATGGAGATGACAAGCCATGCTGAATGACCAGAAGTCTGCTTAGAAGGGTAAACAAAATGTGTCCACAGTGACAATGAGCCAGTCTTGAGACTACCTGAAAGGACAGACATCAGCTTCAAGACTGAGGCTCACTGCATTTCTTACCCAAAGTTGAAGGAATCCCATTGCCATCATTCAGTTTTAGAGAATACTGAAACCCATCGTACCATAGGGGTAAATTCAGGCATATGGTGGAACCAAGTTTCCTTAGAGACAAGCAAATAGGTTGACAGCAGCACTGGAGTTCTTGCACTTGTCGGTAGATTTCTGTAAACCCGTACAAAATATAATTTTCAAGTGTTTTAAATGTCACATGAATGCTTGAATTTTTCTCCTAAATTTCAATCAGTAAAATTGTCAGCTTGAAGCTGAGTTTAGTGTAGGAAAAGTTTTAAATTGTTTTGTTGTGCCCCCCCCCCCCCCCCCCCCCCCCCCGCAGCTGCCTGGCCCATGTCTGTTTTGAGGGACAAATACTTTGTGTTTCCAGTATTCGAGATGGAGAGAGTGCTCTTCCCTTCAAGAGGATTTTCTGTGGCCTAATGCTAATAATAACAGTGTTTGAACATTGTTCTGATTTTATGGTATGCACTGGGTCAGTGATTTCTATGGGTCAGTAAAGGAAAGGAAGTTTTTGGACTTTCAAAGGATTTCACTTGAAAAAAATAACTCTGAATTTGGATAATACTCATTTGTCTATTCCTAGTAACATCTCCAATTTAGACTACATATGATAGGCATTTCTTTGGGTTTTGTTTTCTTTTTATTGTGTGTGGACCGTTGATCTTTGGCTTTGAGTGCCAAAAGTTTCAGCTAATTTAATTCATAGTTAGACTATACATTGTCTAGCTTCAAAACAAGCCTGTTGTATGCGTATGCACCATTTTTCATCCAATTTGTTGTTCCTAGCCATGAAGTAATAAATTTATTTTAAAGCACAGAAACTAACTTTTCATCATAATACAAGTTTAATAATTCTAAGGAGGGGCTCAAAAATACCTCTATGTTAAATGATACCTTTGCTAAGCATGGTGGTGCATGACTTTAATCTCGGTACTTGGGAGGTGGAGACATGGAAATCGGGAGTTCTAGGTTGTGCTTCACTTCATAGCGATTTCCAGGCCTGACTCTATCTCAAAAAAAGTCTTCAAATGCTAAAAGCTGAGGATTAATGATAAATTTTTATATTGTAAAATAATGCATGGTAGAATGAAAAAAATAGGACGATCTGATTTGAGCAAACACTGAAGAGAAATATAAGCTTAAAAACCCGAAAATGCTATTTCTAAGATGTATCAGAGTCCATCAAATTTGTATTAGTCTGTTCACAAGAATATTAATGCAATAAAAGTTTCCTTTGTTACCCAACTTCTAACCATTTTTCTTGAGAAAACAATTATTTCCATCATTAATATGTGTCTGTACGTGGGGCTGTGACAGCAGCATGTCTGAATCTCTATCATATTAAAAACATCCTTTCTTTGACTGACCAAGGGTTTTCTGCATTTCTCTCCATTTTTTTTTCTGTCCCCTTTCTCAGGACAACATGGGGTTTTCTGTAGGTTCACACTTCATTGTTTTACCCTCCCCCTCTCCTCATCAGCTCAGTTGGGTCTCTACTTGCTCTCATCACCATCTGTGGTACCCACATCATTCCAGAGGTCTTATCTCAAGCCTTCCATGGAAACAGTTTTCTAACCTGTGGTCTGTGATAACACTCTTGACTGTTGAAGTATTCTTTGACACCACTTCTTTCTTTCTCTATCTTTTCCAATTCCCTACTCATCGTGGAAATGCTATGTTGACTTTGGACTCAGGCCCAGATGCTCTATGCTGTTTCCACAGGGATCTGTTTCATGAGTTTAAATCCCAAACACATGTCAATGACGCCCAGACAGACATCTTTAACTGTGACATCTTTTGTAAGTCCATAAACCTCTACTTAACAGCCCTTGAAATTTTAATGGTGATCTTAATATCTCTGAAATTAACTGAGTGGTCCTCTTGAAGTTGTTCCTTGACCCACAGTCCTTCTCGGTACAAAGGAACACAAAGTCACTCTTCATGTGCCTGTACCTCCACTCCCATTTGCAGTAAAATCAAAGACTGATGTGTTCTACCTCCAATGTGTTTCAAGATGTCATCACTTTCTTAAAACTTGTTATTATCTAAAGCTATTTTCTCATTTACTTCAGACTTTCATTTTTCTTTCCTAGTTTCTCATTTCCAAAGGAGCATCATTCACCTCCATGAATTCCTTCACTAGCTTCCTCCTATTAGGATAGATGTTAAACACTTTAACTGACTATGCAATCACAATCTGCTCCTTAACTTCTTTGTTTTTGCTTTCACAAGTCATCATTCTTAATTTTTATTCTTGATTTTCTTAAGCTCAATGATTTTATCAAGGCTTCTGAGAATCATTTCCCTGATGTTGATATGGTATCATATTTGCTTCTCTGTTGCTGTGATAAAGACACTGACGAAAAACAACTTGGAGAGGAAAGGGTTTGTTTCATTTTACACTTTCATACCCTAATAGTCCAACACTTATGGGAGCCAAGGCAGGAACTGAAGCAGGAACCTGGAGGCAAGAACTGAAGCCAAAATCATGGAGGACCACTGCTGACTGGCTTGCTCCTTATAGCTTGCTCAACCTGCTTTCTTGTACGACCCAGGGTTACCTGACACATCAGTATTAATCCAAAAAATATCTCAAAGACCAAAGGCAGTACTTCAACTGAAGCTCTTTTTCCCAGGTGACTCTAGTTTGTGTCAAGTTGACAAAAGGAACCAGCACAGGCTTGCTTTCTCCCATCATCCATATCTCAATGAAAACCCTATTCCCTCATATATGGAAACTGGTATCAACAATACCTTCCAGTAGCTCTATCTAGAACTTTTTACAATAATACTAATTTTTGATGACCTATGCTATCTCATAAGTGACTTTTAAACATTTAAATTGTATCTAGTTACATTGGGAGAATTGAATAGTTCTATTAAACTTCTTCATTAAGTTAATTAATTTAAATTTTAAATAACTACATATGACTAGTGGCTTTCATTTTTGAATAGGATAGTTCTAGTTCTTTAGTGTCTCCCATTTTTTAAATAAATTGAAAATCATTCATTTTCATTTTATATTTATTTACCTACTTTTGAAAGAATTCTTTTACTTCTGTATGGTGTACATGAGAAGGCTTACTATGTAAAGACTCCAGCCATCAATCCTGATGGCCTGAGTTCCATCTCGGTGATCACATGCACACAAAATAAATAAATAAAATATTGAAAACTAAAAAGCTCAATGTGTTGGGTGGTTTTGTTGGATCAAGTCTCAACTCTTGCTTAGGCTAGTACCAGCAATATTTCCTTTTATGCTTGGGTGAGTTATATTCATCCTTCCTAAAGAAACCTAGAGGTCTCCTTTATGTGGCATTCTTTCCTGCCTAGCCTTCAGTACCTTACAAAGAATCATTTGGTGTGTCTCTGTGTAGAGACTTGTCATACTTTGGCCATGCACTGATTGTTATGTGAATAAATCACATGGAATACAGAGATAGGAGCTTCTTTCAGGACCTTAGCGCAGAGCAAAGGGTCTGGATAGAGCACATGGTAGATGCTGAAAGAGTAGCTGCTCATTCAATACAGCTCACATTCACATAGCAGGAGTCCTGCACTAGTGGTTGTCACCTAGGAACTTTGTATTAAAGTTTATATTACTATGATAGAAATTTTTTTTTTATTTTTTTTGAGATAGAATCTCACATTGTAGCACAGGTTTGCCTACTACCCATTTCATTCCTTAGTCCTGACTGGCCTTGAATTCTTAAAAATCCTCTTGCCTCAGCCTTTCAAGAGCTATGATTTCAGGCTTGAACCAATGTGGCTGGTTCTCTCATTTATGTAATAAAGGAAAATATTTTTGTTTTGGTAATATAATTTTATGTTTGGATAATGATGTGTTTCTATTTAATTTAGAAGGCAAATATAGGATCATTCCAGAAAAACATTCTGCAGTGTAATATTTTTCTTAAGGATCTCATAATTTGGCATACACATGAATAGAAAATGTTTGAATGAAAAAATTTTGACAAATACGATACTGGTCCAAAGAAGCCCCACAAAGACTCTGTCTGCCTTCTAGCTATACTATAGATGAAGTGGATGATGGTGCAACATTTCTTTAAAAAAGAGTTACACATTTCATGGAGGGCCAGCAGTGAATTATTAAAAATGCATTTTTGAAACCACTGACAATAATAGAATAAAATAATCTATAAGTATTAAACAAAGTTAACGCTAATAAAACTTACTAATGGAATCGTCTTGCCATAAATGGAAGCAGATCCAGGGACAGAAGAAAGGGCACTTGACTTGGGATCTGGATTTCATAATCATTCTGACACTAATTGTGCATATTTGTGCTCACTCAACCCTTGGAGCTGCAGCAGAAGTTCAGTGCAATTTTCCACCACTCCCACTCCAGATAAGATGAAACCTGTGACCCTTCTCATTATCTCTTCACTGGAGCAAGTTGCTGGGCTTAGTGAACACAGTGTGGACTATCCAGTTAAAGCTGAACTTTACGTAAACAGCATAGGAATCTTTACTCACTGTATGGGTATTCCACATGATGTTTTGCACATGTCTGTTTACAGTGAAAGTCACTTGTAGTTTAACTGAAATCTTGGAATAGAGCATTTCTTAAAGGAAAGGTGTTAATGGATGAAAATCTGGTAATTTTATGTGGGGAAGGTACTGGCAGGTCGTTCATCATCTTATCCTTTCCAGTAAAATCTCACTCCCAGTTTTCATTCCTTAGGCAATGTATCAGTTGCTTTGAGAAGCAGGGCTTGTTTTCTGTAGAGTTTCCCACAAACGCATTCAAGATAGTTGTATATGAAGCTGACTTAGACAAACATCTGTGAGTAGGGATGGGCACATACATTATGCCAATGTAAACAAAATTAATTAATTAATTAACCAATGGTGTGCTTTTTTTCCCACAGTACATGGGTCTTACTCATTGCTCCTCTTTTTCCTATAATCAGTAAACTTTTTATTGTTTACTTGCCTCTATAGTCTTTTACTGTGAATATTTAAACCACTGATCACTGATAAATTTATCCCTTATCCCCACTGGTTCAGGCCCTCTGAATGGGTGAGACAGTTGATTGGCTTGATCTGTTTGGGAGGCATCCAGGCAGTGGGACCGGGTCCTGTGCTCATTGCATGAGTTGGCTGTTTGAAACCTGGGGCCTATGCAGGATTGTTTGGCTCGGCCTGGGAGGAGGGGACTAGACCTACCTGGACTGAGTCTACCAGGTTGACCTCAGTCTGTGGGGAAGGCTTTGCCCTGGAGGAGATGGGAACGGGGGGGGGGGGGGGGGGGGGGGGGGGGGGGGGGGGGGGGGGGGGTTGGGGGGAAGGTGAGGGGGACGGGAGGGGGGAGAACAAGGGAATCTGTGGCTGATATGTAGAACTGAATTGTATTGCAAAATAAATTAAAATAAAAAAATAAAGATAAAAAAAATTTATCCCTTATGTATAAATCTATGGTATACATTAATGGCTAGGTAAGCTACATACTGGTCAGAATTTTTAAGTGTCAAACTAATACATGGACATTTTAATGATAAGGAAAAGTAGCCACGAGTAAACACAATTATAACTACTATAGAATACACAATGTACAGTATAATATTACTCAGAGTATCCATTTATTGTGCAGCTACATGATCACATGTAAGTGAAAGCTACATTGAGATTCCATCTCTAATAAGAAAGGCTACCATTAAGAAAACAAACAACAGCAAATGCTGTTGAGGATGCATGGAAAAGAGAATACTTACATATCACTGGTGGTAGTAATATAAGTTAGTTTGGCCACTGTGGAAATCAGTAAGAAAATCACTCACAAACTAAGAATGAAACTACTATGTAGTCAAGGTAAACTCTTCCTGAAAATGTGCCCAAAGAAATCAAAGTCAACATGCTACAGATATCAGGGCTCATCCATGTTTGCTGTAGCTGTAATGATAGCCAAGTTACATAATCAGCTTAGGTGTCTGTCAACAGATGAATGGGTGATAAATACACACAAGGAGGGTTTATTGAGCCATAAAAGGACAAAATTATGTCACTTGTAGAAAAATAGATGAAATAGAAGATTATTGTACTGAGTAAAATAAGTCAAACTCAGAAATACAAATAGACAAATATTGCATATTTCTCTCTCTCTCTCTCTCTCTCTCTCTCTCTCTCTCTCTCTCACACACACACACACACACACACACACACACACACACACACAAACATCATATTTTTAAAATACATATACTTGTACATATGGCATGAAGTCAAGTAAGAGACTATTTGGAGAGAGTAAGGAGACGAGGAGGTGCAGGGAATGTGGGGCTAGATTGGGTGTAAGAGTTTAATATGGTCAAAGTACATTATATATTTGAATAAAATATCACTACGAAGCTCTTCATTTTGTGCAATGAATATATGAGAATTAAAACTATTAATTACATAATCATAGATACCAAGAAAAAAGTAAAGATATTTTCAGCAAAATACAAAAGCAGATCTCTGTGTAGTAGAATTATGAGTAATTATTATTGTAGCACCACTTTTATCTTAAACACTTGTCATAATGAACATGAATTGAAATTATTAATAAGAAAATAATGCTTATATGTATATACATAAGCATACAAATAGCATACACATCACCTATGGATAAATTTACAATATATGCTCTTCAGTTGTATAGAATATATAGTTCATGTGTAAAATTTAAGAAATGTATACAGTTTTAAAGTTCCATAGGAACTTTTAGAAATGATATTTTTACTTTATCTGCAATTGAATTCATGAAAAAAATCATTATTTGATGTTAGAAATAACCTCATCAAATTACTGTGGTTCATTATTGATTTCTGTCTCATGTATTTCATGGCTCCATAGTTTGGATTTATTTTATGCTTTAGAATATGATTTTTAATAACTTTTGGTTGAGTTTTTTTTTTTTTAAGATTCTTTTTTTTTTCTTTTTGGTTTTTCGAGACAGGGTTTCTCTGTGTAGCTTTGCGCCTTTTCCTGGAACTCACTTGGTAGCCCAGGCTGGCCTCGAACTCACAGAGATCTGCCTGGCTCTGCCTCCCGAGTGCTGGGATTAAAGGCGTGCGCCACCACTGCCCGGCTTGGTTGAGTTTTAAAGTTGGAAAAAAACTCACATTTTTATTTGCTATCTTAGTAAATATGTCCCAACCAAAACCATTTTACTGTTATTATACATGTCTAAGAAGTTTAAAGAGTACCTAAAATTAACCCTCTTAAGTCAGTTTGCTTTTTCTGTAAGTGTTAAGTAAATAAAATTAGCTTACTCTGTTCAGCACACTCTGAAACTTAGGTCTTCATGACTCTAAGTTTCTTCTTTTCTACTTCTTAAGGGAGAAGATGATAATACAATGTAAAAATTTCTATTACTCACATTCAAAGTGATGCATAATTTACTATGTTAAACACAGTTATGAGAGGCCTGCACATTTCCTCACAGAAAGGAGGGGCTGTATCATCCCATGATAAACAATAATTTTAAAATGTGTAAGGGAGTCATTCTTAGAGTCTTCCTAAATGTTGTCCTAAGATGCTCTGTTGTTGATATAGGCTAGACCACGTTTTCTAATATGTTCTTTTGGAAAGGATCTAACTTCATTTTTATCCAAAAAAAAAAAAAAATCCTGAGGAGTTCAGAACTATACATGAAGCTTCATTCAAATGACTGTTCACTGGGGCTAGAGAAGTGGCTCAATGGTTAAGTGCACTGGATGCTCTTTCTGAGGACCTGGGTTCAATTCTCAGTACCCACATGGCAACTCACACCTACCTGTAACTCCAGTTCCAGGGCTTCTGACACCCATACACATTCATACATGCAGGTAAAACATCCGTGAACATAAAATAAAAATAAATTAAAACATTAAATAAATGACTGCTCACAGACACCATTTGTTTAATTAAAATAAAGAAGCATCTACAGTAGAAACTTTCTTTCTATAGCCAAGAGGAGCAGGTTTCCCAAGACAGCTTCAACATTAGGATTTAAACTCTGCCAAGGAGGAAGACTTCCAGGTTACCTATCACTAGTTTCTTTTTCTGTTTACTATTGTTTCTAGTTTGACATTTGGAAGCACTATAGCAAGTCATAGAAATTTCCATTTTTGCACAATGAAGTTGGAGAAATATAGTCAATCATATGAGTTAAGGTAACAATTTGGATTAAAAGATGTGCATCATAGATGTTCCTTTCTTTGAGTTAAATATACATGCACATACATACATTCAAAATTAGAATTAAATATTTATATTTATAGTTGGAATTTCTACTTTAAAGTCTACATTTTATCACCAACTGGGAAATGTTTAAGTTGAATATATTACTAAAAGTTTCTAAGTAGTAGAATCATAGAGTAAATCAGTTATTTTACTACTGATGATTCCATCTCAGACAAAAGTGAGCCAATGTTTAATTAGGAACGTAGCTCATAAAACAGGGACACTTTGGGCATTATAAATAATACTGTCTCTCACACAAGGTGTGAGAAAGTATACTTATATCTATAAGTTCTTTTTAAAATCATAAAATATGAAATAATCCACATAGAAATATATATATATATATATAATGGTTTTTCAAGTCAGGGTTTCTCTGTGTAGTTTTGCGCCTTTCCTGGAACTAGCTTTGTAGCCCAGGCTGGCCTCGAACTCATAGAGATCAGCCTGCCTCTGCCTCCCGAGTGCTGGGATTAAAGTCGTGCACCACCACCGCCTGGCAGAATTATATTTTATATTACCTTGCATCTTTCCTGACTCTAGCTACTATGTAACAAAGGAAAATTATGATGTATTTTTAAGACAAATAATTAGCTCTTAAATTTAAATACATGCAAAGTTGATGTAGAACCCAGTCCCAACTGAAACATGAACGACACAATCCCTCCACCTAAGGCTTAGGCATCATTTGGGAATGGGAGATTCAAAGACTGTAAGAGGCAAAGGAAAAGGGAGTTTGCTGTGTCTCCTTGAAATGTCAGAGAAGCTACACCCACGAAGTCACATGGCTGTCTAAACAAGGCCCGAACAAGGACACTAATGTGAAAAGGGGCTCATGAGGCCTCAACCCTACACAAAAAACTAGAGGCAACTAAAGAATGTTGAGAGTTGGAGAAACAGACTTCCTCAAGAAAGAGCATAACAATTTATTATCCAATACCAAATGGTCAGCCCTGAAGAAGCACATACAAGTAATACCATATTGACTGAACAGATTATATTTAGAAATATATATGCATATCCATCTATGCATGTAACAACAATTTAATAAAACAGAGGACATGGATTTGAAAGAAAGCAAGGAAGGGGTATACATGGGAAGGGTTATTAGGTGGAAAGGGAAGGGGAGATGGTGTTATATTATAACTTCAAGAAATAAAAAAATAATAATAAATTAGTTGCATATGAAGACCTTGGGACTCTCAAATTTTGTTTATTGCTACAGTATAGTTACAAATTATCCTTACAGATATGTTCAAATTTCCATTCTATTAGAGAACCTAGACATCAGTCCTCACATATATGTTACAAATGTCTGAATGTGGTGTAATGTCAGGCTGTAGTGGCAGGTCACATGTGGGAATTTGGTCCATTAGAAAGCTGTAATGCAGCTGGAGTTTTAATACTAAATCTGTGATGGATAAAACCCAGAGCTACCAGTTCAGCTACTGCCTGCCCTGAGTCACTCTATCTCCTCTCCAAAACATATGTAACATATTAACAATCCGATAATTAGTGCACATTCCTGCCTGCTCCTTAAATCCTCACTCCCAGATGCTGCTTTGGTGAGATCTTGGTTTTATTAGCTTGCATGATTCACTACCACTCTAACACCATTTCTTTTCAACTCATTAGAATTTCTACCCAACAGAGCGGTGTTGATGTAAGTTCAGGCCTTTGCAAATCAGTCATTTTCACTCTCTTTGCATAGAACCAGTCTCTAAATGATGTGTCCTTACAATTAGAACTGTGATCTAAATGGCATCAATGAGGAAGAGCACATAAAAGAATATTTATTTTACTTACACCTACAGTTAGGAAAACTATGTAGAAAAACAAACAAGCAGTTCACCAAGCAAGGCCATTATCTCCTGGCCTACACAGTATGTGTAAAAGCTTCATCTTACCAAAGCCCTCTGAGAAAAGTGGCCCCATCTAACATTTACAGAGGCTGTGCGAAATCCAAGCACACTATCTATCTTTTATGACATAATGTGCTTTTTGTAGACATGATGAATGATAGCTAGAACCGAAAAGGAAAATTACTTATGAAGTTCTGATATGAAAAGACTAAAAGACAGGAAATAAAAATATAAATGCACATATTCATTAGATATATGACTATGCAATTTATTTTTAGTGTGATAGTGTTAACTAAGAAGACAGAGAATAAGAAATCAATCACTTCATATTTCTTAATGTAAAGCAAAGGCAGACTGATCAGGTGTTAGTGAACATGAGATATAGAAACTAGGAGAATAGAATGAATGTCCATATTTTTCACAATACTTTTGCAAAAATAAATCATAACAATGAAAGCATACCACAGAATAGAAAGTTCAGCTATCTGACTGCTGGCTATTTTGAGGATAAGATGCATTATTTATACTTCAAGCATCATGATTCATTTTTCCTATTCTGTATTTGATAAGTAGCATAAAGTGAAATAAACTATCTTAAGTGGAACTATAGGCCAGATATTTGAAGCACAGCATTGCCTTTCCCACGAGACTTGACTCATTAATGCTTAAACAATAGAATGCTGATCATAAAACTCCCCATGGCAGGAAAGGGAGAGAGGTGAGATTGCTAAAATTTCCCCTAGGAAATCAATGATGGGAATAGAAGGATTTAATATCAGTTCCATTCCTAAACTTTAACCAACTCCATCCCAGCTTACAAGTCCATAGTCAGCCAAAAAGACAGTACAAGGTATTCTTTGCCAACTATACTTTAACAAATTTGGGAATCAAGATCAATTAGATGACCATTAGCAATACTATTAATAAGGGCCAACTTCTTAACTGAAAGGGAGTGGTTTCCCATGGGCAAAGTCTAGATAAAAGAGCATACTCCTTATTTACAACAAAATGTTGGGTATGTTTCAGTTTATCACAAAATCAACTCTCTTTGTCCCTGATGGTGAATTAAACCTAAATTCAACTTAGATTGAAGTCCAAAATAAGTAATTTTATTAGCTGATCTACCTAACACTTTATTACACAATGAATTCGATGTCGTAAACATGCTTTTTGGCAATCTGTTACTTTAGCTCACGAACTGACTTGGAAAACCCTAGACAACATTTGGATAATGACAATCTCATCTTGTCTGCTTTGGAGAGTAATAATGTAAACAAAATGAAATCTGTACTGGCAGCCAAATGCAATGGACTTTGTGTCTGTTCTTTCCAATATCTACGTCCCAGGCTCTTTCATGAGTATATTTCTGGAGGTAGGAAAGACTCTGTATCTATAGTCAAGGCAAGGATCTTTTACAGCACTATCAACTGTTTTCCACAGTGAGACATTTTCTATGAAGAGTGTTACCCAAGAAAGTCATCAATTTATCTGCTATTTTTAAAAGCAATTCTAAAGTTCTCTGAACTTTAATGGAGGGAGTGTCCATGAAAAGGTGTCTCGGATGGTTTTAGTTGTTGGGAGGGGCAAAGCAGCCTTATCAAACTGATGCAGTATTACCCAACTGCCATTCTGGAGGAGCAGGAATGAGGTGAGAGAGAAAAGAATTATACACTTTAGTCTAACCGGGTGACCTTGTATCCCAATATATTTTGCTCTAAAAAAAATCTAATGTTTCACTTCTTCCTGTTTTGACTGCCAAAAACTGTTAGTAAAAAAAGATAGTTAGACAGAAAAAATATATCTGTGCAGGTAGCAGATGCTGCTTAGGTCACTGACACCACCTGAAGTTTCCATGGATTGAAAAAAACAATCTGGAATCATGACAACTTATTTTGGCACAAGCACAACAAAGCTTGAAAGCTGAAGAAATTGGATGCTATACCCAAAAGGCACCATACAAGTAATCTCCAATCTCACTTTACAGCTGAGGAGACTGGAACCCCAAAAGTTCAGGGAATTGTGCAAAGCCACACCTTGCTAGTACTGGGATCATGGCAAATTATCTCTTGTCAGTTTGCATTTTTATTTTCTTATGACTTTGCAGCTTCAAAACCTGTTTTACATACACATACTACCAGTGAAGTTGTTATTAGAGAACTGAGTGCAACTGAGAATTCTCAGATGGGATGCTGTTTAAAACTTGCCAGGTGCCACTTATCCAGTCACTGTAGTAACCCTGAGCAGAATTCTACAGGCATTTCCATTCTATTACAAGGAGGCAGACATGTGATATTCAGTAACTTACTTCATAAGTGGTACAGCTGGGGTGATTAATCATCAGCTCTAGAATCTTTGTGTTCTAACCAATATGCCAATGTATGCCTAAATTCTCCTGTTTTGTTTGTTTTTTCTTCAACATTTCAGCGAATATAGATTTTCCTGTATAGTTAGTAAGTACCTTATTGCAAGTTTATTAGGACCCCAAAATCTTCCTGAGTATTTTTGTCCTGGAAGTCATAGGATACCTGCACTAATTATATCTTCCTAACTCTCTAACATGGACTGTACTGAAGACAGAGAAACAGAACTTCCATGAGGAAAGATAGACCTTGTATAACCTTGGAATTAGTGACATCAGATAGGGAAGCTTCATGGAAGGAAAGGTCTTCTTAGATCATCCTAGATTATCTAGCTTCCATCTTCGTCTTTTATTGTTTAAGAACAGAAAAAGCACTACAAACAAGAAGATTATGGCTTGTGGAGAATAAGGAAGATTTTACATGGTGGAACATTTAATAGACATTCAAGAGGCTCAGTCTTTAATTTAAGCTTATTGGGTAATTTCTTTATGCACTTTTTGCAGATTACCCTGTTTTCCAAGGATATACCATATACTTTGAAATTTGGAGTGAAGACTGCCATGCTTTTCTCGAGGTGCAATGGCGGGGGGGGGGGGGGGGGGGGGCTATACTGGCATATATCATCTCCAACTAAGAACTCTTCCTACATTTATCTTGTTTAAATTCAAGATTTGATCTTATTTGCAATGAATTGTTTGGTATTACAAGCATACATTTTATTAACTATGCTTAAATAAAACAGAATGACTATTTGAGTCAGAGGTTCTAAAAAACAAAAGGACATTATAGAGCACAGACAGCTAGCTGCTTTCTTGCTCTGCTAATAAAGGTCTCGCTCCAGACTGTTTATGTAGTATGCACCGAGTGTCAACTGATGTAGATTGTACTGGAAACTTTCAGACATAATTAACCTCAGTAGCCTTGTAATGCAGTTTCACCTATAATACACAGCCCAGCTCAAACCCAAAAGAATCTAACAGCTAACTCACCCGAGGATTGCGACATTTCATGAAGAATCAGTGATTAAATCCAGACATATAGACAGTAAGGAAGCATGTGGTGTGTATTATCTCCACACATCAGTTTTAATGGTACATGCTCTACCCATGACAACACTAAAAGTCAGTATGTTGTATCTTAAATTGAGATATCTATTTTAAAAGCCAAGAAAAAAATGGAAATTACATAATTAATAGGATTAGCCTCCCAAAGTAAAAATCACAGCATAACAGTCTCTAAGACCAGTTCTGTTTCTGTGCTGTGTTTGTTCCCTATATGATGGAACACACACATATGCTCAAATCCTCGTAAATACAAAGACTCAAGTCTTCCAGGAGTAGATTCTATACAGTCTTATATCTCTCTGAGAGTCTTCTAACAAGACTATGAGTCCCATAGGGCAGGGCACCATTTGGTCATTGTTTTTGAACCATCCATAGCACCTTTGTAGAGGACTGAAGGTGATAATGAAGGTTTGAGAGTTTTCTTCCTGCTCTTAGCTATGCTCTGAACCCTCGCCTTTTTGTATGCAGAAGGTTAGTAAGAAAAAATAATATCGATACACACTGACTGGATACAGCATGCGAAAATTAGTGATTAGGCAGATGATGAGATGATATATCTCTCACAGAGAACACAGTTGCTAATTTCTCTACCAGCCATTTGTTGTGACGTTTTTAAAGGGAAATTAGTGTATCATAAAACCATCCATATTGCCTGGGAGATGCCTGGGATACATACATCCTTTTCAGGTCAATCCTGTAGATTGAATCAGAGAGAGAGCGTTATGTGTTGGATTTCTCAAAGAGACTGGGCTCATGGCTTAAACTGATTAGTTTGGAGACTTCAGCAAGCTGATGAAGCATCTTAAAGCCATAGATTTTCTGTTGGCAAAGTGGTAATGATGACACTCATCCACAGTTATCCAATTATTCATTTGGATAATTTTGAAAGCCAAATGAGATACAGTCCTATAGCAGCCATCTTTAAATAAAACAGAAAGTATTTAATTGTTTAAAATCTATTCCATCAAGAAAAGTAATTTTTAAAGAGCAAGACAATGTGCCAACTGAACTCTATTTGTCCTGTGTTTGAGATCTTATGATAGATTTCTATAGGTCTATCAAAATATGAGTTCACCAATGACTGCAAACACTTCTTCCCTGGTTCCATTATTCCTTCAGTCACATGCTTTGAGTGCTTAATCCATGTACAAACTACATTTCCAATTAGGACAAAGCTATTACTTCGAATTTCCTTCTGTCTCTTCTCTAGAATGTGTGCTTCCGTCAAAGAGCATCTCTCATGTTTCCACCTCCAAGACTTTATCATACCAACCACTATATTGGCTGTACAACCATTTGCACTAAAAAATTATAGGTATTTATAGATCACATTATATTAACTTCCTTAGATTTTAATTAGATGATTGTAGGAGTTTAAAGTATAGGACTGAAGTCTTCTGCTTCCTTGTTATTATAAATACTATTATTTTGAGACAATGTCTTTTTATGTAGGTTAAATTAGTCTGAAACTTATTATTCTCTTACCTCAACATCATTAGTTAAATATTGGGATTATAGGAATTACTACACAGGCACCCATATCTTTATTTTATGACAACAAGTACTCAATGAATATTTTTATAGTATAATGAAAGCCACTATTATTATTCTATTAAAAAGAGCAAGATGTTTTTTATCAATACAATTATGAATTGAATTATTGTCAACAATAGTAATGTCATTATGTTGTCAATAATATATTCTGTCTCAGTGGTATTTCAAGACCTGAATCTTTTAAGAAGGCCTATGGTGGGAAAAATCATGTATGACTTCCTCATGTTTCCTAACTTAAACTTTTAATATTTGTGAATGAATGCTATTTTAATCATCTCTTTGATTCCATGTAGAATACAAACAGAAGTATCCAGAAATATCTGCATTAAAAGCTACTCTGGATCCTCAGAAGCAATAATCAATTTTAAATGAAAAGAGTGGCTTGCAGCAGCAAGTCTATGTCAAGATCATTCTCCCGCCTTGAGATCTTGACCTGAATGGTGACATTCGAAGGGCTGTTAGTTCCACTGAAAGCAGCTTCTGCTGCTCTATGGAAGCTCCCTAGGTCTTCTTAGCTGATAGCTTATTACTTTCTAAAAAAAAATAATGCTGGAGAAATAACAGCTGAGATTTTTCAGACACTCATGGGAGCCTTCTCTGCAGAGGCACGTGAAGGCCACTTCAGGGATACTCTTGTCTTTTCCTCAGGAGCAATGTTACAGATTTGAGAAGATGACATTTCAATCTGTAAGAACTACTGGGACATGGGATGACCCACTGTGTTAATGAGGAGAGCAAGCCTCGGTGTGTCACCCTGAAAACTCAATGGGGAGTAAGAGCCCCACTCCAGATGACTGATCATCAAAGAAGAATTTGGAAGGGGTCAGAACATCTGGAATTATCTCTACAGATAAAAGCTATGTTTAGGAGATGAGCCAGGAAGGCAAGAGAAATCTGCCTTGCATAGTCTGGCAAAGCTTAGACACATTGGACTTCCACAGACTCCTTGTGCCTAACAAACTCATTATTACATTGCACTTAATAAATCTGAATTTGATGTTGTATATAGGTTGCCTTGAGATTTTTTTTATCCAATTTTATTTTGTCTGCTCAGCACTTTTGTAGTCAAAATTTTCATAGCACCTAGATACCATTACTTTTTCCATTTGTCTGCATTTGTGAAGCCTCTTAAACATACACCTACATAATGCCACTCTCTCACATCTTTCCCCATTGCCACTTTTCTTGGAAAGGCAGTCTTAATTTTTTTGCCAAACTACATACACCACATTTCTTCTTTCTACTTCAACTCTGAAGGTCTTTCGAAGAGACCATGAACTCTAAAAAGCCATACCAAATTCAATAAACACATAGAAATGATATGCTATTCTGCAATGATTGGATTCAATACACCTAGCCTGGGACCATTGTTCTGCTAATTATTTTACTCACCAACTAGTTTAAGTTACCTTTAGTTTTCCTCAAAATTGGAAATACCATTCCTTGCTGCACAATATTTTTGATTGAATTGATTAGGGTGTATAGACAGCTCCTATAATCTGGCATGTAGCACACAGTATTTCTTTACATTTCCCCACAATTGACAGAACTAATATTCTTCAGAGTGTATCATGCTATGAGTCATATGTGTACTTTGGCAGTCTACCATATACAGAGATCTCATGTAGTATAAGCTATTATCTGTTAAATAGCAAACACTTACATTTGTTATGTTGCCCCACCATGACCAATTGTTTTAATTATTTCTGCTATAATATGTGCCACTACACTGTCTTCACAATTTCCCTAATGTCTTGAAGATAGCATATATATATCCTTTATTCCCTGATAAAGAGAAGTCCTCCTTGGAGAAATTTGAGCTGGTATTATTCATCTCAGAGGGTTTTTAACCCAAATGTTTAGACCTTGTTAGGGTTACATTTTACTCTTTTTTGTTCTTGGCTTATCTATTATTCAGACATTTACTCTCCTGTGTGACTACATATGCCTTTCTCTGCTTCCACGTTGTGAGCAGCATGTAGGAGATAACAACTACTCATCTTGTTGTCCTAAACTACTTCACAAAGGATGGAGTATGGTAAGCACTTAGTGTGTATTTGCTGAATGATGAACACACTTCTGAATGAGAGGCACTGTGACTTTTCCAATATTCCATAACATTATTTTCATTTGTAGTTTAATTTGGGCTAAACAGTAGAGTCTATTTAAAACAAAAGCTCTTTAGGAGAAAATTCACATTTAAGGAATTGGTAAATATCAAGTGATGCTCTCTTAATGACTATCTGTGAATGTCACCTGGGCATTTTGATCAACAGAAGTAATGAAATGGAGATTTTAAAGCTTCATAAAAATAAGATAATACCAGCAGGGAATCAGCAAGATTCAGCTGTTTGATATTCTTGAAGGCAATAGCAATTTAAAAAATACGAATTGAGGGAGTGGGGGTTTGGAGAGATGGCTCCACAGTTAAGAGCACTGGCTGCTCTTCCAGAGGACCTGGGTTCAATTGCCAGCACCCACATGGTACCTCACATTGGTCTGCAACTCCAGTCCCGTATACAGACATATTTGCAGGCAATGTGTATAAATAAAAAAATAATTTATATATATATATATATATATATATATATATATATATATATATATATATATATATATATATATATATATATATATATAAACATTCACATGATGTTTGTTCTAAGATTTCTGTGGGTTCTTTGAACCAAGCAAGTGTCACAGTTTGTGATTTCACATGAATACCTTATGAACCCCAAGGAAATAAAATAGATGTTCAGTGTTGTCAAATGTGTGTTGAAAAGTAGAATCCGAGAATGAAATATTCAACCACTATTAATTAGACTTTTCAGTTAGGTTTTTGACAGCATCTTTTCCCATTGAAAGGTTTTCCTTACCATGTGAACAAAACATTCTTAGCAATCTTATATTTGTACTGTGTCATTAGGAAAATTATGTTTAAGTTAGTGGGCTGCCACTGATCCTATCCTGTACTTGAAATCATTTATAGTTTTATATATACTTTTAGCCTATGGAAATCTTCATTATTTCTTTTCTCTAGCTATTATTTACCCAAGACACATTTTTCTTTAGATTTTACGTCTCTTATATAACATCAACTATACAAATAAGATTACCCATGTAGTAAGGCAGCAAACTAATAACTACAGTATACATGAGGTTTTACATTTAATGTATATCATGTAATTAAAAATGTATTTCAGAAGATTCTAACTCGAGGAAATATACTAAAACTTCTGGATTCAGATCCTAGCTACAGACCAAGGCTTAGTGGCTCAGGGACTCTCAAAACCATCTAAATTATTTATTTTCTTTTGCAATTTAAATTGTGTGCATATGTGTGATGCATGTATATGTGTTCATGTATGTGTGGGTCTGTAGTTGTACAAAGGTGTGTATGTGCCGCAAAGAGCAGTGGTCAACATCATTTGTCCTTATTGGTTACTCTCCACTTTAGTTTTTGAGATAATGTCTGTCACTGAACCTGGAGCTCAGAAATTCTGCTGGAATGGGGGGCCAGTGAGCTCAAAAGGTCTGCCTGCCTCCACCTTGCCCACTCCACACCTACCCTTTTTTGATATGGGTGCTGGAAATCTGAACTCAGGTCCAGTCTATGTGCACTTTACAAATTGAGCTGTCATCCCAGTCTCCTCAATTTACATTAAAAAGTAAACATAATTTCTACCTAGACTCATCATGTGCATATGTATGTATATGGGTGTGTGATTTGACATGAACTGCCTTATTTACCCCAAGAAGGCAAAATGGACATGCATGCTGAAAAGTGAAAATAGGTAATGCAATATGTATGGATAATGAATATATTCATTAATATGTATCTATGTATATCTAAATATTTAACCAAATACTAGATCTAGCTATTAATGAACACAGTAGAATCTCCAATTGTGATTATTATTGTTAAGAATGGACAGGAGATGTCTAGAATGATGGGTATGGTTTTCAGAATGACTGAGGTGACCTAAATGACCTCTGGATGATCCTCCCATACCTCAAAACCTACATTCTGACTTTGTACTCCAAAATTAGCTATCAACCCACTTTAGGGGGTATCTTGTAGGATTTCAGACATTGCCACATTCAAAAGTTCTTTCATCAATGTCTCTTCAGTTCTCATCATTCCCTATTCCTGATAGTCAACTTCATCCTCAAGTCATTTGACAACAACAACAAAAAACTTTCTCTTTTACTGTTCCCTCATTCATAGATTTTGTAATGTTATTTAAAAAATACATTTGGAAGGAAATTTAAAACCTTCTTGCACCTCCCCCTTCTTACTCCATAAAATTCCTACTCCACTTTGAGCCATGACTAACATGTACAGTATGCGTGCCATGAAAAAATTTCCCTCCTAAATGTCCTAACTCCAGATATTCACTCTTATGACTCTAAGCTTTGATTAAGACATACATTGAAAGCGCAAATCTGTTCTCATCCCAGACCCATATTTCTCCTTTTGTCTTTAAGAATGTGATCTAACTCAAGTATATTTAGTAGTCACAAATAGCTAATGTTACTAAAAAGGAAAAAAAAAAAACACACACACAAAGCCCGAAAGTAGAGATCCAACTGCAGACATAGTTAGCCACAAGGGTTAGAACACTTGGCATGTCTTTCAAAGTACAAAAAAAAATGTAAATATGAGCAGCATTAAAAATAATATAGCCTGGGCACAGTACATGAAAGTTAGATAATATCTGAGTTCCAACAATAAAGATAAGTTATTTCCCTTCCTCCTTTTAGGATTACGCATATTATCATTTAATCTCTTGTAACTTCTTATCATTATGGTTTTTAAAGTCCTGGATTTTGGCTAAGCTAAGCTAAGTTTACTACCTCAACTTTGCATTGACTAATTCCCACTTTGTGAAATTTTATTTTTCCCACCCTCTCTCTGATGGAAACCAATTAGAATAATGAGGGCAAAGGTTATATATACATCTGGCCCAGCATTTAACATCCTGGTTTATCTTTTATGCTTTGTGGAGAACAATGGTGAAAGGTGGGCAGGAGAACCCTTCTATTCACTTCTGATGCTAGAAAAACATAAAACTTACTTTTTTTTCTTTTAACATATGTGACATCTGAAAGGATTCAGGCATGGCAACATTAAGGAGATCATTGTGTCTTAATTCCATGTTTAATTGTCAGAGCCAGGAAGGAGGAGGTGAAGAGAGAAGGCAGTACTTCCAAGGGCTGATGCTTTCTGAGGGGCTGGGCTGAACAGGCATGGCTTTCATTATATGTAAGTGAATTAGTCTGTTTCCTTTAAACAGGGGAGATTAACAAGCCACCAAGGGCCCGCTGTGGGATTCTGACACTTTTAGTGGCTTGTGACATATGATTTGTGAATATCAATTCTCCTTCAAAAGCAAAAAGCAAATCTATCATTAGCATGAAGTATGCCAAAAACTGATTTTGGGTTAGTTTGGTTGAAATTCATTAGAAAATCCATTTCCTAAAATAGGGGAATAAATCTCTCATTTGATCCAGTGTTCTGATAATTTTTCAATTATCCTTGGGATTTTGGAATGACTACATGTAGATTTGGGGATTAAGTAAGAATTAATTTTCTTTTTATAAAAAGAATGGTTGGGGTATTGAACTAGAGAACTATGGAAGAGTTAAATTAGAGGGAGTCTATGAGCAATACCTAAAGGATCTCTTCAATATTTTTTTTTGACACTGGGTCTTACTATGTACCTCTGGTTGTTTTGCTGGAACTCGCTGTAGACCAGGCTGGCCTCAGACACACAGAGATCTGTCTGCCTCTATCTTTCAAGTGCTAAGATTAAAGGTGTGTGCCACTACTGCTGGTCATAAAATTTTCCTTTTAAAGAATATGTCCTCAGCAGTCTGTCATCAAGGCAAAAATTTCTTAACTGAAAATGACAAAATAAATATTTTCCTCTTATGTGACTAAGGGAAATAAACTTTGATATTAGAGGAATGAAATAAAAATTTCAAGCTGAAAGGACTGATATAGGAAAAAGAATTCACACTATAAAAGCATCTTTTAAAATACCACCTTTATCATGTTTTGAAAAAGACACTGTGAAAAATATATAGATTTTTTTCTATTCTGTTTCTTTTTTTTTGAGAATATACAGATAAAAACAGGAGCCAGATTTTTGTAGCTACAGGTAAAAATATATATACATAGTGAGAGGAGATATTCTGGGGTCTCTATGTAGGAAAAATTTAATCAGGAAAATCTAGTACGCCTATGTGCCATTAGCTATAGTATTTAATTTATGGATGTACCATAGAATATTTGGCTGGTGTTTGCATAAAGGGTTTTAAAACACACTAGTTGTATCTTATTGTGGATAGCAGAGTGATTAAGTATATAAGAACCATGCTAACCGGGCTCAAATCCTAGGGACTCCAAGGATTAACTATAGAACTTCAGTGACATTAATCAGTGATCATGAATGTTCCCATCTATAAAATGGTATTTCTGGACATCTACACCATTTAGTTGTTTTTTTTTAAAAATGAAATGAGTACAAATGAGAAATAAGTGAAACTGAGTATCAAATATTAATGCCTATTATTATCCAAGTCTATAAACTATTTTATCTGTCTATAAACAGCTGATAGAATATTTAAAACTGGGAGAGAGATATCAATACTCAAAATCCTTCAGCCAGTTTGCATCCATTCAGTGCTACCTAATAAAAGTCATATATACTGCTGGGCAGTGGTGGCTCAGGCCTTTAATCCCAGCACTTGGGAGGCAGAGGCAGGTGGATCTCTGTGAGTTCAAAGCCAGCTTGGTCTAGAGAGCGAGATCCAGGACAGGCACCAAAACTACACAGAGAAACCCTGTCTCGAAAAAAGAATCATATACTCATAAGTTCTCAAAACTGACCTTCTTGAAAAATTGATACTGCAAATAACCACAGAGATAAAAGTTATAATGACACATAAAGAATCCATGTGCTGATTAAGACTGAAGTAATAGAGCCTGCACATTGTTCCATGACATCCTTTGGGAAGCCACAATTACCTATCAAATCTAAGTGAACACAGGTGTATTATTGAGGTCTTCATTTGTTTTGACTACAAAATAAGAGTTTAGTAATTTATTCCAAGGTCTCTATGTATCTCTTATTCCACTCCATTAAAAAGTCAATATTTTTCCCAGCACTTGGGAGGCAGAGGCAGGCAGATCTCTGTGAGTTCAAGGCCAGCCTGGTCTACAGAGCAAGTTCTAGAACAGCCAGGGCTACACAGTGAAACTCTGTCTCAAGAAAAAAAAGGTTTTATTGATTGTTATTATAATTGTGTGTGTGTAAGTGTGCAAATGATGGGAGGGACATGTGTGCCACAGAACATGTGTGTAGGTCAGAGGGCAACTTTGTGGAGATGGTACTCTTCTGCCTTTTCTTGATGGACCATCTTACTGGCTGCCCCTTTTAAAATGTAACTTGATTAAATGTATTATTATTATTGTGCAGGCTTGCGTGGCTGTGGGTGTACACCCGTGGAGGTCAGAAGACAGAAGACAACATTCAGAGGTGGATTGTCTCCTTTAGCTTTTATATGTTGTGCCATTTCTTCAGCCAAAGCATCACCATTGCTGGTAAGGATTCAACTGGTAGAGCACTAATCTAACATACAGGAAGCTCTGGCTTTGATTCCAAACACTGTGTATGTTCATCTTGGTAATAGATGCTTGTAATCTCATCACTTTTGGCCAAGTGTCTTGTAAGACAACACAACAAGTTATAACGAATAATGACTCCTCCATGCAGTCTGTGGGGACTGTGAAAAACCCAAGCCTTCTCCTTTAGGTTTGTGAGACTAATGAATTATGGTCAACGTCAGTAGCTATGGTGCTCAGCTGAATGAATTCTGATTATCCTTATTAAATAACTTTACTGCCTATAGTACAGAGAAAAAATGTAAATACATAAAGGAAAATAAAGAGATGCATCTGAGGTGTGCCACCTGTTGTTAATTCTTTATTAGTAATCTTGGATTCATATTCTTTGTGACTTTACAGAAGTTATTCCCAGGAGGAACACAGGCTCTAAGTCTTGTATGAGGTCAACTTTGTCAGCATAAAGAAATGTCATATATATTAGAAGTGAAGATATCATTTATATACTCACGAAACACCCCAGATGAACAGATGAACAGAGTAACCTTTTTTTGTTTGTTTTTCTGACTATGGTGCTGATCCTATTTATTTGAGGAAAAAGTTGTATACAGGAAATAAACTTCCATTCTCACAATGAAAAGAAAGGATTTCTCACAGCACAGAGGTGGTCTCCAAATAGTCCACAAGACTAAGGAATGACTAAGTTTCAAAGACAGCACACAGAGAAGCTGCAGCCTCTGGCTGGTATTCCTTCTTACTACTTCTAGCTTTTGGAAGTTGTCCTTCAATCTCAAATGGTCACTTGGAGAGCTAAGGTGCTAGAAGAAGTTTCAGGGTCAGAGGAACATGCGCAGAAATTCCTGTGGCTTCAAAATCGAAGTTGGGAAAATCCCCAAACCTCTAAAGTTTGTTTACACAGTGTCATCTGTGGCAGCATCTCCAGTTCTTACTCATAAACAGCGGTGGCAGAGCACGCTGACATGGTGAGGATACAGACAGTTCAAGAAGAGGGTCACGTTTTCTTCTCCCTCCTCCCAGCTCTAGCACACACACACTTAGACTAGAGTGCACTGAAAACTGACCTAATCTCAGCTCTATCAGAAAACCTCTTTCAGTAAGCAAGGAGCCTCGGAACGCCAGCATCTGTTTTAACTTACGTTAAGAATTACTTCCCTTTTTATAGAACATACTGGCACTTTCTCTCTCTCTCCAGAATATACACAAAAATGGAAAGTGTGCCAACATGGGAAGTGTGCATGAAGATTTTTCTGCCAGTTTTTCAAGTTATCCTAAACTCCAAACAACTTAGCCACTCCTGGGGTTACCTTTCTTATGGGTTGGTTGGCATAATGAAATCAGGTGAGACTGTTTATTGAAGTTCAGATGACTGTGTGTGAATCTGTTTTGTCCCCCACTCCACCCATGAATTAAGATTCATAATTTGCCTTTGCAAACTTCCACTAATTCATTTTGGTCATGTGGTCTACTCTATGAACATAAGTTTGAGAAATGCCAATTATTACCCTTTATTACTATAACATAGTTCCAATTTGGCTTTCCTGCTTTAAAACACTTTTGTTAAATGTGTATTAGAAGGAATCTTATAGATTATTAAGAGTAATGAGTAAGGACAAGATCTAAATGAGAATACTCAACTGACTTTTGTAGCCATTTTACTGCTGAGAAAAATCTAGAAACTGTCCTAGAAATTTGAACTACCTTATCCTGTATGACTGTTTTTAGAGCATAAAACTGAAATGATGCATTAAAAGTAATTCTGGGTTGTATCTCTTACCTAGCTCTTTTGTAACACAATGTTATTCATAAATGTATTCACCCCTTCCAACTCTCTCCACCATTATCTCTCTTCTCAAATTTCTATAAGAAACCCTACCTAATAAGGAGTGGTAAAGAGGAAAGGTAGGAGCTGTGGAGTCAGCCTCAGTTTGGGGAAGATTCTGCTGTCTTAAGACTGGATAATAAAATGATTATTTTCTGTCTGTGAATTCTATAGCTTCTACTGTAATGAGAGAAACTAATTTCTTTAAGAGCGAATGTTGTAGAATCATACTGCTTTTCTAGACCCTACAAGTTCAAGTAATATGAGCATGAATGATAAACTTCAGAAGAAATGTAGCATTATGAAAGCATCTTGAGATAGGGCAGGTTTAAATGTAGTTTTATGTATTTTTGGCATATTGAGAAGAAGAAATGATATAGTTAATTTTAAAAAGAACAAATGCATAGTAACTTCAGCTATCTCTTTTTAACATTGAGGACATTCTTCAAAAAGTACTACTTACTGGCATTTTAATTGCATTAATTGTGTAATTTAAAACATTTTTCTTTTATTTTATGTGAATGAGTAATTTGCCTGCCTGTATGTCTGTGTACCAGGTACATACCTGGAGGTACACAGGAGGCCATAAGACATTATACAGCCCTCTGGAGTTATAGATGGTTGTATGCCACCATGTCAGTGCTGGGATTTTCAGGGCAGAGAGGACTCTGGGAAGAAGAAGTTCAGAGATGTGGAGAGTCACCAGCCAGGCACAAAGGAAGCAGGAAAGCAGCATGGGCAGTACAGGATAAAGATAATAAAGCCACAAGGCCGAAAGCAAATTAAAGAAATGGGTTAATATAAGTTATAAGAGCTAGCTATAAACAAGCCTAAGCTATCAGCCAAGCTTTCATAATTAATAAGAAGTGTGCATGTGGTTATTTGGGAACTGGCAGGCTGGCAGGTGGGACAGAAAACTCAGCCTACATCTTCCAGTTACAAATAGGACTTTTTCAACAGGAAGGGTTTCAATAGAGTTAGCAAGCATCTTAAGAGAACTGATCTTGGAATCATTCAAGAGAATCCCTTCAACCCAGCCAACCTGAGTTTACTGTGCTGCAAAAACAGACCACCTTGGGTATTCAAATTCTGCATTGAACGAGCAAAGCTTTGTAAAACTGTAGCAACATAAAGACTACAAGAGCATAAACAAACAACAACAACAAAAACTCACAGTATTTTAAACAATGTCTTAGAAACATGTAATCATTTGGCAGATCTAAGGTACCATTCTGAGCCCTGTGTTTGCTCGGTATTTTTACAAATATTATTCTAACTGAATCTTTACAGAAAGGCTGAGGAAGCAGAAACATCCAGGTATCTCACTCATCCAGTTAAGAAGTAGATGAACTATTGTAATACATATGTATTTGACTCCATGCTCAGTGCTGTCTGCCGTAAGATACAACTTTGTTTGTTTGTTCTTAATTTGGTCCATATAAGGCTGCCATAGTTGACTGTAACAAATTGTCATACACTTGGTAGCTTAAAACAGCTGCAATTTGTTATCTCACAGTTTTGGGGACTGTAAATCCAGTATCAGAGTATCAGTTTCCCAGGGCTAAAATGAAGGTGCTGGCAGCTACACTCCTGCTCAAAGCCCTCCAGAGGAGCTTCTATCCAATGCCTCCTGTAGCTTCTGGATCCACAATTATTTTTCCCTCCTGGCCCATCTGCTGTATTCAAAGGCAACAACGCAGAATCTTCAAATCTCCACATTCTGCCTTGCATATATGAATCTAATCTCCTTCAGCCTTCTCTTCTCAGGTTATTTCTGGTGACACCTGGGGTCTACCTGAATAACCTTAATAATGTCATCTTAATATTTTTAATCATGTGAACAAAACTTTATCATATAAGGTAACTTTCACACCTGTCAGAGACTACAACCCGTTATCTAACCTTTTAAAGACTCTGGTCCCCACCCTCCCCACTCCAAAAAAAATACCAATTACATGTATTCTATATGTATACTTGCAAGAGATAATCATCTCTCCAAAGTTTCCATCAGTTATAGCATAATATCTTCAAACTCAAATGCTAGTCATTCAAATATCTCCAATTTCATACTTTAAACAACATGATTCATCCCAAGACAAAATTATTCTCTACCAATGTTTCTATATAATCAGAACATAAGTAACTCATTCTCAAATGCAATGGTAAAAAGGGCATAGGACAGTGGCTATAGACAGGACAATTCCCCAAAGAGGATAATGCAGGAGGAAAGGGGTCCTCCACAGTCCCAAGCAATTTCAGGCCCAGCAGGGCTTTATTTTTATTTTATTTTTTTAGTTTGAAAACAATTCTCTTTGGTTTGCAGGTCCAGATTCTAGCCCCACAGTTAGAGGATTCTTTCCCGTGAACTCGAAGAGTTGAGTTTGTACACAAGACTCTGTGATCACAGTGACCTTTCTTGTAAATTTTTAAGATGGTATGCGAAAAACTTTTATTCAGTTTATTGCCCCTTCCTGTCCACAGAATTTGTGGGGCACTTGACAATCTTACTTCATCTTGCCTATTTTTATCCTATCTTAATACAAAGTGGCAGTTTCTGATGATTTAACATTCGCAAAATCTTTGTGGGCCTTTCACAGGAATCATGGAGAATCCTCATTAACATACCTCAGGCAATCTCATTACTAAGCCTAGCTACTATTGGAATGGCACAAATGTCACCTCTAAGAATACCCTAAAGTTGTTCAGCAGCCCCTTGGTCCTGCTCTTTCTAAGAGTGAGTCTCCTAGTTTAAGATATTTGCAACTGAATACATTGAGATTTTCCTAAGTCATCAAACACTTTCTCTACTGAGTAGGCTTTCTCTTCACTTTATCCTCTTTCTCTTGAATTTTATCATAGCAGCAAGAAAGCAGGCTGCCCTTCAACATTAGCCTTTGGGATGCCCCTGAATAATCAAATTTACCACCTACAAATTGAACCGCCTCCACTCAACAATAACCTGTCCCTGGTTTCCAATAATACACCCCTTACTGGTTTTTTTTTTCCAAGCTTTCACAAGAAGCACTGGTAACACTCCTGTTTTCATCTATACAAGTTTATTAAGGGATGGATATTCATTCCCAGGTTATTTAGGCTTTACTGTATCCTTGTCTTCCACATTTGAACCAGAATGTCTCTAATGCTCATGTTTCTACCAGGCATCTGTTTCAAAACAATCTAGGCATTTTTTAAATACATGTCTGAAAATTCTTCCATTTTATGCCCAGTGTCCAATTCCAAAGTCAGTTTTACATTTCTAGTCATTTCTTGTAGCAGCCTTCTATTTTGCATGTCAAAAACTTACGGTTTCTGTAACAAAAGACTATAGTGATGACTTTTTTAGTGTAAATGTATTCTTTCACTGCCCTTGGGAGCAGATGTCTGATATCAGTATCAGTTTCAGAGGATCTACATCATGGGATCAGAGGGATCAAGTTCTTTTGTGGCTTCCAGAAGGGAAATCTGCTCTTCCCCTAGTCCAGCTACAGGATCTTCTGCATTTCCTCATTAGAACATTGGTGACAGCATATAGGGTCCATATGGCTAAAGAGAAGTAATGTCCCATCTTCTGTAAAAATTTTACTGAAACTCTACAATAAAAAGTTGCATCCACAGAACTTAAGGATTAGGACCTGATGTCTATGAATGACTACTGTTTAACATGTTTCTCTGCTATATTCCAGTACATGTATGCTTCTGAAATCTGTTCCTTAATCCATGAGATGAGTGTAGCAAGCTAAAATAGTTTAATGATGATTTAGCTCAATTCGGTGGCACTCGTTTTATAGATAAGTCTCTGAGGCCAAGATAAAGTAAATGACCTGTTTAAGATCTCACAGTAAATGTTTTGACACAGCCAAGACTACATGCCACATCCTGTTACTTCCACTGTTTTTAGGACATTACTCTTTTCCTCCAAAGGAATTACTAAGAATTTCTCATTTCTTAATATCCACCATATTATCCAAGAATAAAAATAAATAGCTTGAAATCAGAAACAACTCTTATCAGCAGCAAGAATTTTAAAGGGGAGGAAATTCATTATTAATATCCATAGAATATAATAAGAAGATCTTATAAAAGTGAGGAATTATGAAAAAATGATTAATTTCATACTAACACAATTTTAATTCACAGATTGGGATGAAATTAAGTATTGCAGAGTCAAATAACTAACAATGACCCTTCTAAGGTATTTTCCTATTTCTCAGAATTGGAAAATAGCCGAATGGAAGTGTATGAGATCTTTTGCATCAATCCCTTCTTTGCAAAGTACAAAGTGCAAAGAATATCAATCATGCTTTCCATAACATATGGCCTACCCCAAAAAGTCTCAATGCCTTGACTAAGGTTATAAAGTTAGAATGATTAATTTGTTTAATAACAAATGTGGAGAAAACTGATTATATATGCCAGGTACTGAATTAAGAGCTTACATCAAAGGTCAGTGAGACAGTGTGCACCCACAACAACTTTCTCAATCAGAATGAAACCGGAAGTAAACAATGAATAATCAGGTGTAAAATTGTATTATGACACATGGAATAGGGTTCTGTAGGCATCGGAGTGGTCAGAAAAGCATCTAGAGACGGCACCCTGACTAAAATCTGGCAGGAAGGAGAGTTAGTAATGAGGGTAAGGGACACCATTCCAGGGACATCTCATACCTTCTTAAAGTATGAACACAGAGATTAGGAACTTCAGGAGCCAAATCAACCTGAGATGTCTGTAATGGGGGCGTAGAAATAAATACACCCGGGGTGAATGGGGAGAAAAGAACACGAAATGCTGAGACAAGGACACTGGAAAGCAATCAAAATATCAGTTAGGTAACTGGCTTTTGTGGATGTGCACCTTCCATAGCCCAAAACTAACAGACATGGGGAGTACTCTGTAACAGAATAATTTAAAATAGAACAAGGTACTGTTAACAAGCAGTCCAGAAGAAAAGGTCAATAGTGGGATTGCTTCAGGAAAACCAATATTGTTCAGGTAGACTACCCTATCTGGTGAAATTTGATAGTGACTCATGCTAACTCATGTATCTTCAAGCTGGACACAACTTTCAGGTTTAATTTTTCTCATCCTGGAATAGTCCTGGGTAACAAAGACTACCTTACTTTTATATGATTATTACTATTTTGAGGATCAGCTGATGAAAACAGTGAAATGTTTTGTAAAATATAAAATGAAGTTAGATAGTGTACTACCAATGTTATGCCTAATTTAAGAATCTTACCTGACTCAGGGATCTTCCTAGATAATGGATAATTAGTAATAATACAAGTTAGCCATCTCATCGAACACTGCTGAGAGCCAACACCTCTGAGCTCTGTGCAGGATCCTATGTTTACAATTTATATTTTCAGCCACCTTTGTAAATCTATGAACAGACCTTTGTATCAATGATGAGGTTGATTATTAGTAACGTATTTTGCATAGGTGCACAAATGAAGCCTTGGGTAGTAACTTGGCCAAGATCACACTGCCAGGAAATTTCAGAATTCAGATTCTTTACCCAAAAGTCTGACTCCAAAGCACACAGTTTCTTTGCTGCATGTCATTCAATATAAGGACCCATCTCCTTGTTTGTTTAAAAAATACTGCAGTATTTCATTTGCAGGAGAATAAACTGTAGGCTGATTTGTTTCTTTCTCTGATCACCTATATCAAGTAAGTCTAAGACAATTTGGGAGAATAACAAGTGCTCAACCTGGCAGTGTAGAGTGACATCCATTAGTTTTACTGTGGAATCTGCTGCTAAGGACACAACCCCTTCTCAGCTTTCCACAGATTAAGAACTTTTAAAGCTGCTCCTATTTTAAATTTTAAGCTCATGACCACCTGATGTATCAAGATCTACTTCATGTCCCCAGTTAAAAGAAATTGTTTTGTTTTTTCCCCTTTTAAATCCAGCTAGAATTTTTTTCTATTAACTATATTTTCATTATGTCAATTATAATTCTGCATAAGGATTTTTTTCAAATGTTTTTCAGCTTTCTTTCTGTGTTTTTCTTTACTTTGTAGAGTAAATGAGGGGGCTGGAGAGATGGCTTCGTGGTTAACAGCACTTGTTGATCTTGCAGAGAACCTGGCTTCAATTCCTAGCACTCACATGGTGGCTCATCATGACTCCAGTTCCAAGAAATCCAACAGCTTCTTCTGATCTCTTTGGGCACCAGGCATGCACATGGTGCACATACATACTATATGCAAGCAAGACATCCACATACATCAAATAAACCTAAAAAAATAAAATTAACTGGGGATGGTGTTAAAAGTGAAGAAAGTCAGTTTTAAACCAAAAGCATGTTCAGGTGATATTTTGATAGAAAAACTGAGACCCTAAAATGTAGGGATATTTCACACTTGCTTCTTCTGTGACAAGTTCTAATGTTTTCTGCACCAACTAGCCTGTACACCATTCCACTCTGTTGCTATGCTGCTTCCTGAACACCTTGTTTTTGGTTGTGGATACGCATGCTCCAGTGTCATCTTTTAGGGGATTCTACTCTTGTCTGTTCTTCTGTGTCATGCCCTGCTGGAGTCCCTTCTTAACTGTGATCTAATGTCATCATTCTCTCTTTGAGGTAGTGTTTGCTACTCTCGCCATTCTGCACCACTTCTTGGCTCTGAGTTTAAATTGTGTTCTATCATCTTTCAGCCCCCTGGGATGAGCTCTTGTCTCCAGAATGAAAACTTGTAAGGAAGGAGCCCAAGAGGTTGAAGTAAAAGGGGCAACAAATGAAAGCCAGAGCACAATATCTGTGATAATCCTATACAAAACCGGATCCAAACGACATATGATGTGGCTTAAAACATTGAATGTCAGAAGAAATTGTTACTTTTCTCTTCCTGACTTTCATCCCATAGTCTTTCTTCATTTCTCCATGTGACCTGTTTTGGGCCAATGGTTTTTCTCCTTTTGTAAAATCTGCTGTAGCTTGAGTCCTTCAAGACATTTATTATCCTTTAATCATTATTCTTAGCTCTCCTCCCAAGCCATCTTTTTATGTTCAAATACCAGCTAAGAATCTCTTGAAAGGCCCCTACTCTCTGCTCAAATTTAAGAATACTATGAGTATCACAATTCAAATCAAATTTCAGATGATTCTCATGGTGCCTCAAATCATCTTTTTTCAATGTTAGTGTGGCTAATTTCCATTTTGAGAAATAATAATCAGTTTTTTTTTCTTGAAAAAGATGGAAGTATCATATTCATTTTTAAAATATTATATCCACTTGATGAAGACTTAATATATACCACATAATATTAAGCTGTGTCCCTGTATCAGCTTCCATTTCTATGACTTTTGGTCAAGCCCAGCCTCACTGTATCTTCACCTAGCTTCCTGCACTTTCCTTACCCCCACCTCTCCAGGTCCTTCCATAGCCAGGAGGATCAGAAGAGTCCCTGTGTTTTCTATTCAGGTTCCTACTCATCGATCTTAGCTCTCACTCTAGCGTTCTCAATGTCTTCATTTAGTCGTCCGCTTGACCCCGTCAGTACAGCGTTAGCTCCATGAGAGCAGAATCATTTCTTGACATTCTCGAACATGGCATCTTCTCAGTACTGGACACAATACCTGACACAAAATAATGAGTTCCTATTTCTGTTAAGCAAGTTAAATAATGAGGGGATTCTCTATTTTCATCTTTATCAGGCAGGAAAAAAAAAGGTCAATTAATATCCTTGTTTTTTCTGATGACACCTTGCACAGAGCTGCACACTCTTGTCTTGCAATATGCACCCAAGCCTGTGACTCCTCAGTCTGCTCTCGCTCTAGACCCATATTTAACTACTTTGAGTCAAAGGCTGTGCTTTTCTCATTCCTTCATTAAGGTCTAGTTTCTTTAGCAAGACTTGGGTCTACGCTTTCTTTCTGCTGATACACAGACTATTAATGACCTCAGTGGGATTCTTCTTAGGTCACAGGTTCTCATTTCAGCTAATTTAACATCCAGTTGAATGCCAGGAGTTGGGTTATAGTTTCTTGTCAGGTCAGCCCTTTTGCAGTTCAGTGCTACTCATTGGCCTGAACTCTATCCTGGGAGTTAAAACTCTTGTCTTCATCACTCCAGGAAACCCCCTACCCACTTCTCGGAGTGTATATCTACGTACTCTGTGTCCTCTTATCCTTTTCTTCCAGCTTCTAGAATTTTCATTACACATTTTGCATTGGCTTTCTGACTGGTTGGATGCCTGCTTTATAAATGTAAAGCTCTCCTGTATTTTTGTTCATCAGGCTTTTATATTGTAATCTGATTGTCCTCTTCATCACACCCTCCACATCTATGCCATCATATAATTCTAGAGATACAGTCTAAATATGCCCAGGAAATCTAATAAGTATTGCTTCTAATATTGTTACAAAAATTTCTACCTTTAGATGTATATAGGTCATGGGTTGCCACATTTGCCTTATTATAGATTATTAACTGTTCCTTTAATTTTACTGGTAAATTGGTACCTTCAAATTTGGGAAACAATTGAAAAAAGAAGATCAACCTTTAGTTATTAGTACAGTAACAGATACATTTAATGCAAATAAATAGATTCTGTTTATAAAACAAATAACTCTAATTTAGCAGGTAGTCACCAAAGGTGCTCTCTTAGAAGAATATAAACAGACTTACATATTGTTGGAGATTCTAACCATTGTCTGCATTTTAAAATATTGCTCATAGAGATCTATATGTCTGTATTTGGTTAAGCAGAAGTACAAGTGTGTGTGTGTGTGTGTGTGTGTGTGTGTGTGTGTGTGTGTGTGTGTGTTCCCCTTCGCAATAACCAGAATTAACAGAGACATGGACTTTGTTTTTAAAAGCATATATGTTTGCCAAAGCTATACAAAAAAGTGTGATAATCTTTGTGACATTTTGAAAGTTGAAATTATGAAATAGCTCTGAACCAGTATTGATCCTCACCTACAATATAGGAAAAGACCATTTATTCCTAAATTATCTTTGCTTTCACTTATACAAGCTTAGGACAAGAAATGAAGGCAGGAAAGGTAGTAAAGTAGCTAGGGAGTACTGCAAATTCAAATGAAGTTAAAAAAATCATAAAACAAAACCACAGAAATGGGTATAGGTACAGAGTGTAAGCTGGAAATTAAATATAGAATGATATCCTTCTAGGACTTTGCCCTTTTCAGTACAGGCAGAGCTTAAAACACCTGGCCTGGTGGCTGGGACAGAAGGAGGAGCTGATGATTCAGTAGAATGAGGCTCCTGGTACAGTGTGTCCAATTTAAATTGATGAATTTCTTGTGTGTTGAATACAAACTATCTACGCCGGAAACTATGCGTCGGTGCTTCTGGCCCTGAATATCACCTGGAGTGCTAAGTGATGATTTATTTGGCTTCAGAGATATGCATTAGGTTAAATACCTGGGAAAAATAAATTAAAAACAAACAAACAAAAATGGAAGAGAAAATAATAGGAGAGGCGATAAACCAATTAGGGTTCACGATGTTTCAAAAACAGAGCTGTCATAGCGCACACCGCAAAACAGAACTACTGGAATGTAATTGAGCCTTGAGTTGAGTTGTGATGCTTCAGATGGCAAGTTATTCTCAACATAAGAGTGAGACCTCAAGAAAAATTAAGACTAAAACAACAATTATGCCTATCAAGACAGTGAGCATTCTAAAAGGTACCTGAAAGAGAGTCATAACTTAATCTGAAGTATAAGATGGTTTTTAAACAAGTCCTTTATCTTTCAGTTAACCCAAACTGAAGAATTAGGTTATAGTTATTGTGGAATTATTAGGTTTGCCTAGTTAATTCAATTATTTAGAGTTTAGGCTACTTCCGTTTAATCAAGACATTCCCTTCTATTAGGCTTAGTTGGGTAATAAATTAACATGTTCATCATATCATGCATGGCAGGAAGCATGCCAAATGTCTGAAAGTTCTTCATTATTGGTAATCCACATACTGACAGGTTAGGTATAGGTAAAGGTAGACAGATTTGGGCAGAAGAATTATTAGGTGAACTATACAATGAGGTAATGCTGTACTGCCAGCACTATGAATCTATCAAATGGTAATTGGATGCACGTGTTAGCAGCAGTAAAAAGTCACTGTCCAGTTATCCACCTTACATGGGAATCTACTCTGAGTGTCTTCTTTGATTTATTGTTCCAATTAGAACACAATGTTCAAAGAAAGAACACTAGTGGCCTGATTTAAAGGCAAAGAACCTTGACAGCCATTATTTTGTGGGTGACCTGGTAGATACTGTGACCGTTTCTATTAATAAAAAAAAAAATCTGTTAAAATTAAGGTCTTACTTTTAAAATATTCTATATAATATTAAAATTTTGAATTCATCAATTCAGTATCAGATGTAACTGATGGATCCTAAGATTCAACTATATTTCCTTCTTCTGACTTTGAAGACACATCTTTATATTATTCTTTGTTGTACCCATTGTCTGTTAGAGGTAAAAGGCACTTTGGGAGAAAATGTGCTGATATTAGAAAGTAGATATCTTAAATCTGGAAAAAAAACAAGTTTGAAAAAATTGTCAAATGGTAAATATAGAAGATCTTAAGTAATTGTGATATACCTTGTAAGGTTAAGATAAATCTGTATAAAGGACTTGAAATAAAATGAAGATTGTTATAACTCTAAACTGTTAGAAAACTGTATGAAAATGCATGAACAGGAATCTGTATTACATCCCACTGTAAAACTACAAGAGGTTTTTAACTTCTTCAAGGGAAATGCTAATATTTTACTTACTTATATAAAGCAAACCTCAACTATTAATGTTGACAAATGTTGGAACAGTCATAGTAAAACTGCCATCTGAATAACTATTCGTTACAAAGTTCAGAGAATTAATGTTAAAATAGATTAAAATCACTTTGAACACACATATATTCTCTTCCTTTGGAAGGATAATAAATATCATTTGCACCATAATTTTTGATAAGCATATGGACATTAAGGGTTGGAAAAGATGTGGATAGATATCCATAGGCAGCTCATAAATGTGAGGAACGCTAGTTCCATTTTAAATGAGCTGTCAACCCTTTTCCCAGCATTTTAGTTTGTAGAAAGGTAGACATTTGGATAATAAATGGGGTTTCCCTCTGAACATTAAAGTAATTGTATAGGAATTTAAAGAATCTATTCATGTTCTTTGCGAGCTATTTAATTTCTAAGGAAACATACTAGATAGAATAAGAGTTTATGTTATAAGCTGTTAGTGACAATGTAGAAGAAAATGTGCAGACAATAGACTTTGATTTAGTAGGACCCTTCTTTTTAAAAAAATATGTGTTTAAATACCATTTTGGAGACACACGCTTTTAAAGAATGATCTGTACCTTCAGGTACCAGGTTACTGGCATTCCCAAGACCTAGAGTTTGGTGTCTAAATTCTCCTCCTCCAATACTAGCATGTTATTCCAGCCAACTGGTTTGTTGAGTTCTTCTAGGGGGTGGTTATAAATCAGGTTTATGAAGAGGGAACTCTCCAATTGTGCATTTTAGTGGATTTATGATAAAGCCATCAAAGCGGCGGGTCCACATGGTGCAAATGCAGTGAAGGTAACAAAACGGTGTCATGTAAACTAAATACAGTGCCTTCCACCTTCATAAATCCTCTCTGTTGATGAGTCAACGCTTCTGGTTATAAATTTTTCAAGCAAATTCTAGATAGAACCACAATTGTAAATAAGACACCAGCGGAAGCCATAAATTGCCCATAGGATTCCCCCCACACACTAGAAAACTCTCGAGTGTTCATTAGAAGACAATACTATAGTTTCTTCTTCCCCCAACAACTATTTTTTTTAACTTCCTTCAATAATAAACTGAATTCCTGATTAAAAAGTAATAATGCAATCCTTTATTGCTATGTTTAGCATTACAATCTATGACTTTTATGTGGCAAAATATCGTTTTGATTTACAGATTTATCTAGCTTTAGGTCTCTATAACATCACTTTTTTTAGAGTCATGTGTTAGAAGTTCCTGCAACAGCCTAAGCTCCCATAGGTATTTACAATCAAATTATTTTATTGCACGTGGGAACAGTTAAGCATTTGGCCCTCAGCTGTAAACCATTACTATATACAATGACATTCATGGATTTTCTTAAATAGTCATGTATTCCTAATGACCTCTGTTAACATAAGTGAGATTGATGTATGTGTACCTTGTGTGTGTCCATGAGCAATTATATTTCCAAACATAATATCAAGAGAGAGCCCTGACCTGGATGAGATGCTGATATAGTCTGATACCATGTGGCCACCTGCACCAATTATCTCTAATATTTTCTTTTCTTCTCACAGTCATTTTACTTCTCTTCCAATTAAGACTGAAATCTCTTAGCGTTCACAGCAAAAGGCAACATGAGTTTTAAATGACTCGTTTTTAGGATGTTAGGAGTGTCTTGCTCTAATACACTGGTATTCATGTTCAGATTAGCAGAGAGCTACATCATACAAGGAGAGATAACCAGATAAGGTCAGATTTGCAATATGCTTTTGTCACTTTCCAGTTGAGTGATTGGAAACTACTTCTTCCAACCTTGATTTTTGTATTTTAAAATGTATATAGCTTTATCAAAGCTATGCAACTATTATGAGGACTAAATTGGATGCATATTTAAAGAGATGGATTACATGCTCTATATTCCTTGTCTCTCATACTCTGGGACCCTGTATTGGGAACATCCGTTTAGCTGTCTTTAGTTTGGGGTACACACTTTCCTTTCACTAGATTCTTCTTTTCTTCAAGTGACAGCCATGGGAGAGAGAAGCTCACAGCTGTTTTACTCATGTCCAGAAATAAGTCAACCAGTCCCATTTGCAAGGGGACCTAACAGCTGTATCCAGCCTTTCTAGGAGGTCAGAATCAGAGCTGAGTGGTAATGTTTCAAGGGCAAAGCTCTAGATGTAAGGAATGATAAAACAAAACCTAAATGAGCCTGCACATATCTAGTGACAGATATGCCATAGCTAGTCTCAATTATTCAAGCTTCCTTAGTCTTCTAGCAGAAGAAACATAATTCACCCCTACTCTCTTGATTCTACTCCCATATAATAGCAAAGAGCAAAGAAAACACACACCCCTGCCTCACCCCACCCCACCCTCCCCCCTTCTAAAGAAAAAAGCTTTAGTAATCACTCAAGTTGAGAAGAGTTTCTTCAACACATGTCGCACTTTCAGATCTGTTCAAAACAGGGTGTTAGCTTTGCAGGATGAAGTTAAAAAAATCATTTTGCAATAATTATGAGTGAGTTCCTTTCTTCCCTTTTGTTGGCATTTGGCTGGGAATGAGCCAGTGAAACAGCTGTTTAATTACCCAAGGCATAACAAACATATAACCCCTTAGGTAAGCTGTGATGATATTCCAGCAGCAATAATACCAGGGTCAAACATAACAAAGAAAATCAGTCTTCAAATAAGCAAATCTCAACAGAACATCTTTGTGTATTGAGACTAATTAATATCTTGTTTAGGAAAATGGTCCCCAAATGTGGCTTTTGGATAAGGAACTGGCACTCTTCAGAGGCTAGAGATCCTAATATTTAACAGGCTACTATTTGGTGGGCTGACTGGATGGTTATCCTGTGGGTGTGGCAAATGTTTCTTATGTGCCATTAGGCAACATTTAAACAGTATCTAAATGATACCATGTATTTCAGCTGAATCAGTCCAGCTGGAAATGATAGCTGCATTCAGATTACTGGGCCACATGTGAAATTAAGGCCTTTTCAATCTGTACTTTTCACTTGCTATGTTTTGATATACATGTTCTTGGAAAGCTTAAATTAGTTATGGTTTGACAATATTTAGCAATATAACCACCCCCTTCCCTTTTAAACCATTAATTAAGACAGTCTTCTTATATTATATATTTAGCTTTTAATTTCAAAAGAGACTATTAGTAATTACCATATTTTATCCCACAAAAGAGATAATGTCTATTTTTTAATGTTAGGATGGAAATTTGCTGTACTTGTTTATGCAATAAAAGTTGCATAATTTTCTCATTTGGGATAGTTCATATTGTAAAAATAAAACTCAATGTGTTCCCTGGGAGTCATTTTACTAAGTAGTTCATGGCACAGGGATCATTATTTTACAAAATAGTCATCTGAGTATCATAAACTAAAATATCTGCAGGTTGATCACTACATCACATTAAAAAAAAGACACTTAAAAAGGAGTAACAGCAAGATCGAGTTATTATCAAAATGTTAAAAAGAAGAAAGTAAGCCCAAGGTTCAGACTCAGACATTTCGTTCAATTTCTTCATGTTTTCCATATGAACTAAAGAAATTCAGCCCACGGGAATTTAAAAAGAGAAAACGCTGCAGCCCAGTGTGGAGGTATGTTCTTCTTTTAACTGGGCACCACTATTGGATTTTATTTTAGAGGTAGGCAAAAATATTAAATGAGGATCCTCAAACCATAACAGCTCTCTATAGGACAGCATCTATGGCACTCAAGTGGCAAGAGACTTTTAAGGAAAAGAAATCATCATTAAAAACACCGTTTCGGCTACTTTCTAAGCACCAGAATGAAATATATTCACATATCTAATAAGGTATTTAATATTTCCAATACTAAACCTAACATAGATTACTTCACATGCTTCTGCAGAGGTATTGCTTATAAACATACTGCTAATTTTAATGAGCAACTAAGATGAAGGCAGCTGAAGACACACAAAAGTTAATGTTGGATGTTTGTGAATCCCCCAAGAAGAAAACTGAGTTTTTCTTCATGTAATCTTTATTGAAAAATAAAATGCTAAACTCCGGTCAGTTACCATTTTCATCAATACCTGATATACTCTGAGTAAAAAAAAAAAAAAAAAAAATTCTGAAATGTGTGACTCACACATTTCAGTGTGCTGGCCAGTGTATGCTTGGAATTCCCAAAGAACTAACACAAAACGTTCCCCTTGAAAGGTGACTTGGAATTTACCAAAGAGATAAAGCCAAGCATACAGTCATTAAAGATGTTTAAATGTCATTGTCTACTGTCTTCAGTGTGCCATTACAGAGCCTTGGGAATCCCTTCAAATAACAATCAATAGAGGATGAATAAGTCTCAGCACATGAAAGTAACCAGGAAAGGAAGCCAACAGAATAATCTGACTTGCCTGGGTTGGTTCAAGGAGAGACATGGTATCCACCTCTTCCCTCCTCATTCTTCCTCCCCTTATTCAGCCCCCCCACCCCTACACACACACACACACACACACACACACAAGACAGGACGATGGAAAGAAAGACCAGAGAGAAAGGAAGAAGGAGAGAAAAAGATACAAGGATCCCCTGCAGAATGTGCGGGGGAGACAAACCGCGCCCTATGGGATGGAGTCTTGGAAACAGAACTTAGGCTTTTACTTTGAAAAATAGAAGAATGACAATGAAATTTGTGTGAGGTCTGTGTGACTCCAGTCCCAGATGTTTACAATGCTGTAGTACTATGCCTCTGCAATATGAGAGGTTTCAGAAGAAACAGTCCAACAAGACACCACAAAGCAGAGCGCATATGCTATTGACAATGCAGACATGAGCGTCATGTTACCAAGAGAGCAGGCAGGAGACAAACATCAGCGGTGCTGCCCGACGAGCTAACTTCACGGACTGCCATCACTCAAACCAAACGGAGGGACCCAAAAGGAGAAAAAAAATTTCAAAACTTGGAAAACAAAAACAAAAACAACTCTTTCGGCTTCTATCTAGAAGTGGTGGGGCAAAAGATGGGGGCGGGAAGATGGTGGAAGTGACTCTTCTTCCTTAAACTTCCCATAAAGCCCCTATAATTGACAGTGGATAATTATTTTCAGCTTTAGGAGCCGGTCCCAAAACTCGTAAGATTGCCAGCGAAAAGAAACAAAATGTGTTTACTTGAGCCATTTCCAGAAGGGAGGGAAAGGAGACCTTTGGATGAGATGGGGGCGGGGGGGGGGGAGGTATTGGAGACAGAATGGAGCATCTCCTAGAAGTAACAACTCTAGGGCATCAGGAGTGGTCGGTCCTGTGAGTGACAAACTCGAGAAACGGAGAATAGGGTGGCGAGGGATGTGTATGGTGGAAGGAACCGAGCGGCACAATGTATGCTCGGGAGGGGGCTGATTTAGTGTGAAAGTATTCCACTTCATCATTTTACAGGGGTTGGGGACATAAATATTTAGCTGGCCACATCTGGAACAGATTCTGCTCCCCCCCCCCCACGTCCCCGCGTGGGGTGGGGGTGGATAATTGGAAAGAGAGGAGCACGCATTTGTTACTTACTGTACGGACAGTTTTCCTTCTTGGTACCGCTGACCTTTCCATTCTTCTCAATCTTGAGAAAGTACTTGGTGAAGGAGAACAGTTTTCTCCAGCGGACATCTCCTTGGAGGTGATTGTAGCTCCGCACATGCCTCCCCGCACTGGAAGGAGAGGACAAGGAGGAGGAGGAGGAGGAGGAAGAAGAGGAGGAGGAAGAGGAGTTGGTGGCCTCCGGTGACACCATGTCCTGACCAGCTTGGCAGGTGACAGGGACGGAAGACACCAAGAAGAGCAACAAGAAGCAGCAACAGCGGCTCGGCAGGTGGGGAAAGGCTGAGGCACAATGTGTCAGTATCCATTTCCACATTGTACTGAAACTCTCGGCTCTGGAAATTGTCTCATCAGAAGGAACATACTGGAAGGGTAAGACCTGGTGCGAGGCAAAGAGACAGCTGGAGGTGGTGGCTACTGGTTAGCTCCCTCCGGGTACGGATCTGGCCAGAAGCGAATACACCAACATCCATAACTCCTCGGAAGGGCCGGCTGCCTGTCCTCGCTCCGTTCTCAGATCCGCTGCCTGTGTCTCTCCAGTCTGCGGGTGTACAGTGGACGTGGGTGGCCGCAGCAGTGGGAACTGGTGGTGTCGGTCACCAGCGCTCTCCGCTCCCCACCCCGGGGGTTACTTTGTTCTCTTCTTCACTCCTTTCTTCACCATGTTAGATGCAAAAGAGGTCTGAAAAACAGATGACAGCCCGGTGAACAAAACCCAAAGTGGGTGGGGTGGGGGTGCGGGAAGACATCTGCGCCCCTCTGCGGTTGGCACCTTCTGGTCCTTCTCTGCAGAGTCCCAGCCTGCTGGCCACTTAAAAAGTGTGTCTCTTTGGAGTTGTCAGAACTGGAGGCAGCTGCCCAGGCGCTGTTGTTTCCTTCTCCTTCTTCCTTTCTCTTTTTGGTGGTGCCTGTTGATGAGAAGTCTCCCGAAAGCCACTTCTTGTTTGGGGGGCGGCTGGCGGCTGGCGGCTGGTGTTTTGTTTGGCTCTAACCCTCCACCTCCATGTCCCTTGGAAAGCCGCTTGTAAACAGGTTGAAGCCTGGAGTCTAAATGTCAGTGCTTTTCAGCCAGAGGTGGGCTCTAACTCTGCTGGTCAAACCTCATTTGCAGGGGTGGAGAAGGCGGGGGAGGGGGTCAAACGGCGGTGGGACATCTGAAACCCTAAGCTGCTGGGAAAGCCAGGGAAAAGGGGGGGGGGGGGAAGGGGCCGAGGGAGGCGCGCGCGCGCGCGGGGGGGGGGGGGGGTGGGGGGGCGGTGGGGGGGTGCCTGGGCGCGAGGAGGAGTGTGCGATGCCTTTGCTCTGAGCTGGGGGCTGCGGGTCCCTTCCTCGCAGGCTCTGTGGGCGCAGCCGCCCCGCAGCCTGCAGCTCCAGCTAATTGCTGCTCCAGCGTCCTGTGCTAGCAGCGCTGGCCACCACCAGCGCGAGCTGTCCGCGTGCGTTCCGAATTTTGCTGCCCTCCGGCGGGAACCACTCCCCTCCCGGGAACCCCTTGCTCATTTGTTTTCCAGTGTAGTTTTCTTTTTCTTTCTTTCTCCCCCCGCGCACCCCACCCCCCGCACCCCACCCCGGGCCGTGAAAATAGAGTTTGGAGCCTGGCTTTTGTGTGTGTGTGTGTGTGTGTGTGTGTGTATGAGATTCTCCGCTCCAGGTCCCAGAAGCAGGGAAGAGGGCTGGGGAAAGAGCAGTAGAGGATGCTCAGGGCAAACTCTCCCCAACAGTAGATTATAAACTGATAGGAGCTAGAGAAAAGGGAGACATAATGAGCTGCTTCGTTTCCTCCTCTCCTGCCAGCTTCCAAGGAGGTCTCGGGTTTTAATGAATCATTGATTTCTCGCTTCCGTTGCTGAAGTAAAAAGTTCACACTTTGGCCCTCTCTGTCTTTTTAAGCTCAGGGAGATTTATCGTCACCCTTAAACATCGCCTCTCTCCTGGTGTAAATGAAATCAGGGACCCAAGTTACTGATTTCTAATTGCTAACACGAGTCCTTTACAGAATCAGGCACGGACTTCAAAGCCTACGCACTTTCCTGCGATCGCAGATTTTATCACAAAGTTTGACCAAATCCCCTGCTGCCTGTTTTCTTCTCTACTCAATTTCCTTTGCATTTTACCATAAAGAGGAGGGTCCCTCCCCCCAACTTCACATTTAATGTTTAAAGGGCTCTACTTTACAATGCAGCTTCACTACCTACAAATCTTCCACTCACACTCTAGTACACCCCAACCCCCAACTCTACCAAGGCTCACACAACCTAGCTCTCAACCCAGAAGCAGACATAAGTCAGTCCAAGACTAGGAAACTGTTGTCCAGAATCAGAAGGTTCACACACAGAAGGAAACACTGTGATTTAAGCCATTCCTACCTGAGTGTGATAGAGTTCTGAGTCCCAGAGGATCACTTCTTTAAGAAAATAGCTAAACTAGGGAAGGACTGCCTGGAAGGGATGCATGAACATATATTACTCTGTTCCATGAGGCAGTTGGACATCTGTGTTCTGTCTAAGCAAAACAAATTGTCAATACCTTACAGCTTTCCACTTAGGGAAGTGGCAGTATCACATGGTTCAACCTAATAGGCTGCACGAGATGCAGACATTTCAAGGTGAACCTGAGAGTTAGACAACTTGCAACAGTGATTCAGAAAGAATTTACAAAAGGAGCTTGCACACACAAGTCAGAAACACTGTCCGGTGAGCATTCGGCTTCAGTCTTCATTTGGGACCTGGGGGAAAAAAAAAATTAAAATTTAAAAGTTCTAGAGATGAGCGTTGTTAATGATTGGCCAAATACAAGTGAGTGGCTTGAATGTATGCGCTTATATTTTCCTGTGTGTTTAGTGCCTTTGAAATGGAACTATTTAATACCAGAATCAGGGTTTTAATTGCATTATTTATAACTCATTGCAATGTTTATTCAAAAGATTTCAGCAATGTGACGAACATCACAGCAGATTTCTAACTTTAATGTAATTAACTGATTTCTGTAGCTATTAATTGAAAAGTTAAGCAAATAAAGAGCATGCGTCAAAGAAGTCTTGCTTCTTTAATTAAAGTATGGATATTGAAAAATGAGCCCACAGTGCTAATTTCAATTTCCGATTTCACAGTTTTATACCTGAACAGACAAATGTGTGAAAGAGCAGATCATTTCTAAGGGATTTAAGTTTCATCCTCATAGAAAGAAGAATTCAAATGTTTGAATTGACAACTAATTGAAACTACATTTAAAAAATGTTTGATGGAACCATACAATAAAGATTCTTTTGTGAAAAATTATGAAACACAGGAAGTAATTAGTTTGGGGTTTCTTTACACTGGGCACCAACACTATTGATGCCAACTTGAGTGGTTTTTTTTTTTAATTCACACCAGACACTCATTCAACCCAATATACCTCTCTTTCTCTCTCTCCTACACACACACACACACACACACACACACACACACACACACACACACACACACAACCTTTCTGTTCCAGTAGAAGCTACTCAGATCTTCTAGCTAAAAGTTTTACTTGAATTCTATCTAAAATGAGGAGAAAGTCATTCTCAAAACTGTCCTGTGAAAACTTGCCTGCAGAAGGTGTAGTGTTTGAGAACTTGGGAGTCCCTTTGCCTCTCCTCTGCAGAGCATTGCTGACAGGGGGCATTTACTAAACTGCCCAAAGGAGAAGCTGACATGGCTTTTTAGATTGTATCTCATTCTTCTTTTTCTTTTCCGTACTGCCTTTCTTTTACAGCACAGTAGAACCCCTAAGCCCCCCCCCCCCCACTTTGTATTGTAAAGTCACCTCTCAACTTAGCCCCAGAAAGCCTGAGAAAAGTTCCACAGGAGAGATGCACTATTTAACGGAATCCAATCTCTCCCAACAGATTTGAATCACTAACATAAATGTATGAATGTAGATTATATCTCTGTAATGAGGCCTGAATCATTCTCAGTTACTTCAAAGGACTGAAATTCTACCTTCCTTTTTTTAGCTGCAATAATCAGGTCTTAATGGGTTCCTTTATTAATTGTTTCTCTGCTCAGATTGAAAGGACAGTACAAGCTTCAGATTAGAGTGGTACCTGCTTTTCTAAAGGGCTGCCTGTCTCTTTCATCCGATCTTTGGCAGGCATGCTCTGTTTCTATGGCCTAAGCATATCCAGTGATATTAGACTCAATCTTTATTGAAAGAAAAGGGAGGTAAACTTTTGTTAAATGTGATGATTTGAAAAATTACAGACCTTTAAAAGCAAGATCGTGAGAAGAAAGTTAAAGACTTGGAAACTGTGGCACTTTCATGTAAAGGAGGCACCATGAGGGCCTTTTCCCAGACCCTTCAGTCGCTATTCTCTTTGAGCAGTTTACATTTGAAACATGTATTTCCGAGATTTTTTGTGTTGCTCAGCGCTGTCTGTGGTTCAGTGACAAGATGTGTCTTCTGTTATGTGAGATGTTATTGGCAGTGTCCGTAAGCTGCTTCAAATAATGCTAAACCCGGTCAAAAGTCAGCCAGGCTGTTTGACAATTACGACATGTGTAGGCCTCCCTTTTTTTTTTTTTAAGCCTGTCATGCAGACATTAGGAGCATGGGACTGTTTTCCTATTTGCATATGGGAAATGCTAGTAGGAAGGCTCCCCCACCACCTCCCCGTTTGTTTCCTTCCAAAGTTACAGCTAGAAATGATGGCCACAGTCAATGATGTTTGAGCAAGTACAGACTTGATAGTTTATAATTAATAATTTCAAAGTAAGAGCTTCAGGTGGAATAAAAAAACATTTTTACCTTATACAGTGTAGGAGTGCAGCACTTAAAAACTGGTAGGAGGCATGGTCTGAGGGATTGATCATCCCTCATTGAAATGAACAAGGACAGAAGGGCTTCAGAATTCAGATCTGTTGAAGTTTTTAAACATTTGCATATACACTGAGGGGTAGCTTCCGGGCTGAATGTAAGTCAAGGAGTGAAATTCGAGTTTCAATTATATTCCATACATATAGTCTAAAGGTACACTCATTTGATATTTTAGGGACCTGGGGAAGTGGCTCAGCATCTAACAGCTCTTGTCATGTAAGCACGAGGACCCGAGTTTGACTCCCTGGCACCAACACACACAGGAAAAGGCAAGCCTTGCTCTGTACACCTGTAATCCTCATGCTGTGGCTGTGGTAAAAGGAGCATCACCGAGGCTTGCTGGCCAAGGGAATCAGGTAGAGAGAGTTTGAGAGAACAGCACAAAGCCCTTCCCCGGCCTACATACAGCTCGCTCTACGCTACATATACACAGCCCACTTACGTAGTCAGACACAAACACACGCATACCAGATTTATTTATTTATTTAGTTTAGTTGTGATTCTGCTTCGATTGCAACATAGATTTTGAGGTCAGACGTGGAATTTTCCTTTGGTGGTGTCATGGTGACTCTCACAAAGTTTGGATGATTGAAATATCTGTTTGGACTTTTGGTTTCTGAAGTAAAGATGGTCAGCCTGAAACTGAATTACAGCCCTTGCATTTTACAGACTGATTGAAATCACTCCGTGATAGATTAGTTAGGAGTGACAGCAACAGGGGTTCCATGTGACCCTCGGTTTCGCCACACCCACCTACCTGTTTTCTTTTCCTTCCTCCTCTCTCTGTTTTTCTCCTTATCATCCTTTACTCACTCTAATATGTCTGAGTTGCCAGAATGGACGAGATAAGAAAGCTTAGAAGGCTTTAGTTATGGAAAACCAGCATATCTTTGTTGCAATTGATTAGCCAGAGAAAAGCAGTAAAATGGCTTAGTGTTGAATTATTAACTATCAGTTGATTAGACAAAACAAAATAAGTGTTTTTGTGGTTTGGGTAAAGCAGACTCTTAAATGAAATGAACACATTTGAATGTAACCTATACTACAAATTTTCAGGATATTCACGAACTATTTGGAATTTAATAAGCATTTTTAAGTTGCTTCCCCAAGCAATTGATATCATTTAGAAAAGTAATCTATTAATTTGATTCAATTCTCTATGCCATCATGTTAAATTTTCCTGAAACAATATGGTACTTTAAAGCATAGATATTTATATAAACATTTTTTTTTAAAGTTTGACACTAAGGTGACTGTTCTGTTCCCTTATTTTCAAAGATCCAATAATCTCCTATTGAAAATGAAATAAGGCTAAGATAGAAACATAAAGGATCTTTTGTAAGAAAAATATCTATATTGGAATGTTTGAAATGTACTCACACTAAATCAGCACAATTCCAGAAAGCTGAACTCTGCATCTTGAAACCAAACACAGGGAACATATTTTCACAAAGCTGCTGTTCGTCCCCTCCCTGCTTCTGGCAGACAGAGCCTTTCCTTGACAAAGTTGTGAAGTCTCCGAAGAGCTCTGCTTGGTGCTTCCAGCTGCCCCTGTGCAGATCTGTGTCTCCTGCCAAGTCAAGCCCTCTGGTTTCTTAGTTGTGTGACATTTGTCCATATTTTGTTTGGAAATTACAATATTTCCCTTATAATTTTGGTTCTTCGGCATGGGAATATTTACAACGTGGTCTTTTTTTTCATACATTTTCTTATTTTTTTTCAATTAATTCAAGTGATGTTTATTGAGTATCTACTCTGTGCTAGTAGTCCATTGTCAGTATTTTGGGTCTAATGAAGATAAGGCAGTTTAAGTCTTAAAGAGTATGCATGCATGCATACAGGAGCAAACCTATCTATGACTTCTGTCTTTGTCATTAGGGATAGGAAAGCTTGGGTTGTCTCAGACCTAGAAAGCATTTGAAGAGATTTTAATCCTGACAATCATTTATGTTGTCGTTCTCTTCAAAAGAGCTAAAGGAAACTGTGGCTTCTGCTCACTGGCTTCATGAAGGATTAAGGTTTGGTCATCTCCTCTGTGGTTATGGGACAACCCTTTGCTCTAGATTTCTCCTACAAGCTTAGGATGTGGAAAAAAAATCTCTGCCAGCTAACCCTGATGTTCTCTCTTTTGTTTCTTTTTCCAGAATCGTGGATGGATAGTATATGTGTTGTAAATGATTATGTTAACTATTTTCTGATAAAAAAAAAAATTCCCTAACCCATCTGCTGTACTTTCTAATTTTGGTGAGATTTATTTATTATTCTTTATTTATTTGTGTTGCATGAGAAAGCATCTTCCTTGAATATACATGTGTGCAGGAACCAATGAAGGCCAGAAGAGTATTCCCTGGAGATGGAGTTACAGACAGTTGTGAGTGGCCGTGAGAGGGCTGAAAACTGAACCGAACCCTCTGTAAGAGCAATAGGTGTTCTGAACCACTGAGCCATCTCTCCAGTCCCATGTGCCTACTATTAAAACATACATCTTATCAAATTCAGTTTGACTTAGTACCCATTCCAAATTGGACAAGTTTTTCCCCTGTTCAATAGAATCAGAAACAGAAAAATGTGCACTCTGTGAATTAGTGATAACCAAATAGTTCTTGTGTTGTAGCAAATGCAATCCTCTTGTGCTCAGTTTTCTTGGATTATCCCTGGGAATCCATTCTCTTCCCTTCTCTGCCCAGCTCTGGGCTGACATCTGTACCTCTCCAGTGTTCCTCGGACAGGTGACTTGCATTTGGTTTTGTCAGTAGGTAGACAAGCACACACACAGAAAAGCTCATGGTATTTCTTCCCATATTTGTTTTGTTTTGTTTCAGTGCCGTGATTCCGACAGAATTTACACCTTCTCTTCAAAGGACTCTTCCTCAAGATCTCCAGCAATTCCTGGAGTCCCTCGGATACTATTTCCGCCTCTTGCTATTCAAGCTCAAGGAGTTGTATGGTTACCCTTCATTTCTGGCTTGTCAGGATCATCCTTTGTTGTTCCTTCAATTGTGCTACACCTCTGTGAGTAAACTAAACTCGGTTTAAAGGTCTCTTCCTGTGAGTTGTCTGAGATAACTTTGGTCTTTGTTAGGACAAAGCAGACTGTAGACTGGAATACACATCTTCCACAGACAGTAATCAGTCTGTGATAATGTGTTTTTGTGTTTATATGAGATTATAAGGAAGCGCAATTTAACACAAAGCCCATTGTAAAACATCTAGTGTTTGCTTGGGGATGTGCTAAATTCTTTGTAGAGAAAGATAATGATACATGACATTTGCTCTACTGAAATATATAGGATGGACTTACATTTAGATTGAGGACTACCAACCTTTTTATTTAGCTATTGAATTTTGAGGTTCAGAGAATCAATTATTTGATTGTTACAGGTTTGATAAAATACTTTCATATAAATGAACGGAGCTTAGTAAAGGTGAAATTACATCTGTAAACAAAATGCATTTCTAGAAAGCTGTGGTTAAAACTCCACATTAAAACTACTTTTTCTATGGTAATAGGGGGTGAAAAGAATTACAATTCAGTCTATACATGTATGAAACTGTCAAAGAATAAAAAATATTCAAAAATTAGTTTCCTTTCCAGTTAACTACGGAAATTTTAAATATTTCCTAGTGTGAATATTTAACACATCTTTAAAATAATTATTTTTGCAATTAAAAGTATTTTGTTAGCCTATAGTCATAGTCATATAATCCATTGTAGAAAACAAGGATTGGAATTAATTACGTCATTTTCTGGGATACTTAGAGTTATTGTTTGAATATTTTCTTTTCAACTAAAGACAACTATTTCAAGATGGAGAAATAGTCACATCTAAATATCAAGGATAGACATAAAGCTGTTCCACATGGAGAAATATCAAGAAGAAATACATGTGTAGATAATTGCTGTTGGTCATTGTCCTTTTAGGAGTTCCATAAACCATTGACTTCTGTAGAAATTGCTACAACTCAGAGCAGACAGTGCTTCTTATTTGAGCTTTCACTTTATGGTCCTAGGCCAAGATTCAACTGCAAGTTGTACGCTTGAAAAGACAGGACTTCCTGTTGTCCTCCAGCCCCTACTTTACAGGTTAAACAAAGGTGGGTCTGGGAAAGGTGCGGGCATTGTCTTAGGCAGTCAAGTTGGTGACAATCTTCTTCGTGTCTTCCAGACAAGCAAACAGAAAGGATTTCAGCTTCCACAAAACCAAGGACAGAATCCACTTCTGGGATAGCAGAAGGTCTTTCCAGCCTCTGAAGCAGTCAGGAAGGAAAGGTACATTTCAGAATTCAGGGTCTTGAGCATGTGAGGATTGGACACTTCCCAGGGTTTACTGCTACCAGTTTGGAAGATCCTGCCTTTAGAAGATCATGCTTTGTGACTGAGAATGTGGGAAAACCATCTCTAAATAAGAGAGTATCTTGATGAGTCCCTTGAATCCCAACCAAGTCCAACAATTCAAAATTGTGTGTTTTACAACCTGTTTCTGCTGAAGAATCTACACAGTGGTTCCTTGTTGCCCTCACCACTAGGAACAAAATCCTTGTTCTCATTCCCACTGAAGTTAGTGGAGGCTTGGATAGCCTGAGAGTAAATTTTTTATAAATCCTGGCTTGTATGCTCCCATTGCAATTAGTGAGGATTAGGATGCTATACTAGCTTTCTGTTGGTAGAGAGAAAGTAACCTTAGTTCCTTTGGCTAATTTGTGACAAAGAAGCATTCTTGGCTTTAACCAATGAAATCATGCTCATTTGTAAATGGATTAGTGCAGAATTTGCCTAGCTTTTTCCCCTTCCTACTTCAACTATACTTGCTATGGGTTTTAAAAAAATGCATGAGAACTATTTTATTCCTACTTTTTCATACTAAAAAGTTATTGTGGGAATTTCTCTTATTCCAGTTATCAATACACTAATGTGCACACACAGACACCCATACACACATGCAATCTTTTAATGCTATCTAGTTAGACAACTAGTCTTACTCTGAATCCTGTAAATATATGGGCTTTTAAATCTGGATCTGATATCATTGCTCTGTAATTCCAGTTGATAGGAATAGACAATGGCTTATGTGGCCTTCATAACAAGTTTAAAGTCAGCCTGTGCAAGTTAACAAGATCCTGTCTCAATTTATATGAACAGATAAATTAAACGCAGTGACGGAGTGTATGCCTAGCATGTACAAGACCCTAGGTTCAACCTCTGGTATTGCACAAAGCAAACAAACCCACTAGTAGAAAGCAGCCTTATAGATCAGTAGGAATTGATAGAAAAATAATAAGAGATGAAGGTACAGGTCAAGGATAGAACACTTACCTAGCATGGACAAGGCCCTGATTCAACCTTTATAACACGAATTCCTAAGTGATCTTAATAATAATAATAAAAAAAACCCAGAGCCAGATAGTAGGATAAATGCTGAAAGATCAGAGAGACAAAGGAACAAGCCACTGCCACGTCTCACCTCTAGGACCCCTTAGCCTGAAAAGCCTCAACCAATAGACCTCCAGCTGAATGAGCTTCCCCAGCTGAAAAGGTTTCAGCCAAAAAAGCCTCTAGCTGAAAGGAACGTTTCTGCTGAAAAGCCTTTAATTCCTGTCTCCTTACGACTTATATATCTTTCTCTGCCCAGCCATCACTTCCTGGAATTAAAGGCATGTGTGCTTCCCAGTACTGGGATTCAAGGCGTGTGCCACCACTGCATGGCTCTGCTTCTTGCCTAGACTGAATCAATCTCATGTAGTCCAGGGCAGCTTTGAACTCATAGAGATCCAGACAGATCTCTGCCTCCCAAGTGCTAGGATTAAAGCTGTGTGCCACCACTTCCTGGCATCTATGTTTAATCTTGTGGCTTATTTTATTAGGGTCTTCAGGCAAATTTTATTAGGGTACACAATATATGACCACAAACCTTCAGCAACACACACACACACACACACACACACACACACACACACACACACACTCAAGACTTAGACAACTTACTTTTGTACTAGCCAATATTAATATATGCCACATATAGCAAACTGAGAATGACATAGACTTTTGATACCACAAAGTCCAAACCCAGAAACACACTTCCAGTGACAAAGCTCTGTCTCTCTAATCTATCCAATCATTTCCACCAACTGGGGCCTAAATATTCAAATAATCAGCCTATGGGAGGCATTGTCATTCAAACCATCACAGATACATATGCATGTATATATCCATATTCTTAGAGAATTTATAGTGTGAATTCCTGTGTTTTTTTTTTAAGACAGGGTATCATGTTTTCCAGGTTGCCCTTGAACTAATCTATAGCCAAGAATGACCTTGAACTTCTTATCCTCTTCCATTTACCTTCAGGGTGCTGTGTTCACAGACCTGTGCCATCAGGCCTGGTTAATGTGGTATTGGCAAGCTCTCTATCAAATGAGCTATATCCTTAGCCTTACACTTTCTGAATTCTTCAGCAACACTGCTCCTATCCCTCTTTAAGTGGTTCCACCATTAGATGGGATTAAAACTGATGGATCACTTCATAAATTTCTCCACTTTTATAAAATTATCTAGTAATTAATTTTAGCAGCACCATGTTTCACAATTGTCGGGCCCACAATTCCTGTGCTAGTCTGTGTGAAAAGCATCTCCTGGAATTTTGCAATGCAGAAATTTCTGTAGCAGAAACAATTGGCTGTCTATCTCAGACCCATTACTAGCTTTTTCCTTTGTGGTAGGGCCACTGACTTATTTGGAAAGCCCACTCTCTTCCTCATGAATAGAACTCACTAAGCCAAACATAACACACAGTTGTTTGTCTTTGCTGGTGATTGGTTTTAGGGTGGACATATGACAAAGGTCTGGCATAAGGGAAGGTCTCTGGCAACCTCACTGATAAATAAAAAGACATGTCTGCTTTCTTATGCCAGCCATTGTCATGTGCAGAGATGTGATCCATGAAGCTGGGGAGAGTTTGTGCCTATAAAGAGAGAAGCCTGAGGGCAGGCTACAGTTAGTGGCCATGTGGCATGGCAAATCTGTGATGAAATACCACAGCTTTCTGGTCTACAACACACAATGACAGAATGACAACTCAGAACACTTAAAGTCAGGGACTCTCCAGCCAGAAGACAGCCAGAGCGTGAGTTCTCCGGTATCTCCCCACGCACTCTGGACAGTTTTCTGGCTGAGCACTGAGACACGTATGTGGGGAGAAGACCTCAGCTGCAGAAAAGGACTGAGATGAGATCTGAGCTAATGCAAAGCTGATGGTGGGGGTTCAGTCAAATTAACCAGACAGAGGACGACAATAGAATACAACGTGCCACTTACAAGGTCCAGAATGTGGTTGAAATTCTCTGAACATAGAGAGAATAAGAAAAGGGTAGCAGTCAACATACACCAGCATCAATATGTCCCCATTATCATAGTGAGCATTGGGAGACTTAAAGAAGCTGGGCTCAGTGAGATATACGAAGGTAAAGGAAAATGTGTTCATACTGTCTTCATAGCAGGGACGGAACTAATCAAAAGGAAGACAAACTAACATTAAAAAAATACAGTGTTCTAAAATTTTTTTACTTAATAGAATGAAGAGCTCAAAGGAGTCTATAAACTGAACTTAACTCAATGGTAGTTGTATATCTTAAAAATAGAGATAATAAGGTTTTGATAATAAAAAGAAACTTAAAGACCTGTGGCATAGTTGTATGCTTCATAATGTCCAAGAGGAAAAAATGCCAGCCTGTGGCAATAGCAAGAAGAACTGGCCAAAATTTACCTAACAAGGTGATAGACAAAATTTATAGACATGTATAAGTGTAATGACTCCTAAACTTGTGTAAATAACCGTCCTACATCTCTGAAAGCAATCCAAGTTGCTGTAGGAAATTTCACCAAAAGAAAACTGTGGTTCCCATTTGTGTCACTGGTGAATTCTAATGTTGATGAAGAAAAGACCCCAGTGTTGTGTATTTCAATAGGAAGAAGTTGAAGATTTCCAATTTATGTTATGGAATGAAGAGAAAATGTGAAAAAGACATTGAAAATATTAAACACAATATTAAAGCATTAAAGACCAATATCTTTTCTGAGAACAAAATAGCTCAAGAATTGCCTTATGAAGCCAAAACAATATATTAAAAAATCACATTAAATCTATTCAGTCTGACTAAGCATATTGTATCCCAGAAATATCTTTGCATTTTTTTCTTCCCCCCCCCTCCCTTCATTCCTCTTTTCTTCTTTTCCCCACCCCCTCACTCCCCCCCCCCTTTTTTTTGTCTGAGAATCAAAACTCAGGATCTCCTGTAGGTGAAGCATTTCTTCTACCACTGCCTGAGGGAAGGGTGCAGGTAGTGATCAGGCAACATAGTGCTGATAATGCAAAAATCATGACTTTTGGGCCTCAAGCACAAAACAACCCAGCAATTTCTGTGACTTTTGGGAAATGGAAGATCATCTTAGAAAAGAGACAATTAGAGAACAGGAGTTCCAATTTCCATTTGTAAGTTCAAGATCATTATGTGGCTAACCACTGAAACATGTATGTGTGGAAGAGACTTCAGTTCTGTCCTCCTCATTCTCATGCCAATGCTATTTTTAATTCTGATAACACAGAGAGATAAAATTTTTATAGCTTGTGCATAGTGAAAAATAAAAACATATTAATTTTTTGTAAGTATTAGGTGCACATATTAGAAAAAAGGCCTAGAATCATCTATCTCAAGACAGTTGGATTCAGAGTGAGCACAGAGAAAGAATTGCCAGCAGAAAATTGATAAAATCAAAGTCAGAAAATCAATAAACAATAAAATCTAGAGATAGTTCTTTGAAAAGTTGATGAAAGTGATAAACCTCTAAATGCTAAGGAAAAAGAAAACTATTTTATTAACAGCAGAAATTAAAAAAAGAATCATTAAAGATCCTATGACTATCGCAGCAATAACAAAGAAACATTGAGAGAATTCTTCACTCATAACTTTGATAACCTATATAAAATGTCAATTTTTTGAGTGATGCTACCTGTTGAAACTCATTCAAAAACAAGTAGAACAATATGAATTGACCTACATCTATTACAGAAAGTTATAAATAACTAGTAACATTCCAAATGTTCTCCTTTAAAAGATAAAAACATTAGGGATGCTTCATAAGTCATTCTACAATGTCATCACCAATCACACAACAAAACCAGATAATGATATTAAAAGCAATCAAAACTATAGACTGATACACTCATTAACATGCACATAAATATCCTCAATAAATTTTGCATATTGAATCTAACAATGCGCAAGTAAATTTATACAAAATGACCAAATGGGAACTATCCCAGGCTTTCAAGGCTGGTCAGTATTCACGTGATTAAATCAATAGATACTGACACAGAACTGGTTTGAGTTCCAAACACATTCATAATAAATAAATACTCAATGAAACTAGGAATAGAGATGAACTGTGACCTTGATAAAACCAGTTTTACATAAAACAACTACAGGTGTCATAACGCACTCTGGAAACATTTGAAGTTTTCCCAGTAGGACTAGAAACAAGATATGTGTGTATTCTTTCACCACTGCTTTTAAACACTGTACTGTAAGTCCAAACTCAGACAAAAATAAAGTAAAATTGCAAACACACACACACACACACACACACACACACACACACACACACACACACACTGAAGTAGATAAACTGTCTTTGCAGATGATATGACCATCCATGTAGACACTAAGAAACTGACAAATGCACTAATAGGTGAATGCAACAAATGTTAGCCTACAGAATTAATCAAATCCCTATATAGGAACAACAGAAAGAAGAAGTTGACTTGCAGGGTATTCAAAAGTCAAGGACGTGGAGACTCTGAATTATCAAGATGACAGTTCTTGTCAGCCTAATGTATATTTTCAAAGCAATCTAATCAAAATCCCCTCCAAAATACTTCCTTCAATATTCTCAACTTGAATCTTTAGGTTTTTTAATAGAGAAGCAAAACAAACATGCAAAGAAAAACTCAAAAGTTCCTATAAAGTTATGATAATTAAAACAGTATGGTATTGGGAAAAGAGCTGACAAAAGCCTCCATATAATAGAATAGAGAATCCGGAAATAGACTCACACCCTTTTTTACAACTGTACTTTCATGAGGAACAACACATTGTGGCAAGAAAAAAGAGTCTTTTGCTCACTGGTAGGAATAGAAAATAAGTCACTTTGGAAGAGTTTGACAGTTTCTTACAAAAGTAAACACTACTCCCAGCATATAATCCAGCAATCACTTCTTGGAAGTTTCCCAAATCAACAGGAAAGCCATGCTCCCTCAAAAGTTTCCACATAAATGTTTACAGCAACTTTATTCATAATTGCCCAAACTTGGAAGGAACTTAGATGCCCTTCAGTAGGTGAGTGGATAAATAAACTGTTGCATTCAGACACTGGAATACTAATCAGTGCTGAAACGAAGTGAGCTAGTAAGCTGTGGTGAGCATGGGAAAGACATAATGAATATGAGTAATTGAATGAAACAATCCTGAAAGGAGGAGGCCATGCATGATTCCAAGTATGTGGCATTCCAGAAAAGGCACAACCATGGAGACATTAACAATCAGTGGTTGCCAGGGCTTAGGAAGAAATGTAGGCGCTAAATAGGAAGAGCATAGGAGATTTTTAGGGCAGTGAGCTAGTGTACGTAAGAGTAGAACAGTCATTACATGTCATTATTCATTTGTAATCACTCACAGAAGAGAAAACACTGAAAGTAGCCATTATGTAGATACTGGGATTGGGTGATGATACATCAATACAGGTTGACTGATGATTACAGATGTGGTTATCTGGTGCAGGATATGGTAGTGGGCAAAGGTGTATGTGTTGGAGATGGGAGATGTATGGGAACTCTGAGTTTTCTTCTCAGATCATTTATGAATCAAAAATTTTTCTAAAAATGAAATTTATGAATGAACAAAGGGAATTTCGGACATTAAAAACTAGTAACAGTATAATATGTATAATCACATAAAATAAGTTTTACAACTTAGGCAAAATGAGTGAACTTATAAAGAAAATGCTACCCCCCAGTAGAAAATTTGGAAGTCCTTATATTAAAGAAATTGTATTTTACTTAATAAACCTTACCTTCAAAGAAGACTGTAAGCCCAATGTCCTTAATGGTGAGTTGTTTCAAGTATTTCAAGCATTATCAGACAAAGATATTCTGATAATCCTTTACAAATTCTGTCACAAAGTAGTGTACAAAGAACCACATTTCAACTGACTATCTACCTGTCACTAGTCACACTAAGTAACTCATGATGAATCATAGATTTAAATGTAAAAGCTCAAATCATGAAATGTTTTGTAAAAACCATGGAAGGGCTTACTCATGATGCTCAAAAAAAAAAAACCTGTTTCTTAGGTTCATAAATAATAACTATGAAAGTGATCATTTCTAGTTTTTTTCTAAACTAAAACTTTAAGCTTATCAAGACACTAATTAAAGAAATGAAAAGGCTGGTCACAGATATGAAGTAAAGATACATAAGCTATGCATCTGGAAAAAAATTGTTACCTAGGTATGTGAAGGAGCCCTGTGTCTTAATAAGCACAAGACAAACTGGTCAAAATTATTAAATTGTTGTGAAAAAGATTAAAAGTATTTAAGGGCAGTAAATGCATGAAAAGGTGTTCAGCATTATCAGACATTAGAAAAATGTGAATTTCACCTGATATCTCCTGTCAGCAAAACTAACGGGATTTTTGGGCAGACGAGTGACTGCATCCATTTTAAGGTAAACAGAATCATTGTAGCTATTGTATGAAAGCTAGACTTTTCAGAGAGATCATTTTTGACAACTTGAGCCACATTCAAGAAAAAAGGTGGAATGACAGCCTTAAAGGTGTTGTATCCTTGATACACGTAAAAGTATTAAGAGCATGGTGTGCCGATGAGCTGTGTGTGTACCAGAATTAGAGATGGAACAGCACTGGGTTTTGTCTTGGAGAAAGGTAAAAACTGAATTAATTTAAGATACTGAGAAAGGCCGGGCGGTGGTGGCACAAGCCTTTAATCCCAGCACTCGGGAGGCAGAGCCAGGCAGATCTCCATGAGTTCGAGGCCAGCCTGGGCTACAGAGTGAGTTCCAGGAAAGGCGCAAAGCTACACAGAGAAACCAGAAAAACCAGAACCCCTCCCCCCCTCAAAAAAAATTAAAAAAAAAGCCAAAAACAACAACAACAAAAAGATACTGAGAAAGAATAGGAAAAAGCTGAAATTGAAATGTTCCTGAATATATTAGATATAGAGATATATTAGAGAGATAGAGATATTGGATCAGGAGAAAAAATTATAATGGGCAAGGGGCCATTATAGAGTGCAGATTCTGGAAAATGCATGGTGATTTTGTCTATGGAAGCTTTTAAAACTTGATGCTTATTGCTCCTGTTTATGCAATGAAATAGAAAACTGGGCCATCGGCTGAATTTCTTTTTACCTTCTTAAAATTTAAAAATTTATACATTTATCCCAGAAGCTCAACTTCTAGGAACCTATCCTTTATAAACAAAACATTGACATTAAGGGGTGGTTGCTTATACCTGCCTTCCCAGCACTTAGAAAATTGAGGCAGGAAGATAGTCATAAGTTTCAGGACAGTTTGTGTTGAGACTCTCTCCCTGGTTAATAAAAAATGTACTAAAGGAGGAAAGAAATAAAACACTGAAATATAAGGGTATAAATATATATTTTAATATCAAATATAAATATTTTAGTATATTATTTATGTAAAATGTTTATAAAATATGAATAAAGATATTAAAAATAAAAACTAGCAACTTTAAATTGTTTATTTGAAAGTATAGACAAGAAAGAAATTTATTTTCCAGGAGGAATAATTTTCTTTTCTTTCTTTTTCCTTTTATCATATTATATTGTTTAGTTGTGGAAAGAAACACATATTGCTTTTGAATACTCACCTAAAGAAAACCGATTTTTAGGCTGGGCAGTGGTGACACATGCCTTTAATCCCAGCACTCGGGAGGCAGAGCCAGGAGGATCTCTGTGAGTTTGAGGCCAGCCTGGTCTACCAAGTGAGTCCCAGGAAAGGTGCAAAGCTACACAGAGAAACCCTGTCTCGAAAAACCAAAAAAAAAAAAAAACAAAACAAAAAACAAAAAACTGATTTTTAAAGTCCTGGTCTGAATAGTCTCTGTGTTTAGATCTTACGTGTATATCTGCCATTATACTTTAGTAATATTACTTGATCTCATTATATTTCTACTTAATTTCTATTTAGTTCTAGCAGCAATTGTGTCTATTTGGTTATAGACACAATTACATTTACTGTAAATGTAAATGTAATTGCTCTTTATAGGTCTTGTCTATTTAATACCTCTTGAAAGTCTTCCAAGTTTTGTATCATGTTTTAAATTATCAATAGTCTTTATGAATTTTTTCATTAATGTGCCATGTTATAATAATGTACTTTATCACTATATTTCGTGTCAATTTTTCTTTCAATTGTTATTTTAATCTACTTCATGTCACTATTTCCCAATGGGGATTGATGAGTTTGCATCCTTTTCATCTATTATTACTGTAAGGACACTCAATGACCATTACAGATCTTTTTTGTTGCTGTTTTTGTTGTTGTACTTTTCTTTCATTATAGTTGCAGATGGATGATAGTTTTGATTACAATTAAGAATCAAAATCTCTGATTTCTAATTTTTGTTGTGATTGACTAGTATTTTCTCATAATAGATTTTCTTTAAAGGCATTTTTAATATTTATTTATTTTATTATTTTTAATGTATATGAGTTTTTTGCTTGCATGTATGTATGTGTCTGGTACCTGTGAAGGTCAGAAAAGGGTGTTAGATCCTCTGGGACTGGAGTTATAGACAACTGTGAGCTTCCAAGTGGGTGCTGGTAATCTAATCCAGGTCTTCTGCAAAAGCAACAAGTACTCTTAACCACTGAGCCATTGCTCCAGAAACCCATAATAGTTTTTTTTTTTTTTTTGCTTCAGCATCATTATCGTACAAAAGACTATTTGATCACATTAAAAGATTTTACTTTAATAGAACAGAGTTCATATGCTGAAGTTGAGGTCTTTCCAAAGTTTGTATATTGGTTCCTAAAACTCACTATAATAGTATTTCAATGTATTTTAAGTGAGTAAGTAAGCCATGAAATTTCCACCCTAATGGAGGAGATTTAGACTCTTACAAGACTCGGGGAAACTCTCTGTCCACTTTTCCTTGCAAGCATGCAGTCAGGAGGGGTCATCTATGAAGCCAAGTGAATTTACTGACTTTGTTGATGACTCAGTCTTGGATGTCCCAGATTTTAGAAGTGTTATCAATATATCCCCACTGTTTAGAAATTACCCACTCTACAATATTTTGTTATAAATGTCCTATGGATTTTGATATATGAATAATATTATCCCCAGAACCACCAGAATTATTAGCCTTCTTCCCAGATAGCTAACAATACATTTTCCTGATTCACAGAGACCTCAGCCAAGATTTGTTGCATTTTTGCTTCTATCAACCTGTATGCTAGGGCAGGACCTGTACTCTAGAGAACTCTAAAGAAGTCATGTTGCGTCTAGTTTTCAGAACAAAGGGCTTTGCCTGAAATTGCATCTCATTTGGTTTATTCCCCTCCCTCCTTGCTTCTGCATCCCTATTTTTCCCTGAGAACATTTTCCTTGGACATCACATGCACAGGGATTCTTGTGTTTGAGTCTGTTTCAGGGAAACTCAGTCTAAGAATACTATGTTAAACATCCTGGCTTGGTTTATCTTCTGCTTCACCTAGAACAATGACAGCCCAAGGTACGACATCCTGCTCACTACCTCCCAGTTCCAAGTTCTGACCCTTTGTTTCTCCGTGTGCTTTCCTGGACTAGGGCTGGCTTGGCTTTGGTTCTCAGGCTTTTTTGACTTGACATAACATATAACACATATGTATGAAATATGTACTTTTACTTTATTCCTAAACCTTCACTCTGGTTTCTGTTTTGGAGGGAGGTTTCTGAGTAACAAACAACTAAGGTATTTTAAAAAGAAATTATGAAATTTGTATCTTATTAAAACCATAAAATTGTATACAAATTTTGGCAATAATTTATTAATCTATAGGAAATATATTATTGACTAAAATTCAACTCTATTTGAATCATTAAGATTATAGTTAGGAGGAGCCAAGATCTGTCAACTTTTTCTAATCAAGTTGCATTTGCTTTTGCTGATTTTACATTCCTAGAAATCTTCTCTAGTAGGATTACTTTCTATCCAGGCTAAATTGTAAAAGCCAATTTGTTTGCTGTCTACCGATCCTCAGTCCTTTAAACATCCTGGCTTGGTTTATCTTCTGCTTTACCTAGAACAATGACAGCCTAAGGCATGAATGACGTCCTGCTTACTACCTCCCAGTTCCACATTCTGACCTGTTGTTTCTCTGTGTGCTTTCCTGGATTAGGGCCGGCTTGGGTTTGGTTCTCAGGCTTCTTTGATTTGACAGCACATTTGGACACATTTCTGCAAATTGACCCTTGGCATTTCTCTTTGGAACATAGCTTTGTCTTTAAACTCTGACAGTGTGAATTATAGATGCAAGCAAGAAGTACTTCTACCTTGTGAGACCGCCTTCAAACTCCAGCCATTGAGGCCAGACACTCCAGCTCTCCTTCAGAGCAGAGGATTGGAGAGCTGCTTCCTGGCTTTCTCAAATGTCATTACTTACCTACTATTTTGAAGACAAGCTTTATGAACACTGGATTATTTCCAGCAGTAAAAGCCCTTTATTATTTTTTTCCATGCGATATATTTTGATCATTTTTCTCCCTCTCCCGACTTCTCCCGGATCCTCTCCATCTCCCTACCCAACTCACTTTTCTCTCCCTACCCTCTTTTCTCTCTGCTCCCAAATAAACCCCCAAAACAAGAAAAAAAGAAGCCCACCAAAATAAAACTACCCCTCCCCCCAAAAAATCAAGAGTTCATTTTGTGTTGGCACCTATTTCTGGGCATGGGACTTGCTCTTGAGTGTGGTTTGATACACCCAGTAACACTCCACTAGAGAAAACTACTTTTCTGTCTCCTGGGAGATATCAATTGCAAATCGCTTCTTGGCTAGGGCTGGGGCTTTGTTTTCACATTCCATTTTCAGTGCCTGGATTCTGTCTGGCTTGAACCCATGCAGGTCTTACACACCTTTGCACACTCTCTGTGAGTTCTTACGTCCATTGATCCTGTTGTGTCTGGAAGACACTGTTTCTTTGGAGTCATCCATAACTTCTGGCTCTTAGAGTCTTTCCCCCTCCTATTCTGCCTAGATTATTGAGCCTTGAGGAGAGGGTGTTGATAAAGACATCCCTAAAATCTTTTACTCTCTGTGAACTGACCAGTTACAGGTCTCCGTGCTCTTCCTTATCTGTTCTTAAATATATTCTTCTTCTCAGCCTTACTTTAGTTGCTTCTTTCCTGACATTTAAAAATACCCATGGGGGCCAGCAAGGTGCCTCAGTGGGTGAAGGTACCTGTCACCAAGTGTGGCAACCTGAGTTTAATTCCCTGGAATCAAGCCATGGAAGGAAAGAACTGACTCCTGCAGATTGGCCTCTGACCTCCACCCACAAGCCATGATACACACACACACACACACACACACACACACACACACACACACACACATACACACACGTGTGCGCGCGCACACACAAGCCATGATACACACTCACACACACATACACAGAGAGACAGAGACAGAGACAGAGAATAAAATAAAATATAATTTATAAAGAAGAAAATGCTCGCCGGGCAGTGGTAGCTCACACCTTTAATCCCAGCACTCAGGAGGCAGAGGCAGGCTGATCTCTGTGAGTTTGAGGCTAGCCTGGTCTACAGAGCGAAATCCAGAGCAGGTACCAAAACTACACAGAGAAATCCTGTCTCGAAAAACAAAACAAAACAAAACAAAAAAAAAGAAAAAGAAAAAGAAAGTGCTCATGATTTATTTCACTCGTTCTAATGTAACCTGTGACCTATTTTAAGAGATTTTCATTAATATAATCAGGATATGAAGTCTCCAAGTATTAATTTTGAACTTGAGAAATGTGTTAAAGTTTAATTAACTGGTTGGGAATTTAGCTCAGTGGTAGAGTGCTTGCCTAGCAAGTGCAAGGCCTTGGGTTCGGTCCTCAGCCCTCTCCTCCCCCAAAAAAAAGAAAAGAAAAAAAAAGTTTAATTAGCTAAGATTTGTAATCATTCTAAGCAAGATCACTAAAAGACCAAACAGTCTTTATAAGATAATATAATTGATATAAAGAATGTTGTAACTGGTTCATAACTCAGAAAGTCATATTTTTTTGCTGAATCTAAGTTTTATATGTGTGTGTATTTGTGCATGTGTATGATGAGTGAATTAGCTCATCATTGTTTTTGTTCCAATTTTACCTTGCTGAAATTCTTTTTGTTTTTCTGTATAGCTAACATAAATTACAAATAATATCCTGGCTCATCTCCAATTCCTAACAAGGATCCCAGAATGGTTTGAGATTAAGCATCAGGGTGACTGACAGGTGATTTAAGGGACAACATTGTTATTGGGAAGTATATTTTCTCCCAGCAATCTTTTTTAAATGTGTAGCCCAGGCTGGCCTCGAACTCATGACCCTCCTTCCTCCGCCTCCTTCAGGAAATCCTACTGGTGTGCGCCACCACAACCAGCACGATTTTTTTTTTTAGTTGAGTTTCCATGGTGATATAAGACAACTCCTCAGCTGAAATGCAACAGATGTTCTAATTGAGCCACAAATAGGAGAGTGGAGAATTCGTTCACAAGTTTGCAGATTCAGCAACACTGATTGATGATAGAGCAGAATGGGAATTCAAGGCATGGTGAGTGATAATGGGATGGAATGGGAATCCTGGGCATGGTGTAGTGCCAAGTCCCAAAACTTGTTCAAATACGTATTTTCTAGAAACATGTGAAGATCTGGGGACACAATGTCTATACAGACCTATTAAATAAATATCAGAGCATGATGATAGTATCATCACCAACCTGCAGGCCTTTTTAGAGATTTAATTCTATGGCAGCCTCTATTATACATTGGCTTTGTTCTTTTTTGCTCACACATTTAATTCAAGATAAAAAAAATTTGTCTTGACTAACACTTGGTCTAATTTTCCTTGGATCAGCTGTCTCCAAACTGACTATATTAAAATAATAACAGTTTTACTATATTGCATAGGTTCAGTGGGTGAGAAATTCAAGCTGAACTAAAATATTCTCTTCATGGTATGGAGTAGATCATTCATGCAACAGAATGTTTTAAAGTCATTAGTTTAAATAATAATAAAGTATAGGCAGATGGGAGTTTTAATTGTTAAATAGGAGAATAAAATTTTGTTTTATAAATGGCAAATGGCTCATCCATCCTTCATTTGGGTTGTAGCTAATACAGTGAATATTAATTATATGTATCATCTTTGCTAGATCATCATACTTAAATAATTAACATGACAGCCTAAACATTGCTGTATTTTGTTAAATATAACTTTCATTATAAAGAACTTGCATATAAAATCATTACTCGCAAGATTAGTCAGAATCAAAGTCTACACATATAAATGAACTTCTAAACAGTTAGAATAACCATGCTGATATTGCAGTATTTTTTTAAAATAATTAAGATTTACTACCATTTCCTATTTTCTTAAATGATATCAACCAATCTAGGAATGCATTACAGATTTAACTAATAAGTCTAAAGGGACCAAACAGTTGGCTTCTGAATACTCTCCCTATATTTTCTCAAATCCTGATGAGACAGAAAAAAAATGTGCATAATCATAAACTTACATTGTGAAGGTAATACACCTTCAATTCCAAAGACCAGCATTGAAGAAATTACCCAATGGAAAAAAATGGGACAGGCTAGCACCATCTAGAGCCAGAACACTTAGCTGCTCTACACTGTGTTCTATCAGGATAACCTTGATCCTTCTGTACTTGGAATTTTACTGCCCTCCTAAGACAAGTAGATGGAGTCTAACAGAGTCTTCTGAGTCGGAAAAGCTGTTGCCCCATGATCTGCTGTCAACATGGTACTAACTCATGTACCCATGGTACTAACCTTTCTGACCCAGGCTCTCTCTTCCTTGTTTCTGAGAGCCTCACCACAGAAAAGTGAGAAATAAATTGGATACTTCCTTGTAACCTTAGCCAAAAATCCAAGAACTTGCATTTCAGAATAGGATCTTGGACCCTACAAGAATTGCCTGATGATACTTCAAGTAATTTTGCTATGCCAAATTTCTGGTGAAGAATTTCCTGGGCTCCCCATAGACGAAGTGCTCCTTACCATCATATATTTCCACTATGTTCAGAAATTCTCACATGCTTTTCACAGAGACACAGCTTCCCTCTATGAATATGATACCTAGAAGAACTATCAAGAAGTTGTTTCTAGGCCTTCTCTGGTTAGTAGTCATCCCACCATCATAGGTGAGGGCAGTGAGTTTGATAAATCAGTAAGAGTTGCTTACAGAATCATTTTCCTTTATATCAATGGCATCCCCAAAGGTCAAGAGGCATTGTCTCATATAGTCTTCTGTGACAAGTATGGACATTTTCCCTTTTATAATGGACTTCTCCATTCTACAGTTGAGGATCAGGAGATTCGCCTAGTAAATCATCTTTTGATGACTTCCCTCTTCTTTCTGACTGCTGTATTCTTCATCTAACTTTCTATGGACATGAAATGGACGAACTTCATCTAACATGAAGTGGATGAATAATAGCTCTGAGAACCCTAGGAAATGATCCACATTACTGCAACAGGTACCCTTTCCTCATTTGGACTGCCATAAGAACAAATAAATAGGCATTTACCCCTGTATTTCTATATTTTTTAAGGCCAGATTTAAATTTAAATCAACAGACACTCATTAAACTCTTAATATTATGAATGACAATAATCCAATCAGCTGAAGAATTTAAGAGAAGAAAGAAGAAAGTCTCTTGGGAAGGAGGAAATTCTGCCTCCAGACAGATGTTAGACTCAAACTAAAATGTTACTCTTAGGTCTTCAGCATGCTGGTCTACCTTGGAGCATCTGAACATGCCATCTCTCACTGTCACAAATCTCCCTCTCTGAATAGACATACACATATGCACATACCACACACACACACACACACACACACACACACACACACACACACACACACACACACATACACACACACACACTGCTGATTTTGTTATTGACTTTTTTAAATCACTAAATTTGACTATATAAATAAACATGTTATGCTCTAAAATGAACTTGTATCCCTAACCTTTCCTCACAAATAAATGTGTGATCCAAAGTAGTGCAAGCACTTGAAAACATGCTAGGTGAATTGCCTTTGAGATGTCTTCCAGTTAGTAGCCTGTTCTTGACCATTAGCAATTAGCTTTTAATAGGGAAAACAAATGGTTTGCATGTGACATACTCATATCTATTTCTTTATTTCAGAGGTTTTTCAACTTTGACAGTAATATTACCTAAAGAACTAGTTTAAAAAATATTCATTCCACGAGAACTACCCCAGATCATTTTACACACCTTTCTGTGAGAGAACTCTGAGTTGTACAATTGTATTTTGCTTTTATTTATATAGTCAATCAACGGTGTAACTAGTGGTCAGAAGCAGTGATGGAGACTGAAAGTTATAACATGGCAGCCACTGAACCAAATGAAGCTGCTTGACTGGTAACATATCATGTGGGTTTGGTGCTGCAGTTTCATTTTCAGTAATTTGGAGTATTTAGGGTCGGTAGCTACTTGTGATTTCACCATAGTACTTGCTTCTTTCTGTTCTTGCTCTGCTGCCTTTTACAAATTAGCATTCTCCTATCTGTCTCTGATAGTCCTTGAGATAATGATCTTTGAATTCTAGACTGTAAAATACTATCATTAAACATGCGTTACGACTCCAGGTGGAGAGGATAAGGGTAAAGACATGAACATTGGAGAATACACTTGGCAGTTCAGGCATTGCACATCCCAATCTGCCAAGTGTTTAGGAAAACATTGATTCTAAGAATTTCAGAAGAATATGAAACAATTTCATTTTTTTTTCTTCTCCTCCTCCTCTTTCTCCCTCTCCTCAAGGGTTAAAAGAGGAGACAGAATAATGTAATGGTTTAACTGTGTTCAAATGTATATGCTGAAAGAATATTCCTGCCAATATGTATGTACTGTATTAGTTTATAATATCTTAGCTTCTTATTTGATGTTTCTAAGTTATTATAAAGTTCTGAAATCCTGTCCCCACTTCAAATATATCTATGTTCACCGTTTTTGAAATTTAATGAGAAAGAATAGTTTTGACTCTATAGTCCTAATATCATCTTTAAATGCTCTCTAGTAACAATGACCAGAGAACTTAGATAATTATTTGATTTGAGTAATGATGTCATTTACATTTTATTGCTAAGGTTTTGTTTAAATAACTTTTAGCTTTGAGTCTTACATTTTGTTGAGATAATAGAAGTATAAAAGATGGAAAACCCATCTCCAGTTTCAGTTTGCAAACTTCAAAAGAATTACTACCACATCAAGAATTTGAGAAATTAAGGGCTGTGTGGGTATCTCTGCTGCACTGAACACTTGTCACAGATTTTCTTTTCTAGGCTTAAGTTGATTCAAGCAATAAAATTTGTTATGGATTGCTACTTAATGACCTATTTTATTAGTTCATCTTTCTATCTCATGGGCCATCCATTTCCATCCAACTGTCATTTCCCTGCGGCAAGAGGAGGAGAAATCTATGATTTAAAACACCATTATCTTACAAGTAAGTATTTCAAGTGAATTTAATTAAAATGTAAGAGATTAAATATAATTTAATCTTATTCAGGGCAAACATTTTCAGTGGTGTTCTACTTTATTTCATTTATTATTCCTTGAGAATTTAATACATGTATACAATGTATTTTGATCATATATACCCCCTACTTCCCAAGCAAAATAAATGCTTAAATGAATACAAGAAAGATCATGGTTTTATGATGAAGGAGGGAACATTGAGTGTTCCAAAACAAGACTGTGTCTGTTACTAGTTTATTCCCAATCCATTATGTAAATTAAGTCTAACTCAGTTGTGTTTAAATAAAATTGCCTTTGTTAATTCTATTGTCTAAGCAAAAATACACTTTTTAGACATATATGATTATAAGTCTTTCTGCTTAAAGTTTAATGGGGCCGAGGAACACTGATAAAATGGCTTAATGCGAAAAATATAAAATCTTGGATATTTAAAAAGCTCGTGGTTTCTTCATTTGAGCATTTGCTGCCATTTAGTAGTAAATTCTACGGGGGAAAAAAAAAAACAAAACCTTCCTAGCTTCAAAAAGGACTGGATCCCCTGCAGCTGGAGCTACAGGCGGTTGTGAGCCATCCGACATGGGTGCTGTGAACAGAACTTGGGTCTTATGTTAGAGAAGTATGCTATCTTACTCCCTGAGCTGTTACACTAGCCTTTAGATTATACCTTTTAACTAAGCATTGTTTGCAGAGGATTTGTGTATCACACCTAGCCCTGAGACAGACTGATACTTGTTTGTTGCAATGTTTGTAATATTGAAACAAGTTTGTAGTAACTTGGTACTACCAGCTATCTTTATAGCAACAGTTTATTTTGATGATAGCCGTGGTTATTCGCAGAGGCTCATCCTTGTTTGTGATGGTATTAGAAGTGTTTATCAACTTTTAGAAACATATTTTGATGGTAACTTCAAGTAATCCACGATGTACTGTGTTAAATTCTTTTACATCTGAGGTATATACCTCATTTAGTGCAGGGAGAAGGGCCAAACAGACCAGTCTTCCTTTGGAAATATTTAAATTGTCCTGGAATTTGATGAGCTGGGCATCTGAGCTCAGTGAAGAGCAGTCCGAACTTTGCTTTGTGTTGCTAATGGAACCGAGTGTTGTGGCTGCAGTTCTTAATATCTGGTTCGTTCCTAGAACTATTGTTGGCAAAAGTCCTATTGATGGTGTTTCATTCCAAACCAAAAGTGCAGGGAATTTCTCAAGGGTTCGTTTTCTGCTGTTGTTTGATAATCCATGTAGAAGGAGTCATTTCAGTTCCGGGGCATGTTGCTTGGCTCTGCATTAAATGCATGCTGTTTCGCTTTGTAACCAGTGCCTTCCTTTCATGGTTAAGAGTCTCTTAAACGCTATCATCAGGTTCTGGAACTTCTTCATTCTCTTGGCCTCCACAGCTATTATACCCCTTTCAAAACAACAACAACAAAAATACATAATTCATTAACTGGCAAATAGATCCATGCAAAATTTAGTTATTTACTTACGTTTGAATATATTATTAGCAATAAGTAGACTACATTCCATTTTAGGGTATCATTATGTGGTATATATTAATGTATAAGATATGACTCAGTCACAGTTATTAGAGTTGAAGGTACAACTTATATATGAAATGATGTTCCCCTACTAAGATTCTTCTGAATGACTCCAAACTACATCAGATTTATCTGTTTAATCATGATGCACACTGATTAGCAATTTTTTGAGTTTTGTTAATGTTAAAATGGATAATTGAAGGCTCACAGTAGAGTGTCTTCTGTCCAGCACATTATCTAAAATGTATTCAATCTGTTTGGGATTACAAAAACATATCTAAAGTACATCTATATATATTTGAATTTCCTTAAGCTGGAAGTTATTTTTAAAGTATATGAATAAACACTGACCATTACAATCTAAATGAATACACCTTTTAATGTAAATGAATACACTTTTTCATCTCATTCCAAGTTATTACTAATAATTAAGCTCATTTACATAATGTGTCCCTGTATTGGCTGTCCATTTTCACCAAGCAGAATTCATAGAAAAACAAGCAACCAAACACCTGGCGGGTAAAGCACTCTAACTCAAAGGATACAGTGTATCAGATTCCCAGCATGGCAACAGTGCTCTTCAGTAGACAACAAGGCTTTCCTCAGGCATATTTCCAGTTACAAAGTGATGTGCCAGAATATAAAGAAATAAGATTGCCACGTGTTCATTTCTGACTATGATCTTTATTGTGTTTGTAAACTCATTTCAGTATTTTGAAGCTATAATAAAGCAAAAGTATATTAATAGAAATGTGAATTGTTTTTCATTAGAATGAAGTGAGAAGAATCTCACACATGACCATCAGACTATCTTACAAAGCTTATTTAAAACATAGTTTCAAGTTTCCAATCATAAAATATTCTATTCCTTTTTTTTTTTTTTTTTTTTTTTGGAGAGTGAGATGGGATAACTATGTTTCTAAATGCTGCAGAGCCAAGGTTGAGAGCTCCTGTTCAAATTATATAGGGCATGGACAACTAAAAAAGAGGTAAAAGTAGCATTCTGTTACATATATATGCTAATGTATGCTACTGTATATATCTATATATATCTATATATCTCTCTAGAGAGAGAGAGAGAAAGAGAGAGATAGGAATATTTCCTTTTATTTTTTTTCTTTATTTTTCTTTCTTACCCTCTTTTCTTTAATTCTCTTATAGGCAAGATCTCCTTATGTAGTCCAGGCTGGACCACATGGAACTTGTATTCCTTCTGCCTCAGTCTCCCTAGTGCTGACATTCTAGGAAGTGTGTGCCTCTATATTAGTCCCTAGATTTAATTTAATTTGTGTGTGTGTGTGTGTGTGTGTGTGTGTGTGTGTGTGTGTGTGTGATGCTGAGGGATAGGATTGAAAATTGGAGCTTAATTCATGTTATACTAGTGCTCTACTGCTGAACTACAGCCCCGGTGCAGAAACTATTTTCTTAGCACTGGAAAAAGATATTTTAAAAGTTAATGAAAAAGTAAAATGTTTTAAAAGTTAACAAAAAGTTAATGGATGGAACTAGAAAAGATCATCCTGAGTGAGGTAACCCAGACCCAGAAAGACAAACACAGTATGTGTACTCACTTATAGGTGGATATTAGTCATTAGTAAAGGATAACCATGACACAATCCACAGATTCATAGAAACTAAGTAACAAGGTGGGAGGGGGACATGTGAATATCATTGTGAAGGGGAAATAGAATAGACATCACAGGAGGAAGGGGGCGGTTCCGGATGGGGGAAGTGGGCGTGGGAAGAGGAAGGATCAGGTTGGGAGAGGATGGAGGGAAAGAGTGTTGGGAAAGACAACTAGAAACAGGGGCATCTCTGGGATGAGACAGAAACTTGCTGCAATGGAAACTCCCAGAATCTATGAGGGTGACCCCTGGCTAAGACTCCTAGCAATTGGGGGTATGGAGCCTGAACTGGCCATCTTCCATAACTAGGCAAGACTTCCAGTGGAGGGCTTGGAATAGAAAACCACCCACATAACCTTTGACCTACAATTTATTCTGCCTACAACATATGCTGGAGTAAAGATGGTGCAGAAATTATAAGAATGGCCAACCAATGATTACTCCAGCTTGAAACCCATACCATCAGTGGGAGCCCACCCAGGGAGGGTCAGGACCCAGAAGCTGGATAGCCCAGAGACCTAAGATAGAACCAAACATAACTGGCAAAAAAGAAAAAAGTCAATGAAATGATTCCTAATGATATTCTGCTATATTAATATTTTGGTGCCTAGCCAATTGCTATCACAGAGGTTTCACCCAACATCAGATCAAAACAGATGCAGAGACCCACAGCCAAACCTTTGGTGGACCTCAGGGAATCCTACAGAAGAGATGAAGGAAGAATTATGAGAGCCAGAGGGGCCAAGGATACCACAAGAAAACCACAGAGTCAGCTAACCTGGCCCCATAGGGGCTCACAGAGGTTGAACTGCCAAGGAGAGTGTTTGTGTGGGACTGACCTAGATCCTCTGTATATGTGTTACATTTGCCTAGCTTGGTCTTCTTGTGGGATTCCTAATGGTTTGAACAGGGGCTGGCTCTGACTCTGTTACCTGCTTTTGGGACCCTTTCTAGCTACTGGGTTGCCTTATCCAGCCTTAATAGGCAAGGTGGTGCCTAGTCTCCTTGCAACCAGGTATATCATGGTTGGCTGATGTACATGGGAGGCCTGCCCTTTTCTGAAGAGAGAGGAGGAGGAGTGGATTGGTCGAGGGAGAGTGGAGGTTGTGGGGAGGAACTGAGGGTAGAGGAGGGAGGGAGAGGAAACTGTGGTCAGGCTAGAAAAAATAATTAATTAATTAATTAAAATCAGTTAAAAATGAAAATTTTAAAAACGTTAGTGAAAGGCATTTATTATGCATTGCAACATGCTGAAGGATAAATGAATTGAGTAAAATTGGTGAATTATGCATGGCTCACTGTCCTTGGATTCCAAGATGCAGCAAGGAGATTATGATTTCTGAAAGGTATTGGAGATGATTTCATCAGAAACTTATGTTGCCAAATCAAGAAAGTTCAGTGGAAGTAATACAGTGGCTTTAACAGGAAGATGAGATTGGGGAGATGGCAGTAGACAGTGGGTAGATCAGTAGGTAAAGTGCTTGATATGCATACTCAAAGACCTAAATTTGAAAGTCCAAAACCACATAAAAGCCACACAAAGTAGCACTTGTCCATAACCCAAGCACTCCTGTGGTAAGATGAATACAGGAGAATCTCTGTATCCCGGCCAGCTAGACTGGCACATGCAGGAGCAGAAGGATGTCAAAGACTAAGATGAGGTTGTCCTATGAGCTTCATATACAGACCTTTGCATTCATGTACCCCATACTCTAGACTAGAACACACACACACACACACACACACACACACACACACACACAAAATGACAAATAAAAACAAAAAATAAAACCATTATAGAAGATGATTCAGGATGGCAATTATGGAAATATTAGGAACAAGATCATATCACATCATTTTGTGCCAACTAAAATTATTTAACACAGTTCTGGTCTAAGGCAACTGAGAGCTATTATACATGTATAAAGAACTTATTACACTGAGTATTCAAAGCTACAGCTACTTACTAAACATATAATATGTGCCTATCAGTTAAAGCTATTTAAACAACAAATGTTAGGGAAGCCTAACATAACCATTAAATGGTGAATTTATTACCAAGCACGGCGTTCTGTGTTGGCTAGACCTGGTTTGTCAAAGGCAGGTTGCAGAGCAATTCTCCATTTTTAACTGATGGAATTTGATTAAAAGCAACGATGTCAATAATGTCACAATCGACTTTTAGAATGAGAGGGGGAAACTGGGGACCCGTCTTAGAGTTAAACAGAGTATTACTATTCAAATTTAGGTCAGGCTTCTAAGGAAGCCAGAGGGAGAGGAAAGTAAAGAAACGGACATGGGAGCTGGAGGTTTTCCTTTTTGAGTGGGTGTTTTAGACTGGGCCCAGAAAGGGTAATGATTCTTTAGAAGAGTAAAAGCAGTTCTTCCAGCTCAAGCCTTGGCCTTTGACTGAAGTAATAACTAGGAAAACGAGAATATGGCAGCATGAAACGTTCACTGTGAAAATGCCACCGTGATGAATGCTACTTCTGGTGATGACCAAGGTGATGACTTCAAGGAACTTCTCTACGTAAAGTCAGTCTTCATGAGAGCACCATAGCTTAGGGATCTTGTTATGCCCATTCCACAGATTAAGGAGGACTTAATAATGGTCCAGGCACCAGGGTTCCATTAAGCTATTAGTTTAATACTTATTGAGAAGGTAGGAGAGACTGGAAAACTACCAAATGAGAAGTAGAATACAGAAGATAGAAAAGACAGTGATACTCTAATTTGTGATTCATTTGGGATAAAATTTAGTTATTCTACAAATACTTGAAAAATTACTATATAGTAAAATGAACAATTTAGTTAATAACCCCAGAGTTGATGATTTCATTAAAGATATTTGCAATTTTGTACCAACATTTTTCTTATAAATTGCTAAATTGAGTCTCAGAATATGAGTGACATCTACTTAAAAGGATTGCTTAGTATGAGAAATTTACAGCTAGCTAGTCTTCAGTGAAAGCGAGTGAAATCCTGCTAGATGTTCTGAATAGATAGTATTTGACTTTGTATGTAGTAATTCTTGTCAGACTCTGCTGTGAAATCCAAAGTGTAAGGCCATGCCTACAACCAGTTACAAAAACACACACCCTGTGACCTCCAAAGGGAGAAGGACAAATTATAGAAAACACTTAAAAGCTGCTTGAAGATTTATCCCAAAATACACCCACGTACACACATGCAGGGGGAGGTTATAACACCTCTGTGTCTAGCATAATATTTAAAAGCCAACTGTCTTTTGTCTTTATCCCTTCAGATAGATAATTTTTCAATTATAATTTTTAGTCTTTATCGCTTTAGATAGATAATTTTTGAGTTACACTTTTTAAACATACACAATGTGATTTCTCTATACCTATAAATGTAAACTTGGAAGAAAATGTATTTCTTCCTTATTAGTAATACTAGTGATAAATACTCATAAATTTCACTTAAATTTTCATTCCAGTTTTTTTTCTTTACTATGTTTTAGAGTTACTAGATAAAATACCAGATGGGTAGCTACATTTGAAATCCAGATGAGTTATACACATGTATGAAACTCAAAATGTGGAGGGAGAAAGGCATCGTTCTTTTTATGGAAAACTGAAGTGATTTCATGAGTTAGCCTTCATGTTCAATCTCTACTACTTGGTAATTCATTCACTATTTATTCATTTATTTAGCCTTTGCTTACTGAGCTCCAGTTATAAAATTGTATTTAGGCTAGATCCATCAGGCACATTAAAAGCATGTTGAGTTAGAGAACCCCCATTTTCAGGTGGGAGAATATGATCACGTTCTTTAAAAGTTATTTTGATCTCCATTAAAGTATTCTCACACACTCATTTTGATGGTAAACAATAACTTACTGTTAGATCAGGAACTTACAATTACTTTTGGCCATGTGTTCAGACTAATAGTAAACGAATATTTAAATAAAAACTATAAGCACAAGGCTCAAGTCTGTGAATATGTTGTCATATTTAATCTCACTCATCGCACAGTGATATCAGCACCGCTCTTACAATTTCCATTTCACAGACAAAAAGTTTGAGGCAATATAGAGAGAGCTTAATCTCTTGTTCAGGGCCACAGAGCAGAATCCTGTAGAATCAGGCTTTGTGTTAAATTATCTGATTCTAAAATCTGTGCTTTATCTGATTTTGTTGAACTGTTTGGCCCTATAACAGATGAAACCTTTAATAGACTACAGGGAAGGAAAAAAAATCCCAACAACATTGTATTTGTTTTCCTTTGCAGGCTTGGGATCTCTGTGTCCTTTAAGCTGCTGACAGTGCCACCTGTCAATATTCCCACCCACGGCCACCTCTTGTGCACTAAACATCGCTTCCAAGGGTAATCCAAACACTCCATTGCTCTCTGCCCACTGCTTTAATCATGAATTGCTTGTAGTCAACTTTTCCACAACAGCCTAGCTCCCTCTTAATCCTTCCAGTTTCTGACTGCTCCTGTTTCCTGCCTGTCTTGATCTTTAAATTTACCATTCAGCACTTTTCCTTTCAACTAATATCTAGGTTCTTTCTCCAGCCACAAGGCCTCTAACTCCTTAGGTAAACAATGTTCCCAATATGACCTTGTTCTGGCCGCCTATGTTAGGGCCATCTCCAGCCACAATTCCAGGATCTGAGCTTAATGTTAGTTCTAAGAGCAGGAACAAGGCCTTCTCTCAGTAAGCAAGCTACAGAACATTTTCTCTGCTGTTTCACTCTGTTCTTGCTCTTCTTTTATCTCCACTGGGCTATTTTCTTTCGTGCTATCAAAAGCAGAATTGATGAGTTCCACATAAACTTATATCTTCATGACATGTAGGATCTATTTACTCTTTCAAGTTCCTACTTGAACAAAGTACAAGTTTTCATTGTTATGATCATGTGTTTCAAGCAACAAATCTTAGTGTTTTACTATCTTGAATTATATTCCAAATGTTGCTGATGATCTGGGCTCTGATTACACAATTCTGGGTCCTCCTTTACTCTTTTTTTAACTATAAATTCTCTTTTTCCTGTACGGCTTGCATAACATGTTCGATTGTAATGGTTGATGTCTTTCATTACATCCAGTTTTATAGTTTTATCTGACAATGTTCTTTCTCTCCCTAAGATTGTGACTTTATAGCATAAATCTGGCAGGCTTCCAGATCATTCTGTGCTATATACTCCAGGTGTTCATCACTCTTGTAGAAAGATCCTGGAGCAGCAACCAGATACTGTCCTGTACTTCTATTTATTTAGCAAACCATTCTTTTCTAACCCTCAATCTACAAAATCTCCAACTCTGAAAGAGGAACAAGGATAATACTACATGATAACAAACTAATTTCTTGCTTAGGACTTAAAATTTCTTAGAGCTGTTTACCCAGTTTCTTGTTTCCATTCCATCTGGTAAGTGATAATAAGCCAGAGGAATTATTGATACTTTTTCCCTCCTCATACCAGCTTTATTGCCTGGCTACTTAGTTCTAGATAGAGTTCCAAGCCAAAGATTTGGCAGGTCCCAGTTAATTCTCCATCAATATCAAGTGTCCATTTGAGGAAGAGAGAACAAGTGTCAAGTCCTATACGTAGCTGTATTTCCTCTTTATAGGCACAGTGACTAGTGTTTAACTTTTCCCAACTCTGGAAGTGTGTCTTAGGAAAGAAACTCAAGTTTTGTACCTTGCAAGTAGGCACTCTATCATAAAGCTACATCCCCAGCCTTTTTAATTCTATTTTTAAAACAGAATTGAGACAGCATTTCACTCATTAGTCCAAACTGGCCTGGGACTTGCTATACAACCTCTACAAGTCTTGAACTTGTGATCTTCCAACATCAGCTTCCTGCTAACTGGAATTAAAGACCTAGACCACCAGGTCTGGCTAGAGTACCTAATATGCTTTCCAAAAAGTATATATTTTTTAAATCAAAGGGTCAGATTTTGTCCTTCCCATCTTTTTCTTTATGGAATGCTTTCTATTCTTCAGTTTCCCTATACCATTTCAATACCTTTCACAGTTCCACACTTTCTAGGCTGCTTTTCTATGGTATCCAAGAGACTATTTTTCTTCTTTAGGAAGAAAAACAAGAACTAAAAATCTGTAATTCCGCTCTTTCAATTTTTGCTCAAGTCTCTGTTACCTTGTAGCTACCAAGTTAAAGGGTGATCAGACTAACTGGTTTTAGAGCAATTGTCCCCATCTCCTTTAGAAAACTACATGAATCATTTTTAGAATGCAGAAGGCTTAGGTTTTTCCCATTCTTTGCTTCTCTGAGCATTTGCTCTCTCCCTAGCACTGATATTAAGGTATTTAGATGCCCAAGTACTAGATTCAAACATTAGATGTAGTCAGGAACAGAGAGGCAACAGTTACTTCAGCTTCCAAACTCTTCACACTTTGAGGCATCTAGTATGTAAATAAATCTTTACCCAACATTAAAATGTCTTCCAGCTCTCAAGTATATGATGTCTGCTTACAAATGAATTAAGCAACTCCGTAGTTAAATTTTATATGCTCCTAATTAAGCCTTCCGATATTTTGAAAGAGAATTTCACGTAGTACAGTAGGTAATATGGGGCATGACAAAAATAAGTAAATATTGAATGACTTCAAATTGAGTAGACAGTAATATTTTGTTTCAAAATTAGAAAATAGTCACCTATAAAACCCAAAATATTTATAAATATGTTTTATAAATATAATATTTTGCATAAATTTCCAGTGGAAAGTAACTTTCTCTTCTTTTAAGATAGCTTTTGTGAGGGAAAAAAACAATAAAAAGTTTTTATTATATGGTAATGCATAGAGGCTGAAGACAAATGATAGCTCAGGAGTGTCCATATCACATCAGGTACACTTCATGTTCTTTGTTTATAAGGAGGGTGTTGTGTACAAGCCAGTTCATACCGGATACATGTAATTTGTGAAGCTTTATGTCCATAATCCCCAATACAGCTTTTTTTTTTTTTTTACATGAAAGCAGACGGAAATTACAAAATACCTACATTTAAATGAAATTAAGAATGTAACACAAACTGAAATTAACAAAGGATTTTTTTTTTTTTCATCAGTTGTGGTTTCAAAGAAGAACTGGACTGAATTTAGAGTTCTCTGGATCTTTTGTGACTTAATTTAAAATCTTTTCTTTATTTTAAATGGAATAGATTTCCTATGACGCGCAAGAAGTAGCTAGGGACGGAAAATTCTAAAGTGCAAGTCCCATGGTTTCACAAAATTGGAAGCGCTTTAAAATTGTCCTAATGGGGACCTCCATGTTTGATCAGTATGGCAGGAGGCGTGGTTCATTTAATCACCACCGCCTTTCTGAAACGAAGGCAGAAGTCTAGTGTTCAAAATGTGATGTATGCTTTTAAAAAGAAGTATCAAGTCTGCCCTTAATTTCTTGTAATGCAAATAGTTCAAAGACCAAAGTACCTCTCCCACCTCCTGTTCAAACTACCTCCATACTTGTCCTAGTGGTTTTAATGGTATTTGGTTAATTTAGCATTCTATTCCCATTTGAGAAAGCCGAGTCCTATGTGGCTGGGTTAACTTGTCTAAGCTCATATAAAAACAGATATTGGTGTGTCTGTGTTGTGAGTACAGAGAATTGTTCAACGTAGGCTGAAATCTCCGTCATATGCTGAAGAGCTCCTGGGAGAGGCCAGCACCACTGCTGGGGCTTGTACAGATGGAGTCAGCCTGGTGTTCGACCATCATCCTTATGCTGACTCCCTAGCCATATAAACCGGACAGGAGAGTTCAGTGGAGAATGAGCTTGTGTGTGTCATGTGCTTCCGGTTGAGCAGGAGGTAGAAGAGCGCTTCACCATCTTTGCCTTTTACTAAAAGAAGCAGTGATTGTTCTTCTGCTTAGACAAAGGAGGGTTCATGAAAATTCATCAGAGAAAGTGAAGCTTTCTCCAGTAAGGGCAATACTGGAACTCCATTCCCTGATAGGAGGTTTGTGGAGCATCAGAAACTCTATGGCTTGTTCCTTGGTGCACCAAAGCAGGTTATGATAATAAGGCACTTGAGATAGACTGGCAAGGTCTCTTGCATTTAAGAAAACATACAACAGACATCTTTGTTCTTTGCTTACATGGCTAATTTTAACACTGAATCAAGTTGAAACTGTCTTCAATAATAAAGGGAGGATTATTTATGGTTACAGGATAGTAAGGTTTTCCATTCTTTTATATGGTCAGTGTATACTTCCAGGCACACGAATGCTTTGAACAATATTGGGGGTAAGCAGATGTAGGTAAATATAGGCAGGGTGAAGACAAATTGAAATTTATCCATGATCTGTCAGTGTGACAGTATATTTGTTGCAAGTTAGGAGCTAGAAATAGTGATGTCAGAGGGTAAGGGATCATAGAGAGTTGCTTTGTTTGTTGAGTATACTTCTTTTCCTTTCTATGGGGAAATCATATTTCATTTTATTTTGATTGTAGTTGACTCTAAGCTTCTCTTTGTGATTTGTTTTGCCAACAGAATAGAAACAGAAGAAAACAAAGCATATAACTCTCAATTTAAAGTGCCGAGCAGTAGAAAAAAAAACATAAATTAGATAGAAGTGTTGTCATTCACACTACTGTGATATGGACTTGTCTGCTGCAACTACAGAATCTCTCAAAAACCCAAAAGACAGAGCCACTCACGAAGGGCATGGGTTGGTGCCTAGTATGAATATCTTATTTTTTGTTTAGACAAGATGAGAAATGAATTATTAAATCATTTTGAAATAAACACATTTGGCAGATTCTGTGGATCTTTCTGTGTGTGCACATGGGGTCTCCAGAGCAACAACATATACAAATTATGTTCGGGAGTTCAAGGTCTAAGAAACTTTATTGTTTGTTCATTTGTTTTGTTCTTCTCTCATACAATCCATCCAGATTGCAGTTTCCTATCACCCCTTGGCCCCCAGTTCCTCTCCCTGACCCCCTCTCCCCTAAATCTACTCCTCCTCCTTCTCTGTTTCCCTTCAGAAAGGAGCAATCCTTCCCGGGATATCAACCAAACATGGCATATCAAGTTACAATAAGACTGGGTTAAGAAACTGTTATAATTAACAATTCCCATTATTTTTTCCAACCGTCCAAGTATGGATTGAGCATGTATTGTGTGAAGTACTGTTATGACCTGTGAGGGATATAAATGCTCTTGTCCTCAGCAAAACAAGAGAAACAAATAAGTTAATACCTGACACATGAAATTAATAGAGAAACACAAAAGTGACATCATTTAGATTTTATAGCATGGTAAATCTTTGAGCGTTTAGACTGTTACCGTAAATAAAAACAACTGGCATTCATTGTTGCCTCAGGTGACCAAAATTTTTGTGAGGCCTTCATGCGCTTGTGTTCTATGGTGAACATTTTTTGAAAAGCGAGTCAATGAAATGCCTTATCAGCCTCTGCTTTCTCTAAAGATTCTAATTGAGAGGAAAATGCTATGATTCAAACAACTATAAATATTTATAGACACATGAGCCAACAAAAATGTGCTCCCTGTTTATTATGGCTAATATAATCTCAGACTCATGAAGTGCATGACCTTGGACTAACATTTCCTGTAAGGTAGAAGATTCACAGGACACTTGCCATTGGTATGATACAAGGTAGTGTGAATACACTCAGCCTTGTTGCTGTTGTTGGATTTTCTTTCAGCATGGGGAAACAGAACAGAAATGGTAGAGTAGAAAACAATTTCTTTCTGGTCAAGAGAATAGAAGCCCTAGTCTGGGTGGAGACCTCACATTCTATGTGGGTCAGGTCACTTACTTGGCCAAGGGATCACCCATAGGAAGGGAGACTTCTTTTAAACCACAACAAAGAGATAGGTGGGATACATTTCCTTTAATGAGATACTGTACTTTTTCTTTCAGAGTCCCTACCCCTGGTGAAGTAGCTTTCCAAGGCATATCTATCTAGTTTCATAAGTCTGCCCACTTTTCTGAATTATTCAGAAAAATGTAGCATCTCCTTTTCCTTTACCTCTCTTTTAAAATATAATGTAACTTAATTTTGTTTTTGATTTCTTTATATTATTTTATGTATATGGTGTATGAGTGTTTTGACCCCACGTACGTACGTACGTGTATCATGTATATCAGATCCACTGGAACTGGACTTATGGATGGCTGGGAAACCACCATGTGGGTGCTGGGAACCAAATCTGTGTTCACTGCAAGAACAAATGCCCTTCAGTGCTACAGCCTCAAACTTCCATCTGTTTCCCTGGCATGCTTTCCTTCACACGCTGGATTTCCTCAGTGCGCTGGGCTTCCCTCCCTGCCATGTGGCTGCTTGTCTGTCACATGTCTGTCCTCCATGTCCCCTTCCATCTATTTGATCCCTCCAGGCAACGGTTGTGGTTTCATAGCTTGCCTTCCCTGGGGTGAGGGTGTCTTTTAAACTCAACAAAAAGTCTGTGAGCTTCCATTTGAGTCCATTTTAAAATTCTTTTATTAAATAAAATTGAGAACCCCAAGAAGGAACCCTAATTTCTCCTGTACCAGAAAGAGCTCTTCAGACACAGCCAAAAGGCATGAGCTCCTCCAGTCTTTCATTCCCACATAGATAATGAACTCAGACTGGTTAGTGAGCCTCTGGATGTTCTGTGTCCAATTTTAAAAAATCGAATTTTAGCTAGGTAACCCACACTGTACTTGCTGTCTTAAAACTCTATGATCCTGACTGAGCTCTTTCTGAAGTACTGAAATCCAATATTCAGTAAAGATCCAATTATATTTTTCAGAAAAAAATTCAGAAAATGGAGTTCAAAATTTTTGACATGAACATTTGTTTTTAAAGAAAATATCATCCATATTCAGAATTGTATGTATTCATTATCATATATATTTACTAAGACAGTATTTGCTGAACACAATGAAATACAATATTATACTGGATAATCTGTCTCCTTTCTCCCATTTCCTTAGACAATATTGTCTTCTACAGAAATGTATGTGTAGCCAAGAACATTGTGTGGTTATTGGATTTCGCTTAAAACTTCAAGTATTGCCCACTGCTGTGAGGGACATTTGGTATTAAGTTCTAAAACAAAGGTCTGAGTTGGAAAGACATTTGATATGGTAAAACTATTTTATTTTATTTTATTTCCTTGGTTAATGATTTTTTTCTGTATTAAATGTTCTGAAGTTTGTAAATTTTGGCCAACAGGACTTTAAAAATATGTTTATAACATGTTCTTTCCCAGCCTTGTAAATAAATATCAACTGAAGAAACATGTCTGGCAAAAAAAAAAGTGATAACAAAAGTGTAATCTTTTGCCATAAAGTAGGAAAATTTAAAGTAATGTCTATTCAAGACCAAGAGGGCAGCCTTGAAAACATACACATACAAGTAATGTATGAGCTGAGCACATTGTGCTTATAGGGCACATGGGAAGGATTGGAGGGAGGAAAAGGAGCTGGGGTGGGAGCTGGAATAATGTAACTATTTTTAATTCCAAAAACATAATTTTTAAGCAATCCATACAGCATTTAAACAAGCTGCTGAGAAAGAAAACCTACCGCATAAGGGATAGAGAGAGGAATAAAAAAATTAAGGAATAAAGAGACTCTCTGGCCTCATTTACCTATTCAGAATATTTAACTTCCAGTAGTGTCAGATATACAAGTTTAAAAATCTCTTCTCTTAAAGAATTTGGTGTTTGATGGATGAATGAATGGGGAGGGAGGGCCAAGGATAAATAGTGGAATGATAAGCATGGTGAAGAGGTTGGTGTGGGTAAGTGCCAAATGGTATAAGAAGACAGGGATTTAATCTGGCCCTGTAGTAATTCACAGATATTGAGATGCCATTAGTATATCATGATGGACAGACTGAAGCTCCCCAGTGAATAATTATACAGAAGGCCATCATGTATGAAAGCATAAGAAAATGAAGTGTTATAAAGAGAAGAACCAAGAGAAAAAGAGAGGGGGCTATGCAGCCCCCCTTCCTAAGACCATATGAAAGTTTTATAATGCATGGTAAGAAATGTGTGTTTGATACCATAGAAAATAGGGACAATTGGATTAAAAAATAACAAAATAAAGAAGTAAAATAACAATAAAAACCTATATATATAAGTTTGTAAAGGTGATATAACAAAGGACCGTAAACTGTTACATTAAACAAGCTCAAGATATTTTTAGGCTGTTTCTTCTGAATATCATAAGGAATGATCTGTTCCATACTTCTCCCCTGACTTCAGTTTTGGGTGCTGTTTGTCTACAGACGCATCCATCATCTCTGACTTTATGTTCACATGCACTCTACACGTGTGGTAGGTGCCTGTCCTTCTACAGATTGCTCCTATATATCTGAACATCAACCACAAAGGGCCAGAGGAGGTGCTTTGCTCTAATATAAACACATCATGCTAAATTACACCTGTAGAAACTTCATTTCCAAGTAAGTACCTATTCTGGATATTTTGGCAAAGAACAATTTAGAAGTACGATATCATATTGAATGTTTTTAAAGTTATCCACATGCTGTTTCTGCAAGTGGCATACAGACAACAAAATGGTATCAAGGTGACCAGTGAGGAATGTCTCTGTGTTCTCTAAGAAAGACACATGCTTTGCTTGAGCAAAGAAGGGAACAGATTTCAAGTATTCAAGAGAAGAGATGAGACTTTTCTAGGTTGCTTTTTGTTGATGAAATAAAGACCATGACCAAAGAAACTTGAGGGGTAAGGGTTTACTTCAGTTTGAACTTTGCAGTCTGTCAGAGAGAAGTCAGGGCAGGACCTCAAGACAAGTGCCTTGAGGTAAAAACTGAATCACAGACCATGGAAGAATGCTGCTTATTAGCTTGCTCTCCATGTCTTCTTAAGCTATCATCTTATGCCACCTGCCCAGGGGTGCCACCTCACACAGTGGCCTGGACTCTCCAACATCAATCAGTAGTATTCCTTACAGATTTGAACTCTCAGTATTCAATTAGAGACAATTCCTCAATTGAGATTCCCTATTCTCAGATATGTGTAAGTTTGGTCAAGTACAAAAAAAATCAACCGGCACAGGTGTGTAGTCACAGCTTATGCTATAGTAGAAGGCAAAAAAGAAAAAGAAGTTGGAACAGCTAACAATGGAAAAAGAAAGACAGTGGCTTGCAAATACAAAAGAAAAAGAGTAGAGAAGGTTTAACCAGAGACTATACGCTTAGTTTTCAAATGCACTATACAGACAATAAACCACGTGCGAACAAAGCTCTGATTGGAGATGAGGTTTAAAAAGTGAGACAATCAAGATGGCAAGTGGCACTGTGAGGAAAAAAATGTAAGGAAAATTCAAGGAAACAGTGGTGCTTAAGAATTGCTGCAACCAAAAGAAGGCAATTCTGTAATGTAAGATTATATATATTTCAATCTATTAAAATTTAGTAATATATACTCAGACAAAGCATTGATAGTAACAGTAATAACGATTTAAATGATGTGGCCAGTTCTGCAAGACATTCCACTCATTGAGACTCTGTTCTTATGTCCAGAAATAAACATCACAAGGGATCTGGATTTTACCATTTTCCAATCAGTTTGATTCTATATTGGTTCTATAAGCTGAGAATCTTGGCATGCTCTCTAATTCTAGCATCACAGAATAAGATTTTCATTTTGATACATCACTATGCAAACTGGTCTGGCAGAAACGAAGATATTCCTCAGAGACACCTTTATCTCTCAATCTGACTATCAGGCCATTAAAAGAATAGACTCCAAAGAAATGGGGATTTCCCCAGGAATAGCCTGCTGAGAGAAGGAAAAAGCGCCAGTCAGAGGAGGGACTTGTTTCCTGGAGAGGTTTCACACAGTTCTAACAACCTGTCAGGCCACCCTACAGGATGCTTCTGTGGCTTAGACAATGATGGGCCAGCGATGGGCGAAGCTGTTTAGACCTGTATCATTAGCCCTTCACTTAAACTTTAATCTTACTTCAGGCCAGGAAGGTGGACTTGTGAGATTCCTAAGATCTCTCATCCTCCTTTCCATGTTGAAGAAATCTCCTTTCTAGGTTCCACTACTAATATGCCTCTTTTAATTAGTTGATTGAGAACTGGTGGTCAAACCTGGCTTGGGGTACAAGCTATAAATCCCTCCACCCCATCCAAGGTTGATAACTATTGATGTAGGGCCCTAAGCATAATTACTTACTGATCAGATGTTCAACTAAACACAAAAAACTAAAGCAAAATGAAGCAAGTACGCCCTTCCAGCACTAGTTAGTAGATGAGGTGGCTTCACACAACCACAGCAGAGCAGCCTCCAGAGAAGCTTTGCATACATATTTATAATAAATCCCCTTGCTGAGGCCTTTACATGCTGTGTTAACCTAAAATCTTAATTACCATGTGTAAACATAACCCATTTACTTTACAAATGGTGGTGCTTAGTGAGTCTTTACTGGTGTCAGAGAGACATCACCAAATCATTTGGGACACTTAGAAAACAGAGCAGGAGTAAAACTGGTGGTCGGCATAAATGCCACCAAACAAGTAAAATAACTAGTGCCATTCACGAAGTAAGTTCGCTTCCCTCACATCTGACTCTACTGTTTACAGGAGGGAAATGGAGCTGTCCCAAACAATACTGACCTACAGGGCACCCAGGGGTGTCTATCACAGTGCCTGTCAGGTCTCCACTGCCCTGTGTTATGAAATCAGCATAGCACAGGAGGAGCGGTTCAACAGCAGAGCAGATAGTATTCTTCACAGCCACACCCTTCCAAGAGTCTAGCAACTGGGAAACGAAATAGGAACTCAGTTGGATCGCTTGCTTTGTTTCAGATTAAAAGCATACGGGAGTTAATCATTCAGGGATCACGCCTAATTCCAGAGACAAGAACAACATGGATAACGTGGTCGCAGAGGAGTCGGCTTTGCCCTCCTGATTCTGCAATGGTGGTGGATTCTCTGTGAGAGACAAACAAAGCAACTACTGAATATGCATGAGGGGAGTTTATTGTAATGTCGAAAGTGAACTTTAAATTAACTTCCTTAAATGAAATATCTGAATGGTGGTTGGTAGCCAAAGGAGTAAAAAATGGAGGTCATATTATAGTTTTTATACTTATTATTAAATAAGGAGTGAAGAATGAGAGAAGGAATGACTAATTCGGAGTATGGAAAAATGTTATAATGGTGTTCCTATGGGGACAATTGGGATCAAATAAGCTGAATATATTAAAAGCATGAGAGTAGCAAAGGGGAAGAATTTGTTGATGACAAACTATTTAGTCTAACAAAGGGTAAAGAGAAAGAAATCCCAGAGGACTATAAAAAGTAATCATTGATGAACACAATAGCAGCTAAATTCAACACAGACGAGTACCATGGAAAAAAATAACCAGAGGAAAATGAGATACTTTACATATGCCAAATGTTTCCTCATGGCTTGTAACCTTCCTGCACAGACATTTGCCGTGTGTACCTTCTCCTCGGTTTTGCGTTTTCAAGGTTTGAGTTCCGCGTGGCAAAGTTAAGATTGCAAATTTTCAATGGAAAATTCCAGAAGTAAACAACTAAGAAGTTGTAACCACTCTTTATAACTACGTCTTGTATCCTCGCTCTGTTTTGTTGCTATTGGTTGTTGCTGACCTCTGACTGTACTAGTTGATGAATAAAGCTTTGTCACAGGTATAAACGCACCAGATTGAACTTGGTGGCAACGGCTCTCAGCCCACTCCTTGGTTGCCGATGTTACGGGGTCTCCCAGGGTTCCTAGCAAGTAACGTGGACTACTGAATGACTTTTGTGGTCAGTTCTATGAAAGCAACTACTTTTCAAGTAAACTTGTTGAAAGCATAGATGAAATATTTGTAGAATAAGTGGGATAGAGAGGCTATACTGGGGTTTGGTAACATTCTAATAAATTATTTGTGGGTTCCTAGCTTACGGAAAAAAAATGGAGGAGAAATTTCACACTGATTTACAGAATTTCCAAAGGAATGATTGCTCCTATTAGTTTTTTTTACTTGTTCCCAAGGAGACATCAACACAGAAAAAGGCTGAGAGAAGAAGCAGAGAAGTACATGATCTGTAAGAGAGGCTTCTCTGGGGAGAGAATTTGTACCAATGAAAGGGAAGTGGCTATGGAAAGGAGGGTCACTAGCTTTTCAGTTTCCCCAAATAATACCTTGCCTTCAGTTTGGGACTTATCTAGGCAGTAAACACAAACACAGCTGTACCTCAAACCGCATCCTTCCTGTCCCTCTGCTTGTGTTCAGTGTCCCCACAAATAAACTCACACAGTCCTGGATAGTTAGGTGAGGTGAAGTTCTTCCTTAGGCTTTGTGCATGGAGAAAGTAGAAAAGGCCACAGGGCTAGATTTCTGGACATACAGGAGAGGGAGGAGCTAAAAGATATGATTCTTCATCAAGGAGGTAATTGAAGATATGTGTTTATGCTATAACATGAGAGATATAATATCTCAAAGCACTGTAATAGAAGTATAAAACATACTTCTTTTATCTCAAAGCACTGTAATTGATGTATTATTCCGATATAACTGATACCCAAGGCAATCAACTAATGAGGAGACAGTTTATTTTGACTCTAATTTTGGAGGTTTTGTCCATGAACAAAATGGTTCTTTGGTCTGGGCTTGTGCAGGCAGTGTGTCATGGCAAGAACTGAGCGGAAACAAAAGTTGTTCACCTCTCTGGGATAAGAAGAAATATGTCTAGGGCTAGGGACTTTTGATCCTTTTCAAGGGCAGCTCCCCTTATGGCCTAAGGCTTTCTTGCAGGGTCTGTCTCTTAAGGGGCTCTGCCAACTTCCAATCCTGTCATCCTAGGCAAACATGAGATACACGGGCCTTGGGGCAACAGTTAAGATACAACCTAAGTAAACACAGACGATGATGATGGTGTTGATACCTTCCAACTCAGTGCAATCAACATCAGTAATTGTGTGTGTGGAGAGAGTGGCAGAGGGTACTTATTAATGTAATGATAATATTTTTTTCGATGACTTATTAATTACCTCTTTCAGTTTTACTCTTTTTTGCCTTTAGGCAAAAATGTGCTTAAAAAAAACAAAACAAAACAAATAAAACCCATGAATAGATTATTTTTGACCCGGGTTGCAATTATAAGTTAGCACATGACAGAGTTCACGATATGAGAGATAGTTAGAAGTCAGCTATAGTACACCCTTTTCTTGGAATCTGGACACCACAGACTCGAACATTCAGTAGGTGAGCCCAAGGGCCACCAGCGGCCCCCGTCATTCCAGCCACTTGACTTTTTAGCATGGCGTGAATGTCTCCAACTCTCTGTACTTTTCAAACTTCTTGTCACTCATCTCTGAATGTAATTTTTAACTCCTAGAGAAGTTTAAAATAAAGGAAGGAATAAAGAAGAAATAATGGGTAACTGACAAAAAAAAAAAAAGATTTGAAGGGTCAGGCACACAGAAGCAGAACTTACCATTTGCAACTCACATACCCAGTCTATTATGTAAAGGACAAATTCATAAATCTAAATTGATTATGTCAGTGCAAAAATCTAGAGGAAATTATTACACATTATTTACTCCAAATTTGTGGGACTGGTTGTATTTCAGACATGTTTTTTTATAATTAATTAATCATTTTTAATTTTATACACAGAATTTAACATGGGATTCTTCTATATGCAACGTATATATTTATTTATGGCATTTCTCCAGAAAAATCTCAATCTACCATTTCCATCTCAAATTGGAAATTTTAGCATCAGTTAATTCTCAGCCTTTTTTAAAAGATGGGGAGTTTTAGCCCCAAACTGGGAGAAAGCAAGCACAGAACACAGAATAGCAGACAAAAGACTCAGAGGAAAACATAAAAGATCACCGTGATGTTTTAATGTATGTAAAGACCCATGTGACTCATCAGCCCATCGTAACCCTCCCTGGTAGACCTCCCTGCTTGCTTTCTTCCCCAGGACTGATAAAAGGTGAGACTATTATTAGGTAACAGTTGGTGAAAGAAACATATCATGCTGCCCCAGGAGTCTGAGTTTCTAGATAAGAAAATTGCTGAGATACTCAGCTTAGTCCATACCCCCCTGCTCCATAAATTTTGTTTCCATAGAACAACAGGAAAAGGTAAAGGAATCTGAAGAATGACTAGTCATCTCTATAGAAAATGCCTGCTTTTAATCCCCAGGATTTCAAAACATTACGAGAATTTTGCCAACATGTCTCAACAGATCTAGAGAATGACACTGGGAGAGAGACAGGAACCAGATCAGAAGACGTGATCTTCATGATAGAAGGAACTGAGTGCAGCTTCCCTGATGCTGGATTTGAAAGGTTCTCTCCATTATGAGCCTGCTTGCATCTGAGGAACAATAAAGTTTGGTGATTGCAGTTTTGGAGCATTGGAAGATGCTCACACAACTTCTCATTATTTCGGTTTTTAAGTCTCGAAACCAAACCACTATAATTCAAAGCCAGCTTAAGTCTTCAAATTAACATTTGCTACCAATTAGTTCATAACGAGTGTTTGTCTGAAACATTTAATGACCATAAGAAATCTTTCAAAACCGAAGAACTTTTATGTTTGAGACTTATGTTTCCCTGCCCGACTTCTTATTGCAAAAAGTTTGATCGCCCAAAGAGTTCATAAGGTTTTTAACAAGAAGTGTTGGCCCTCAAACAGGATGACAGGGCCCTTTCCCCTCCTCAGCATCAGGCCTAGGAAATCCTTCGAACAAAGCATAGATCTCAATTGCTTGTTTTCTACTTAAACCTCACACTAATCCCATTGCCTTCAATAGAAAGTCCTTGTATGGACTGAGTGTGGAACGCCATTCATAAAGCCACTGAGAAAAGGAAGTGCCTCTTTATTTCATCGTTAAATCCAGTTTTCTTAACTTTTTTTTTTTTTTTGGTCTAATTAGTACCTCAAAGAATCCTTCCTAACTTTATTGGGAGCACTTCTAAAGTTTCACTATTAAAAGCACTGTTTACTTTAAGTTTTTCTGTTCTTGGTTAACATTTTTTTTTTTAAATCACAAATGAGTACTTTTATTGAATGCTAGATAGCACGCTTTTTACAAGGTTGTAGGATTTTTCCATCTTGTTCTGCCCATGGATCTTACATTAATGGCTACTCTAAATTAAAATCATCTTTGCATTATTTGACCTCATTTGGTTATGACATTTTCTCGAAATACATCTAAATTTTATGACACTATTTTGCTTAGAATTTTCACACCAAAGTTAACATTTAATTATCTTTTAAATACCATTTCTCTCCAAAAGTACTTTGAATACTCTCAGAAACAAATTGAACTACCCATTTTATTTTCCTTGTATATATTCAAAATTATTGGCATAAAGTTAGTTAGAGAATTCCCTCATATTTTTTTTTTTACCAGTAATCAAATTCTCTTTATCATGTACAGTATCTATTGGTTGTTATCAATTTATCTTTTAACCAACATTTTCAAAAGTGTGTTTTTTAGTCTTTTAAAAGGTTAAGCATACAAAATAAACTCATATTACTTTGTACTCTCCCTTATGAATTTCCACTTCTGCTTTCTTCTTATTGCTTGTGAGTTCAGTCTACCTGTTCTAGATTTAGAGTTTAATGTTACATTATTGTTTTCCTTTCCCCAAGTGTGTTGATTTAAGCCCATAAATACTTGAAGCAATATTTAGATACACCCCACAAATTTTAATTTTGTACTAATTGCACTATTTGAAATCTCCATACATTTATTTATTTATTACTTTTTAACCTATGGCATATTTGGAAGTCTTAAAACCATTTGTCAGAGTTATTTATTTTTTTAAATAGCCTTTGGGATAATAAATAATTTTATATGATCCATTTTAATGTCATTTTTGTTAACTTCCTAAAAGTTTATGATCACGGTATATTCTTAGTGGTTTGCTATACCTGACATTACATAATATCTTAACTGTTTTTGTAGCATTACTCTTACAAGTAAGTATTCTTTTTATTATTTTTTAAAAGATTCCTGCTGGTTATTGGCTTATCCTGACAACATTGAGTGGAGTAGGTCTGTGGGTTGGGGTGGGGGGAAAGGGTGGGGCAGTTCTTCCCGGGCAGCCTGGCTTTGTGCTCTCCTTATCTAGCAGATAGTCAAAGCTAACAGTCCTATTTCAACCTGAGATTCTGGGTCTCTTGCTTGAAGCTCCCATGCAGCTGACAATGCATTCCTTTTCCTGGGTTTATGGGACCTCCCACAGCTTCTGCCTTTACGGTAATCTGGACCACACAAAACATGCTGCTGTAATCCTCAGTTTGTTATTTTTTTTTCTTTAAGTTAGTTTTCTGGAGTAGGAGTTAAAAGGACCATAGTTCTACTCTATCCATATGAACTATACGTGCTCCAGGAGAAATACGTGTCAGATCTAGACCTGTAGAAGCTGTTTGAGGACAGTCCAGCACAGGGCAGTAGCTCACTCTGGCTTCACCATCAGCAAATGGCACTATTGAAACTGTGAGATATTCCAAGCAGACCTCTTTATCCAGTTCATGGGCCAATGTGTTTGCTGTCTTATTGAAGACAAGGACTTCTACTCTCCAGGAACTGAGGTTAAGGAACTTATATCACTGATTCATTACAAACCTTATCCCACCACACACATTGTACATACTTCCAGAGAAGGGAAAGAATTGGTATTCTCAGTACTGTATTTCTAAGGATAGTCTCCTCAAATAGCCTTCCTAACCACACGGGGACCACTGCTACTTATTATGAATGTGAATGTATTCAGACTTACATGGATCATTGTATTTTCATTTTATTCATTGGTCTAGTTTTTTCTTTACATGTAAAATTGTATTCATTATTTTCTTCTATCCCTTTATTTCTTGTCCTTATTCTGAAGTTTTATATACTATGTCCTACGGTTTTCGCTAAGTAGCTAAGATATGTAAATATATGTAACTTTTATATTTTTCCAAAAAGCTTAAACATGATAAGCATTTCCATCATTCCCTATCAAATAAAAGAAGCAGAGGATGATTTAATTTCTTTGCTATCTTTTATGTTGTTGTTACATTTTGTACTTAAACCTAAAACTTTGGTATTTAGAAAGGTTAATATTGGTTTTCATTAATATACAATCAAGTATTTACAATAGTACTTAGGCTACTGAGCCCACTTCTGGGCTCCGGAAACACACTGACAATAAGACGTGTCTTTCTGATATTTCATTTTACTGTCCTGATTCTTGTGCTCACTCTTATTTCTTGAAATTCATTTTAGATGGAATTATTTTTCATGTTGAAGTACACCCTTTAATATTTATTTCAGTAAGATTTTTAACCAATAAACTTTTATTCTTTATTTATCTAAGAAATCTTTTCCTTCCTATACTTCAATTATATATTATGTATTTACGAAGCTATATCACATATTTCAAAGATCAGGTAAATACTTTGAATGGACAGTCAACTAGAAAACAAAATGGGACCTATCACACAAAACTGACTTTATGAAAGAACCCTTAAAGTGTATTTCAAGCAGAATTCAGTCCAGTGTACTTCTAAAGAATTTTCAAAAGTTAAAACAAACCAAGAATGGCCAAGGGTGGGGCCGGCCAGATAGCTCAAAGGATAAAGTTGTTTATTGACAAGAGGGAAGGCCAGAGCTGATGTCTGGAACTCACCTAATGGAAAGGGAGAATCAACCCAATAAACACTGTCCTCTCACCTGAGCGGCACACATGAGCCATGACGAGTGCACACATGCACACATGGGCACACACGCACACTAAATATAATGGCAACAACAACAACAACAACAACAATAATAATAAAAAGAATGGCCAGCAAGATTATGGTAAATTATTTTCCAGGATGAGGAAAATTAAATCACTTTGTCTGTCTATGTCTGGATTTATTTTTCATGTTCAGCTGGTTTGGTATAGTTTCTGCTGATTAATCTGTTAATTCAGTTTAAACATTTGCTCAACATATTTCACTTTAAAGAGAGTCTTTCATTTCAAAAAGCTAAGAGGGAGGGCTGGGACTGGAGCTCCTGTTTGACATGCCCAAAACCTGGACCTCAATCTTAGTATCTTCTCCTACCCTGAAAAGACCAAAACCCAAACTGTGGTTGTAAAAATCTTGGAAGGATGCAGGTATTTGGGTAGAAAGGGTGTCAGATGGTTGGGGGGAATAAAAGATATAGTTACAATGGAAAGAAACAAAACTATGGATTTAAATGAAAAGTAAAATAACGTGTTAAAATCTGTACAGAAGAAAAAAATGATGATTTGTAGAACAAGACACAAGAAGACTTGAAGTGAATGTTACAACAGTAATGGCAGCATAATTTAAAAGGTCATTTGACGTATTAAATTATAAAGGATGGAGAGCTGAATAACTGCTAAGTCAAGGTACCTTCAGCACTCAATGAAAATTATTGTTCTTTAAAGTAAAATTTGGAGACTGATGATGTAGCTCAAGTGTAGAATTCTTTCCTAACAGGTACAAAACTGTGTTTGGTCCACAGCCCCATTAAAAATATAAAATAATGTGAAACATGGAGTCAGATAAATGTTCATGTTGCTCTCATTTTATCTCGTGCTCTTTTTTTCAATTTATAAAAGTAATATGTAAATATAATCTAACATAGTAATAAAATTGTTCAAACTGTCCTGATTTCTTTTTTATAGGATAGTCCAAATTTGAAAATTATATGTAATTATTCTTAAATATTCCTATCATATCATAGAAGATATGGATAGGGTTTTTTTTCTTACATATGATTTTCTTGTGTGCAATCTATACTGTGCATGTATGACTTATTATCAGGGAGAGATCCTCATTAGATTTGCCTTTGAGTGAACATTATAACATATATTTATACTGATTTAGATGGATGTGATGCTACCAGGTTTAATTCATAGACTGTCAGGGTCTATGATATATCTAACAATTACTAGAATGCTATGGTATTATAGGTTGAGTTGGTTTAACTAAATGTGAATCTGCCTCTGTTATGAGATGTCTAGAGAGATGATGAACTATTACTTCTGTGTTTGCCTGTGAGGGTCTCTGGAAATGACCAGCATCTGTTTGTGGACTGAGCAAAGAAAATGGCTTCCATTATTCTGTGTAGACATCACCCTATCCAGCAAGGGCACAAATAAGAAAGCTGACAAAGAGAAAATTCACCCTTTGGATAGTGGTGTTTCTGGTTCTTAAGGATTTGGACCAGATTTGATTGAACTGTATCTCCAGCTGCCTAGTTTTTGATGACACATTGAGGAACTTCTTGATCTTTATCACCACATAGATGAATTCCTTAAAAAAAATTTCTCCTGATAAGTCTGTGTCTGTTCCAGTAATTCTGTTTCTATAGAGAACCCTGACTCATACATAGGCCTTTAGTAGTGACTTAACAGGATAAGAACAGTAACTAGGCTATGTACCCAATTCTTTATCAGCTATATTTACATCTTGTCACCATCACTTACCTGTCAGCTGTATAATTGGGGAAAATTATTTAGTCTTTCTGTATATTAATGTTTTATTATCCATAAAATTGGAAAACAGAGCAACTACCTCCTATGTTTCTTTTGTAGGTTCACTAGTTAGAGTGTCGGAGTCATGATAATCCCTCAAACTAATTGGTTATTATCAATATTACTAAGTATATTCTATTTCTAACATTAGATAAGTTCCTTAATATCTATGAATAAATAATGATATTTGCCTCCTGTATCTACTAATCAGATATTATACAAAGCATGACGGAGCTTAGTGCCTGTTTCAATAAGTGTTGGCTTAAATTATAAGCTTTAACAATGATCCCTGAGCCTTAGATGATGACGTAGATTCGTCCATTGGGCCTGAGCTCCAAAATTCTGCGTTTTGATTTGGTTGTGGCTTTTCAAATTATCTTGGTCTGCTGCAAAGAGACATTTCCTTGATTGCAATGAGGACTACATTGATCTGTGGGCATAAGGACAGATATTTAGAATGGAGTTAGGATGAAGCTGGTTTAGTAAAGTCGCAGTGGTAAATTCTCCTCTGATATCTGTGACTTCAGTTGCTCTGAAGAGGGGGTGGAAACAGTGTAAGAGGCAGAGGAGCAGGAGTTTACTGTGACAATGTATCTCTTAGGAATGTCTGAAGCTACATGCATGAAGTCTTATGAATGTGACTACTAAGCATTCTCTGAATAAGAACAGCAGTGGTTGACTACTCCCACAAGTTCTGCTCTACCTTTACTCCAGCACATCCCATGGGCAGGACAAATTATAGGTTGAAGGTTTTGTGCCTGGGTTGGTGTCCCAGTCCCTCCTGGAAGCCTTGCCTGGTTACAGAAGATGGCCTGTTCAGGCTCCATATCCCCCATTACTAGGAGTCTTCAATAGGGTTACTCTCATAGATTCTAGGGAGTTTCCATTATACTAGGTTTTTACTTCATCCCCCAAATGTCCCCAATTCCAGTTGTCTCTCCCAGTACTCTCTCCCCTGTTATGTGACCCCCCTGTTCCCATCCCCACCCTCCCTCAGTCCACCCATGATATCTATTTTATTTCCCCTTCCCAGTGAGATCCATGTGTCCTCCCTCCTTGAGCCCCCCTTGTTACTTAGCCTCTCTGTGTTTATAGATTGTGGCATGATTATCCTTTACAGCTAATATCTACTTATAAGGGAGCATATACTATGTCTGTCTTTCTGGATCTGGGTTATCTCACTCAGGATGATTTTTTCTAGTTCTACCCATTTGATTGCAAATTTTATGATGTCCTTAAAAAATAGCTGCATATGACTCCATTGTGTAAATGTGCCACATTTTCTTTATCCATTCTTCAGCTGAAGGACATCTAGGTTGTTTCAAGTTTCCGACTACTCCACGAGAGGGAGCCCATGCATGACATTGCTTGGAGGGCTAGGATATGGGTAGCCTAGAGAGTTTGGATAGAACAAAACACGACTGGCAAAAACAAGCAAGCAAGAAAATAAACAAACAAAAAAAAGGCAGTGAAATGATTCTTAATGATATTCTGCTATACTAGCATAATCCTTATCAGAGAGGCTTCATTCAGCAACTGATAGGAGCAGATGTAGAGATCCATAGATGGAACTTGGGGGATCCCATGGAAAAGAGAAAGGAAGGATTGTAGGAGCCAGAGGGGTCAAGGAAACCACACAAGAACATGGCTCACAGAATCAACTAAGCAGGACTCATAGGCGCTCACAGAGACTGAAGCAACAATCAGAAGCCTGTATTGGTCTGACATAGGTCCTCTGCAAATATGTTACAGCTGTGCAGCTTTGTGTTCTTGTGGGACTCCTAACAGTGGTAGCAGGGGCTGTCTCTGACTCTTCTGTCTGCTTTTGGGACCCCTTTCCTCCTACTGGGTTGCCTTGTTCAGCCTTGACATTGAGAGTTTGTGCCTAGTATTACTGTAATTTGTTATGCCATATTTAGTTGATATTTCTGGGAGGACTCCCTTTTTCTAAAGGGAGGAGGAGTAGATGGGGGAGAGTGGGAGATGGGGGAAGGGACTGGGAGGAGAGGAGGGATCGAAAACTGGTGGAGATGTAATATATGAGAGAAGAATAAATTAATTAATTAATTAAAATTTTCCTTTACTTGTGCTATTAGCTTGTATTTTGTGCTTAGTATTAAAGCATGAAAATGTAGAATTACAATGTTTCCATTAAAAGAAACAGATTTAAAAATATACAAAGCATGTGTATTTGACATTTATTTTCAGTCATATTTAGTATTATTTCAGCCCTCTTTTTTTCTGTTCATTTGTCTGACTGTCTACTTTTAGAGGATTTAAAAATGTTTGTTTCTTTTTGAAAACTAGTGCTTTTGAGGTAAAGAATTAATGTTTTGCAGTTTTCTTCTTTCATCTTTTTCAACATACCCTTTTGCTCCTTAGCATCCCTTGTTTCTGAGGTAAAAGCCAACTGCTAATTGTGCTATGTTCCTCTGGTTTCGAAACTTCCACTAGCAGCATGGTGGTACATTTGATTCTGGGCTGTAGTTTGCAATGCTTTGGTATTTTTCTTCAGTGACGTTTTTCTCTACCCTGTAGACTGATGAATTTTATGACATTTACTTCATCCTTCTTCCTTATTTCTTCTGCTGTTTCAAATGTGTTCTTGGATCCCATCAAGAAGGTTGTTGCATTACTAAATGTACTAGTCTGTTTTCTGTTGTCAAAACAAAATGCTCGATGTTGGGTACTCTATAAAGAAAGCAAACTGATTTTGTTGGCAGTTTTGGAAACTAAAGGTCCAGTTTCGGGTGGCCTCATTGATTTGGCCCCTGCTGAGGGCTTCATGGCAGATGACATCACAATGGCAAAAGCATGTTCAAAAATATCACGTGATGAGAAGGAAGGCTGAGATAATAGGGGTTAGGGTGGTTCTTTTTGTAGAAACTCACTCTCACTTTCCATGAGAACCACAATTCAAAAGGCCAGCACCTTCAGTGAGCTAAGCATTATCTACTGAACACTGCCTCTGGAAGGTTCCAACAACTACTAACCGTTCATCTGGGAACAAATTTTCAGCACAGAAAACTTTGGAGAAAACCAAAACTACATGAAAGCCATAGTATTAGACTATTACTGCTCCCCCTAAAAAATAAATAAATAAATCACACTTTCACAGATTCTCTTCATCTATTGAAATTCTATCTTTTTTTTTAATCCTTGCTAACACATTTGTCTTAATTTTTACCACAATTTTTGTACGAACATATTTATACAATTTCAATTATAATCTTTACCTGGTAAACTCAACATTCAGGACCACCCAAAGCTGGAAGTTTTCATTTCTAAATAATATGGTAATTCCCATATCTTGTTTTGTTTTTAATCTTTAAATAGTTTGGTTGAAATACTTTGCCTATTTATTTATTTATTGAGACAAGATCTTACTTAGTTTGCCGAAGTTGGATTTCATTTTTAATTACTTCTTTTATTTTTGATATTATAATATAGTTACATCATTCCCCCACTTCCTTTTCTTTTCTCCAAACCCTCTCATATACTATCCTTTGATATGTTTCAAATTTATGACCTTTTTAATTAACTGTTGTTAAATTCGTATATGTATATACATATATATCCCTAGATACAACCTCTTTAGTCTGTGTGATGTTACTTATATGCCTGTTTTCGGGGCTGATCGTTTGATAACCAGTTGGTGTGCTCTTCCCTGGGGAAGACTATTTCTCCCACTCCCAGCGTTCCTCAGTTGCTTGTAGTTTTTTGTTGTTTTGCCTGTATGTATGTCTGTGCACCATGTGTGCACCTGGTGCCCACATGGACCAGAAGAGGGAATTAGATCCACTGGGACTGGAGTTACAGATGGTGGTGAGCCACCATGTGGATGCTGGGAACCAAACCTGGGTCTTCTGCAAGAGCAATAAGCACTCTTAACTGCTGAACCATCTCTCCACATATACCTCACCCCTAAGGTTCATGGCCTGTGACTAGGAAGAAGGAAAGTAAGAAAAGGAGAGGGAGAGAAAGAGGGAGAGGGGGAAAGAAGAGGAAGAAAGAGAGGAAGGAAAGGTTTAAAGCCTATAATCTTCATTTCTTCAAGGTCACAAACCCAGCCACCTAAAATTTCCCATCGGGCCATCTATCTCTTACAAGTTTTATGCTATCACATGGCACCCTGCTGAGGACAGAGCCTTTACTCTAACACATGGTCCTTTTTAGACAGTAGGATCCACACAGATCAGTATATTCTATCAGTATATTCTAGCAATTACTGCTTCTTTTTGTTGGTGGTGTTTCAGTAGCTTGCTTGGAGTTTTCCAAGAGCAAGCAAGCAGACTCTGGTTTCCCTTGTGCTTCTGATGCATGTGTTCAGGGTTTACTCAAATATTCTGTTTTGCTTCGTTTCCTGGGGAGAAGGGTCATCCTTGCATGTATATAACCCAGCACTGGGGTGAGGTCTGTGCTCACCTGGTGCTAGGCTATGGGTGGTGGAACAACCCCCACAGCTCAGGTGGCTGTAATCTGCCTTGCCTTTTATTTCCTGAAAGGCTATTGTGACTTTCCTTGCATAAATGGGTAGTTTTTATTATTTGCTTGCTTTTTAAATTTTTATTCAGCCAAATTTTATTTAGTCTTTCATTTATAGTATCTTTGAACACATTTCTGACTAGTCCACTACTGCCCCCTAACTTGACTACAGCTTCACGCTGGTAAAGATGCTGGCTTCCAGTTTTTCTTTCTTCCTTCCTTTCCTTCCTCCCTTCCTTCTTTCTTTCTTTCTTTCTTTCTTTCTTTCTTTCTTTCTTTCTTTCTTTCTTTCTTTCTTTCTTTCTTCCTTTCTTTGTAAAAATATTTTTTTATTTTATTTTATTTTTAAGGTTATAATATAATCACAAAAGTCCTTCCTTCCCTTTTCTCCCTCCAAACCTTCCCATATGTTCCACAACTCACTCTCCTTCAAATTCATGGCCTCTTTTTATATTTACTGTATTACATGCAGATATGTATGTACATCTATGTATACACATGTACATACATATATATGCATATGCATGCATGTATATATATATATATATATATGCACATACATACATGTGTATATTCCTAAATATAACCTGCTCAGTCCATATAACACTATCTGTATGTATGTTTTCAGGGCTGACCATTTAACACTGGACAGTCACTGGTGTGCTTTTTCCCTGGGGAAGACCATCTCTTCTCCCAGCTCTCCTCAGTTCTTTGTTTAAGACTGAGGTCTCTCGGGCTTTTCCAGGCCATTTCCACACAATTTGATAGAATCTACTTCTCTATTTTCCCCTTACCTTTGAATCTATGTTTCTAATAGCTTTCTACTACTGCTGGTGGTCACAATATATCAAACCCACCAATTTTGCAGATGGCAGGATCCCAGGCAAGAAAGATCCAGAATTTTGCTCCTATTAACCAAAGCTCTGGCCTAGTAGATTTTGCAGACAACTTACTGAAACATCATATCATAGCCTAAAGTTCAAAATGTTGACTATTTTAATATAATAATAACTATAATAATATTATTAAGTAATATCTATTTTTCTATCTTAAAGTAAATCTTCAATTTTGCAAAATATAATCAGATCCTATTTTATAGGGGATTTAAAAATATGTTTGATTGTTGTTTATATAATTTTTAAAATTTATTTATGCATTTTTACATTCATTTATTATGTACTTGCTTGGTGTCATGAGTGCATGTGTGTGTGCACATCCCATGGTGCATTTGTGGAGGGCCGAAGAAAATTTGTGGGAGTCAGTTCTCTCTTTCCACCATGTGGGTCCTGTGTATTAAATGAATTAATACACCAGACCTGACAGCAGGTATATTTAACCACTGAGCAGAATGGCAGGCCCTTGTTGTTGTTTTTAGACTGTGGAACAAAACCTTTCTTTTTCTTCTTCAAAGAGCTGGTAATTGGGTCTTCTGGAACAAACTGACAATGGACAGGCTGACAGGAGACAAGATACTGAAGTTTAGTATCTCAAGTACAAGGGTGACACAGGGTACTTCTTAACCCCTTGAGACTGAAAAGTGTGTACATCCTTCTTCATAAGCAAAAAGGAAGTAGAGGCTGGATTTTTGAAAAAAAATGATTTTTCGTGGCGATGAGTGAGTCCGAAGACTACCAAGTAGGGTCAAAGGTGACCTGAGATTTGGCGTGGTGCTTCACTTCCATTCTCTTTTGTAGGAACGGTTACCACTTGAGGAGATTATAAAGAGGAGGTTCGTGATCACTGTAGGCTTCCAGAAGAATTTAGTCAGGTAAGGGGATTCCCAAGGAGCCCTTTCCTGGGCTTTGGGAGAGATTGTGTTCCAGAGGAGACAGACAAAGAGAACTTAAGCCTTCCTTTCTAGTTCAAAGCACCCAGTCGGCTAAATGTCATACTGGGAGCATTTGTAAGCCCCAACACAGCATCTCCTCAAATGAAACACTAGCTCTAGATTATTCTTAAGAAGATGACAAAAGAGCACTTTACAGGGTGGAGGCAATTTTGAAGGACATGGAAAAAAATTAGAAATTGCACATAACAGCTGTCAGAGAACCCTGAGAACTGTTAGAGTTTTGGAAGGACTTTTGAACTTGGAGATTTAAGTGACCTAAATTGAATCTTAATTGCTCTTCCTCTGGAGCAAGACAGTGACCTCCCAGGTGGGTGGTGGTTCTCGCTAATGAGACAGTAAGGTAAACTGACCGCTCCTTTCAGAAAAACATCCTGTTTTGGTTTTTAGCTGCCCCAGGCAGTGGCAGAGCTCAAGTGGGTAAATTTGTTTCTGAGGGTATTTAATTTGAAAGTTCATTCTCATTTGCCTTTGAAAACACACACACACACACACACACACACACACACACACACACACACACAACTTTCTTTCCATGAGTACCTGGTGATGAGGGAAAGAGAGAGCTAACAGATGGTAAAACTCTCTCAGCATGGATTTAACCACTTCAGATTTTTAAATGCTAGCATTTTTCAGCTTCTGAGGCAGGATGTTTGGCCCTGGCATACATAGCAGAGCTGGCTGGTGGAAGTAGCCTAAACACCATTAAGTGATTCTCTGATGTAAGAGGAATTTCCCTTGAGTACCTACACCATGGAAATGACTTTATGGTTCTATAATTAGTACTTTAATGCCTTCGACAGAAGGAGAGGTTTCTGGGTTCGTGAACAGTTTAAGTCTGCATAAAGCTTTCCAGCCAGGTTTTGTTTGTTTGTTTGTTTTTGTTCTGTTGTTGTTCAATTTCATGTTCACAATGCAGGGCCTGTTGGCTCTTTCTTACCAGTACAGGTAAGGTCTCACTGAGGGCATAGATAAACTGTCAGCCGTTGTGTATTTACTTACAATGAATGCGTCTATGGTTTGAACTAAATCGTTATTTTAAACTATTTAGGGAGCCTTTTTTTTTTTTGAAATGTTTATGATATTAACTAAATTTTCATTTAAAAGAATCAGCAATCCCATGCCTCCCTTATTATGACGTTTCAGAACAGGGCAGAATTGCCAGGGATCTTCCGTGACATCTGGCCCTCTCCTTTCATAAGTTACACTGGACAGATGGCACTTCGGCCCTCACACAAAGGTTCCCAGGAAGAGTAGTAGGCTCACCACACTTGGGATCACCAGCTCCACTTTTAACACTACCATGCAGCTCTAGGAGTGTCGTTGGGCTACAGAAACTGCATTAAACGTAGAGGCATTTTTATTTGCACCAGTTAAATATCTATTGGGGAATGTATGGTTTGTCCACACCAAGTTCTGGCTTCATTTTCCTGCCCTCTTTAGTTTCAGAGAGATTGAACAATATCATGGTTTAGGGACATAGACTTAGATCTCTCCCTTTGTCTGCTGTATCGCAATTTTCTTACTTTTTGTTTCAAAGTGTAGGTTTGCATTTGAAAGTTAATACATGGCACCAACATTTACTGCTTCTTACTTTGTAGGCATTGTTTCGAGCTCCATTCGTTTCAAAGTCTGTAAGCTTTGAAATAGTTGAACTCTTTAGCCCCCACAATCGCCTTAGTGGAGTATCATGATTGCTGCTTCACAGAAACGGGGAGCATCAGCTGTTGAAAAGCCCCGTCCGTAGACAAGGTCAACTTCAGACAGAGGAGCAGGGTGCACATGACCAAACGCTTCTGGAGCACACAGTTCCCAGTGCAGCTGGCACAAAGCCTTCCTCTGTAATGGATTTTGTTCTTTTGGCCATATAAATATATTTAAATTTCCTCTTTCTATTATTGTATCTCTTCTTTTTCATAAATGGTGTGTATTTAGAAGTTTCATATAATTACAATATTTTAAAATAAGCAAGCAACAGCTAATATTTATTGAGAACCTTCTACATATCTATTAGTTATTTAGAAATTACATAGGCTTTATAATAATAAGAAAAAAACCCACTGTAAATAAATAAATACATCCCACACCAAAATTCACCAGACACGAAGTCTATACAACTCAAGAACTTCTACACATTAGAATTGGCCTTCAGAGTGAAGGCTGTGGAGCTTCATGTTAAATGTTACACTTCCAGTATCAAATATATTTCATGCCCTTACCTACAACCAAAACCCAAAAAACTCATGGCAAAATGAGAACTAGACAAACAATTAGTTTTATACTGTCTTTCATAACTAGTGTCTTTTACCTGCATTCTGTCCTTCTTCATGCCCCAATACTGAATATTCTTCTTCTCTTCACATTCTGCCGTACCAGCAATATACTTCTGTTACTTCATAAAACTAGGCTATAAAAAATGCTGCTCTGTATCTGTGTCCCTTCTTACATTTTTTTCATCTTCCTTTTCTCTCTCTACCTCTTCTTGTTTGCTTACCCAATCTTTCTTTTCATAAAACTACAGCTCAGAATAGAATCTCCTTTTCAGTCCTTTAGCACAATGTTCATTAATTTCAATTCAGGGGATGTTATTAGCCCACAGACAGAATTTTCATTTTTACAGTGTAATAAATCATTGCATGTTAGAAATATGTGTAAATGGGTATTAATTCCTGACACTGAACTGAGATCCTCGAGGATACAGGGAAGCAAACTAGCAAAATAGAAAACCCACCATTGCTCGAGTATGTAGAATGCAAATTCTACATTTGCATTTAATCACATATTATTATTTATTTAATGTATTCCTCATTGGTTTTACTTTATTATAGGATGGTTACACTCTGATAGACTTTAAAGATCATTTTCTCACACATTTAAGTCAATAGTTAGCTTTTCATTGTTTCCAAGAGGAAATAATCCCAAGACAAAGATATATATATATATATATATATACTATCTTTTTGGATGATTTGCATTTTTTTTTTTTTTTTTTTTTTTTGGTTTTTCGAGACAGGGTTTCTCTGTGTAGCTTTGTGCCTTTCCTGGGACTCACTTGGTAGCCCAGGCTGGCCTCGAACTCACAGAGATCCGCCGGCCTCTGCCTCCCGAGTGCTGGGATTAAAGGCGTGTGCCACCACCGCCCGGCGATGACTTGCATTTTTAAAGCACCACATGTGTTGGAGTGGAGGGTATCTATGCGATAGTGTGCCCATGTAAATAAGAGGACAACTTGCAGGATTCAGTTCTCTCTTTCCACTATGTGGGTACCGGGGATCTAACTCCAGTCCTCAGGCATGACAGCAGGTTATGGTCACTACTTCATCTTGTTAACCCTGATTTGATTTTTTTAAGGTGCTAGAATTAGTTAAATGTCTTAAAGACTAAAGAGGCAGTACTGCTTTCAGAATGCATGGATAAGTATTTCCTCAAGAAACTATTCTCTCTATCTCTTTTTTGTTTATTTTTTTCAGTAGATGTTTGATAACTATTCTATGACAGGTTCTCTTCTAAGCACAAAGGAGATACAAGGAGATCCAGGCTATAGCAAATACTACGTGGACCCTCTCCAGTCTTCCGTCAGAATACAGTTCTATGCCTGACCTTTCTACACTTACCTTAAGTACATGAGTGAGCAAATGTACTGTACATCTGTGTGGCTTTGAAACTATTATATCACTCTCAGGAACTTAGTGTCTTCATTTACAAAGGGTTGACTTTGGACCGAACCAATGTGTCTCAACCATCTAGTCTATAGATAAGCAACATTCAGGGTTTACATTATCTTCTTATTCAACTGTAAGAGGTTTGCTCAGGTCATGTCATTTTACCTTTCTTTCTTCCCTGTATTTCCACAAAAGAAATTTCAGATATTTAGACATTTGATGGGAAAAAAAAAACAAAACAACAACAACAAGAAATCTAGGTGGTTAGGTGGTCTGTTGGGTGTCTCATATCACAAAGTATCCTGATAGTTATACAATCAATAGTCTAGGTGGTGTGGTATACTATATTTTATAATATTAACAAGCTAAGCTTAACTTACAAAGATATCACTTGAGTAAAAACAGAATAAATTTTCACGGAAAAAATTGAGAGGAAAATTAAATATGGTGCAAATGGATTTCTTTTTGTTTTGTTTTTCAAGACAGGGTTTCTCTGTGCAGTTTTGGTGCCTTTCCTGGATCTCACTCTGTAGACCAGGCTGGCCTTGAACTCACAGAGATCTGCCTAGCTCTGTCTCCCGAGTGCTGGGATTAAAGGTGCACATCACCACTGCCCAGCTTGCAAATGGACTTTTTGTAATTAACTTCATTATAAAACTTCCAAAAATAAGTCTTTATATATTTTAAGTAGTTTAATTTCTTATTACTACTTCTAAGTATTTGAGAATAGGAGAACATTAGAAAATAAGAAAACAAACTATGTCATCCCAGAAAACGATAAAATAATTTAAGACCAAATACGATTTTCAAACACTTTTAAAATGGATTTTGGATAAAGGAATACATTTTATCTATTTTGAATCAAAATGAATATAACATACAGGCAAACACATGAACCTAAATACAGCAACATTTTTCAATATACTTCCTTGAAGACATGTATAAGAATCTGAAGTTTAAAATGTTTAAAATTTTTGCATCTATGAAAGAATAATGTATTTATTATTTCCTTCAGAAATTTATTCAAAAATTGCTATTAACCATATTAAAATTATTTCTATTGGTATTTTGCTTCCTATTAAGTCTTCACGGACTATTTATTCTTGTTTCCTGAAGAGTTTAGGCCCATTCATCTTATTAACTACATGATTTATCTTTGTAGTTAACATTCCCCTGGGAATACCTACTTTGCTTTTGAAGCCTTCCATACATCTTCATAGTATCTGTGGAGGGGATTGTCATAGTGCAGTGTGGCTGAGGATGAGAAAAAAACAGACAAAAGGATTTCAATCATAAATATGATTATAGCTTCTATGCTTAAAAATATGATTTTTTTTTCTAAAATCCAGTGTCTGATGAAGTTTTCAGAAGCATTGACTGTTCTTTGTGTATTTAGCCACATTCAGATCAGAAATAGTTCAACTATTCTTGTGCAAAGGACTAGTGTACTAAAACCAAAGTCTAGAAGATGTCTGAAATGTTTATGTTTATCAAGGCAGATGTGAGATAAGTCATAAGTGGAAAATTGGTTCATAATATTTTTGTGATTTTTAGATGACATAAACTAGAACAAAAATGCAGACTTTGAACTAAAATTTAAATTTAGAACATAGTCATCCTTATTTCACATGTAATGTAAGATCAAGCATATAAAAAATATAATCATGGATCAAATGACTTTTACCTTGAGTTACTAGGTTGCTTCCTTTTTTGCAAGTCTAGTGTTTCAAGTATCTTTATGCCTCTTTTTTTAGAGCTGAAGATGGATAACAGATGGACACTGTTATCTGTATCTGTCATTAATGAACCAAAGTGTTTCTACAATGGGCCATGAAATAAGAAGTCAGAAAGAAAAATCAGAAGTTTTCCCAATACTGTGCAAAAAATGGACCCTTTCTATGGAGCCCAAAACTAAGGATAGGACTTAAAAAGAGGAACCAGTTGTTCAACTGTCTACTGTTACAAGTTGTAATCAGCAAGGATTTTAAGAAAGTAAGGAGTTCATCGGGTAATTTGATATTTCAGTAACATAGAATCTTTTTAAAAAGTATAGAGCAAGCCAGGCAGTGGTGATACACACCTTTAATCCCAGAACTCGGGAGGTAGAGGTAGGTGGATCTCTGTGAGTTTGAGGCCAGCCTGGTCTACAGAGCAAGTTCCAGGACAGGCACCAAAACTACACAGAGAAACCCTGTCTCAAAAGAAAAAAAAGTATAGAGCAATCTGTAAATATAATTGGTGAGTTTATTTAGAGGTAGCTGTCAAAAAATAATTGTTGAGACTTTCTGTAAGAGAATCCAGTAAGGAAAGGTGAGACATAAAAGCCTAATAGATCTCTCTGAAATGATGTTGGATATAGCCAACAGAAATGGCTGCCTCCAGACATGTCTACTTATCTATTAAAAATACACATGCACTGGCTTTTTCTTCTTCTTCTGCTAGGCCCTTTATATGTTTATTCATTTATTATAATTAAACTTTATTTTAAAAAATTGCAAATTAAAAATCTTCATGCAGCAAGATTAGCCACACCCCAAATCTATAAAAATCTCAATGTCCATCTGTAAAGTTAGAAGAGCCGTGATGAAGCTGTAGAGTTTCAGACTGGATTTTACACTTTTGCTATCATATATATCTTTATGCACTTATCCACCACAAAACAGAAATGAAAAACCTATGAAAGAGTCAAAACTGGGAAAGTGATTGGCTTTATCTCCTCTTTCATGACCCATGTGACTATTACCTATTCTGTCCTTCCTCATCACCTAAATCTACTCCTTTTTCTTTTCCTTCATATCATATTGTACCCACAGGTATATAGCGCCCCCACTCCACAATAAAATAGAATTCCATATTAAGGAGAACATGCTGTTTTTTGCTTCTTTCTGAAATTGTGTGACCTCAATTGACATTACACCTCCCAACTCCATTCATTTTCCTTCAAATTTTGTAATTTAATTTTTATTTAGAGCTGAATAGTATTCCATTTTATATGAGTACCAGATTTTCATTATCCACTCATCTGCTAATGGGCATCTAGGTTGGTTCTATTCCTGCTGTAATGAATATGGCAGTAGCCACTAGGGGTGTGCAGATAGCTCTGTGGCAGGGTGTGGAGTTCTATGGGGTATGTCCAGGAGTGAAATAGTTAGGTCATAATGTAGTGATTCTTTTAGTTTTCTGAGGAATCCCCCAACTGTTTTCCAAAATGGCTCAATTTGTAGCTCACCCAGCATTGAATAAAATTTCTTTCTCCAAATCCTCCAAAATTCATTGTCAAATTTCTTTATGATGGCCATTCTGATTCAGGTAAAGTATTTGTCTGATGTTGTACTCCCAAATTTTATCCAAAATTGTCATACAGTTTGGTCCCTCAGAGGGTCCTTTCCTTGGCTTGCATGTGGTAGCAGCCTTCTCTCCTTCTCCCTTATCTTATTCTCCCCTGTTTTTTTCTTCCTATGGGCATTTCTCATGTGTATAAGAGTCTGCTCCATCTTTTTTTTTTTTAAGAAATAGAATATTTTAAAAACCGTGAATATGACTGGGTGTGGTGCTCATCATGCAATTCCAGCCCTTGAAGGCTAAGGAAGAAGGATCAAGTCCAAGACTAGTCTGGATTTCATACAACTGTCAAATAAAACATCATCTTTGAAGTAGCTTTTGAAATCAATTTATATGATCTAAAGAGAAGCCAGAGCATAACTTTTTAAATAGAGTTTTCAGTGAAGTCTTGCTGCATGGCATTTAAAAGTTTTCTCAAAACTAAAAATAGATCACTGAATTAATGATACTTGAAGAAAATGTCCAAAAACGGTTCTCAAACCTACGTTGCTCCCTTTTGAAATTGTTTCAACTGTGAGATGGAGGCTTTATTGATGTTAAACTAGTACAGCGTGAGATTGTGAATCTAGGTGGAATGATAGCACATTTGGCTTGAATTAACAGCGTAAATGTTTTTGAATTAGTTTAAAGGGCAATAGAGAAAGCCTTAAAATATTAAACCTGAAAATGGGTTGATATTCCATTGTTCCAAAAGGACAACTCTGCTAGCAATGCTACAAAACAGACACTGAAGATCATTAGTATGCAGTCACATGGAATACTTCCAGGATTTAAAACAATCTTTCAGAAAAGACTATGTGAGAACTAGAACAAAACGGGTGATTTCTGATTTCTTCCTAATTTTCCATGAAAAGTCAAAAGAGAAACATGTCCAGACTTCAAAAACATAACAATTTAAAACATGAATATTCATTTAATATCAGCATTTTAAAAGTCCTAAATAAAGTTGCCAGCATAATTGACATCTTTACGATAAATTTTTGAATTATGTTTATAAAATTATGAGAATTGTAATTTTGAAATCTTATACAGCAAATGAATGTCATGTAAGGGTTTTTTTTTGTCAAGTAAATTCAAATTATTAGTAATTTTTGTGGTTTACTTAGGATTTATATTGGCTTTTAATTTGCTTTTATGTTATTATTTATAATTTGCCTTAAAAGTCAAACATTTGATAAATTCTTTATATGTATTTTTACTACTGTTTGTGTGTATGTATGTGTACCATGTGGATGCTGGAACATACACTCTGGTCCTCTGCAAGAGCAGCAAGTGCTCATAAGTATTGACCCATATCTCCAGCCCCTTGATAGGTTATTTATTTGTTATTTATTTGCTTTTATTCAAATCCTTGAAACACTCAAATTTTATAATTTTATATGACTTGTTAAATAAATAAAATACTGTAACTGACTTATTGTGTAGTAATATCCCACATAAACATGTAGCATGTGCATGGAGGAAAGATTCCATGTGAAGAAAAAAGCACATGGAAGCAGATAAAAGTGCATTTTTCTTATCTAGTCAATATTGAGGCTTATTGTAAGATGATATTAAACATTATATGATTTATGTCTTCCATGTTGGTGTTATATCATTTAAAAACACTGTATCTCTTAAGAAAATTGTCAACCTAAGAAAAGCCAAATTTTAATAAATTGCCAATTTGACTTACATTGCTTCAGTTCTAAAAGGTTATGGTATTGAGTCATGCGTGATGACAGTGGAAAGGAGTGAGCCATAGAAAGACCTTACATGTTTGTTAACAAGGTGAGAACTATGAGGGAATGTTCACATTTCCTAGTGCTTGAAGAAGCTACTTCCCAGCTCCAGGAAAAAAAGAGTAACCATTGTTTCCTTCAGTGTCTTTGAGAAGAGAGTGATGGCCACAGCAGAGGTCAAAGAAGAATGACGATAGGGAAACCACCATCCAAGGTAGAACCTGTCCTTCCATGGGGCTGTAGTCTTTATATTTCCCCCAAGAAGGTGGAAATGTACGAGTCTTGTCCTCTGAATACCCAGCTTGGGGTTCGTCAAGCTTAGTGGGTTTTAGCTTTAAGCTCTTGTCTGAGTTGAGTTCTTTCCGTTTTTAGACAGAGTATGCTTATGGCAATAGTGGAAGCTCACAGTAGCAAAGTCTTCCACTAGTTACACAAGTCACCGAACACAAGTCACGTGACTGGGATGTTAAAATCTAGGATCTCCAGTGGGGAAACAGCTTGATTACATTTTACTTTATTGTATATATGAGTGCTAAAGAGAAAAAATGTGGTAGAACATCATCACTTTATCCAGTAGGCACAAATACTCTTAGACTCCTGTAAAATCAGTGATGTCTGTTCAGTTTGACAAGGCTAGGAACTATGTGTTTGTATATGGATAGTGGGTGGCTGAGATCTGACTTATACTTTACTGAAGCTGTTAAAACTCTTATCTACAATCCTAGTCCCATCCAGGCCAATCTTTAGACAAGGGTTGCCATAATAAAATAATAGCACATTTTTACCAGATTACTGAACACGGTTGTGGGCATGCTGGGTGCTATCCCTTCATCACTACCCTCTACTAGAACTGAGCATTCTCCATGTTGCCTGCCTTATGGAAGATACAGAGGAAGAAACGGGCCCTGAGAAATATTTTCTTATTTGCCTCACATCATACAGCTACCAAGGAAGGAAACTTCTAGAATCATACCATCTTGTTGCTTAGATGGAGACTTAGGTTTTTGTTTGTTCATTTGTTTGTTTAGGTTACTGTTAAAAAAATTACCCTGACAAAATCAACTTATGGGAGAGAGGGTTTACTTTTGCTTACAGTAGAGTTTCAGGTTATAGTCCATGACTGTGGGAAAGCCGGCGTGAGAACTTAAAGCAGCTAGTCGAACAGTAGTCACATCTAAGAGAAGAGAGAAATGAGTGCAGACATGTTTGTGATCATCTCTCTTTCTTGATTCATATACTCTTCAGTATCCCTGCCTAGGGAATAGTGCCATCCACAGGACCTGGGGCTTCTCACATCAATCAATGTAGAAAAAGATAATCCCTTATAGTCATCTCCCCAGGCCAGTTTGATCTAGATAATTCTTTATCGATGTCCTTTCTCAGGTAATTCTAGATTGTGTCAAATTGACCAAACTAGCCATCAAAGATGGCAAATGTCTTCAACTGCTTTGCTAAAGTCTGGTATGTGACTTTAAAAGTTTCTAATCTGGCCGGGCGGTGGTGGCGCACGCCTTTAATCCCAGCACTCGGGAGGCAGGGCCAGGCGGATCTCTGTGAGTTCGAGGCCAGCCTGGGCTACCAAGTGAGTCCCAGGAAAGGTGCAAAGCTACACAGAGAAACCCTGTCTCGAAAAACCAAAAAAAAAAAAAAAAGTTTCTAATCTGTAAATAAACTCTGGTCTGAAATATGCATATGTATAATAGATGTATGATAGAAATATGTATGAAATATATGTACATATCCACACATTTCAGTTTTCGGAAAAGTTAATTGTAGTTCTAATCTAACCCTGAAGTTCTTGAAAAACCTTCCTGTTCCCTAAGAAGCTCTTTTCCTTTGGAGTCCCACTCACTGGACTTTGCATGTTTGGGCTCTCTTAAGAGGAACTATGCATAGCTGTCTTCTATCAAGTTTGGCAGGCCACTGAGAAGGAATGAGGAATGCGTGTGAGCTGTGCTTCACAGAGTCACCTCCCCCCCTTTTCAAAACAACCACTCACATTCTATAACACCTCACAGGAAAGTCTGACTGAATTTTATACAAACAAATAAGCAGAGAGGTGTCCACTTTCTTATTATTCATTGCATCTTAGAAGAGAGAACACTGTTCTTAGTGACATTTGGATGGAACCTGTGACCTCCTAATTAGCATCATATTGTTTCTCATATTTATAAGGTAATTTTCACAAATACTTGCAGGTCTCTATCAGTTACTGCATATCTCAGTTGTTATTTAAAATCTGAAGTTGGGATTGGAGAGATGGTTCAATGGGTAAAGGCACCTACTATTTGTGTAGAGGACCTGGGTTTGGTTCCCAGCACCCACATGGCAGTTTACAACCCCAATTCCCTCTTCTGGCCTCTGTTTTTTTTTTTTTTTAATCAGGCACGTGCATAGTACACGTACATACACACGGGTAAAATACTAATACATAAAATAAAAATAAATAAATCTTAAAAAACTACTTAAATATTAAAACTGTGACCCATGTGCCTTTATGGTACAAATTAGGACATAGTCAATAGTTTGGTATATGGATATAATTTTTATTTACTCAAATTCTAAAATAATTCCTAAAATTACAAACTTGAATGTAAAACAGCATATATAATAAAAAGAATGATACAACAATAATTTAGGTATAATCAATTAAAAAATACAGGTGCATCATTTTATTGGCTCTGGTAACATGCTTCAATGCCCACTATGCAGATTTTGTGAGAATGAGGAAAGACAGGATCAATTGTAGACTTCAATGCTGTTTAGATTACCATTTTTATATAGAAAATATTCCTTTAGAATATTGTCAAGTAACCCTTTATCTGAAATTTCATTCATTTGGAAAAGCTACAAATTTCTCACAGTTCGACACTCTGTATCTAGAAATTTGTATTGCTAAATGTTTATAGATATTAATATTTTCAGTGAAAGCAGTAGGCTTATATCCAGGGCAACTAAAGATCTGGGACAGAGACTGACAGATCCTGAAGTTATTCCAAAGTCATGTTAAGAACTGTATCTCAAATACATCCACTCATTGTTACTCTCCGTTCCTTCCCTGTTTGGTTAGTATCAAATACCAGCCTTTTGTTTATTGTGTAGAAAGCTTACAAAGAAAAGTCAAATTCTCAGCCATTTTGGCAGACATTTGAATACTGAGTTTTAGCACGTGGATCATCCAAAGGGAACCTTGGGCATTCCAACCATTAATGGCTAGGCACTGAGGGTCTCACCTGAGTAACTTGAGTGGTTCTTCAGCCTGGCACTTTGATTTGCTTTTCACAGGCCAGTAGTTTTTACTTCTTCTCATCTGTTGGCTATCATGTTAAGAAGCCAAGCAAATCTCAGCAGCTCACTGACAACATAATAAAATGAGATGAAAATTTCACCGGCTAAAGAAAGCCTTATTTTTATGGCTTTTGGCATGAGACAGGTTTCACGTGAGTCTCTGTAATCAAATAAGGAAAAAAAAATCTCTCACATAAATCAAACAAACAAACAAACAAAAACCAAACAAACAAAAACACTGTGGTTACCCTAAGGAGTAGGAGTCCCTCTGTGCCTGATTGAAAACCAAGATAAGTCTTAGACCAAAACAACACATGTCACTGACAAATTACTGCCAGGGCTCCTCCCAATGTTGTTTTTGTAGCACTAGTAACTGTTACCTAATTTACATTTTTTAATATGAAGCCTGATTCAAGACAACTCAAGTGATGACACTGGGAACTGCTGGAAGCCAGCTGCTTCCTGTCAGGCATTGAGAACAAATAGGTGGAGTTGTGGTCATTGAGTTCCTGAGGTGAGTGTTGTGTTAAGGATTTCATGGCTACTGGAGATTTTGGCAGCGTTGAAAGGCAGTTCTGAGCAACGAAAACAAAACTTTAAAAGAAATGAAACAAACAAACAAACAGATCCCTGATCTGGAAGGAAGACAATGTTGCCTATTGCACAACAGGAGGGCTCGTTAGCATATTGTGACAATGAACTGCAAATTAATATGTAATTTCAAATACATGTAGGACTTTTATTCTAAGTAAGCTGTACAAAAAAAACCGAAAATAAATGGTCATAATTGTGTTTACGTTTTTAATCACCTTTTCCCATATATGTTATTTAAATTTTGATATTTTCCATAGTAAGTTATTTAAAATCCTTCACTGATAATACTTGCCTTTAATAATATCTGCACTGATTAATTAATTAATTAATTAATCTGCATTTGATTACAGTGTGACTTGGCCTGGTTACATGTCTAGTGTCTAATTAAGGAAACTGCATTGGCATCCTTGGTATTCGCCTCTCTACACTAGCTACTTGTTTTATCAGTTAGACATGGCATGTCGAAGACTTTGAAAACCAGTTTATTATGTCCTATCCTACACAATTCAAGTGACAAGAAGACACACCCCAAACAAATACTATGTGGAGCAGTCTGCACACAATAGAAAAGCAGATGAAATGACTCTAAGGTGCTCCATTCATTATTAATTAGTGCATACAAGAACTCAAATAGCCCAGGCCATTTTAATGGGAATGCATATTAAAAATACATAAAAATGGTGGTTGTGTTGCAAATTCTATTCCTCAGCTATATGAACTGCTTTTTTTACATTTAAATCCTTGCTAGTGCTGAAAGATAAAATAAAGCCAGAACACTGCATGGCTGCTAACCCAAACAATTCTTAAAATTTTCTTTCTTCTTCCCTAGCCATAGGCCTATAGAATTCACCATCTGGATTACATACTGTATTTGATGCTTTAGCTCTTGACACTTTTAAACAATAGCCCTGTAGTATTTTAGCATGTTGTTTTATGATGAAACAAATGTGCTATGTATTAAATTACACAGGTATATGTGTATATATATATATATATATATATATATATATATATATATATATATATATACATATTTGAGATTCCTCGTGTATCTAAAGTGTATCTGAAGACAGGCTCTTCCCTTTTCTGTTCTTGATACATTACAGTGTAGGGTTGATAATGTGTAATGAATAAATTATCAACTTTAAATTCATTAGTATTTAGGGGAGAGCATTTCACAGATTAATATGTCAAATCTTGCTTGGCTTCCGTTAATTAGGATCTGAGTAATGAAGAGGCTTTCTTTTCTTCCATAGTTTCCTTCCCAGGGTGACATTTGCCTGAGGTTGAACTGTCGTTGATGAACTGTATGTGATAATGAAAACCATAAGAACAGCCTTGTAGAGGAGTCCTTCTTTTTGATGTCACATGTTACCATTTCAAACTGAACCCTTTTTTGTCCCTTTCTGCAGCTAGACCTCATACTCATTATAGAAGTGTGAAGACTGGTGCTACATTAAATCATTGCTCTTTTTGTAAGGTGTATGGAAGTGAAGAGTTCACATATTTTTATTGAGGTGAAGAAACAAATTCTCCTGGGGGTTCGAACCAATTTTGCATTCTTCTTCTTCTTTTTTTTTTTTTTCCGAGACAGGGTTTCTCTGTGTAGCTTTGCGCCTTTCCTGGATCTGGCTCTGTAGACCATGCTGGCCTCAAATTCACAAAGATCCGCCTGCCTCTCCCTCCTGAGTGCTGGGATTAAAGGTGTGTGCCACCACCGCCCAGCTAGGCTCACAACCAAAACAACTTTTTGATCAAGACTTTAAAAATATTTTTCCTCCAGAAAGGTGTGGTGATCCACACCTATAACTTCAACACTTAGGAGTCAAAGATGAGGTTTATTGGGCAGCCAGTCTAGCCTAAAAGGCTAGATCTTGGTTCAGTGAGAGATTCTGTCTCCAGAAATAAGGTAGAAAGTAATAGAACAAGAGCGCTGCTGTCACCTTCTGGCCTCTTTGTGAACACACATCGGTGCAAACACACATATACACAAACAGACACACACACACACACACACACACACACACACACACACGCACACACACACACACACACACACACGCACACACACACACTGTCTTACTTGTGAGCTCATATTGATGCTGATTTGGGTCAACTAAGTTAGGTAACAAGTTCAATGCACCTATTAATCTGTTGGCAGACTCACAATGAAGCTTTAATACGTCTAGAGGCAACCATATCTTTCTGACTTTAATTGCACTTCTTGCAGTTGTGACTGGATCCAAAAAAGAAAGATAACTCCAAACCATTCTGTAACATTGTCATAGTCTCACTGACTATAACGCTTTATATTAGGTCTCATTTCCAATGTTCTATACTATCAATTGAAAATTTATGAGTGTTTATATCCTATGGACTTGGGTTGGTTTTCTTTTTATGAGGATAGATTCAATGTGCTTTTGTAAATGGAGGGCTTCAGGATTGGATAGCAATGAAAGTCATTGAAGATGCTTGCAACATCTCAGTGGGGGCATTACAGCTCTCAGTGAGAACGGCAAGATCTTTGGTATGCAGATTTTTTTTCAGTTTTCCAAGTCTAGATTTCAGAGGAAGTCTAGTGACTCAATAAAAATTCTATTGACTGCTACACACACACACACAAAAAAATAGTTATCCCCCATCTGACCATCCTATTTATTCCATAGCCAACACATATGAAAGTATGTCCCCACCTCCAATCTCTTCCTCCTCCTTTTCCTTCTCTCTCCCTTTGTCCATCCTTCTCAAAGTTACTCTAATATGTCACAGGTCATCTCCAGGGTAGATAAAAACACCAGTCAGTTTTCTTCCTAGCCTGCTCAAAGGATTTGCTTCCATTGAATTCACTAGTCTATTCTAATATTCTAATCAGCTATATTCTAGGCAGGTCACATAGTGTTCTCTAAGAAAAGTAATTTAGGTATAACAAACACATAAGACTGAGGCACTGAGCATGCCAGTAATTCTGTCATTTCTCATTATACTTTTGTAGAAGTGGTATAAATTATGAAGACCTGTCCATGTATTCAGATCACTGGAATAATCAATGCTTGTTTCTTGTTATCATTGTTTGCTACTTGCATTGCTTAAATGTATAGTTAATGGTTTAAAAAGAAGTGAAATTATGTGTTCATTAAAACTAATTTTACATTTCAGGCAGCCTGAAAGTGCCATGTGATCACCCGCTCTCATCAGATGAGTGCTATGAAGTCCTTACTCGATGAAAGGCTCTAACCCAAACTGACATAAGCCTGTATGGCTGTATCCCTTGATTTCCTTAAATAAGTACTTTTAAAAGAAGTTGATTTATGATGCCAGAATGGGCTAATTCTAGGAACTGTGTGAGTATTTAATGGACTACTTCCTACGTGGTGCAACAAATGGAATATTTTTTTTTAAAGGAAGAAACATCACAAAACATTTGCAGAAACAAAAGAATAATAAATTTTTAATTACAAAGTGAATAAAGTAGATAGACTGGTGTCATACTAAGGAAACCCATCCTAGTCCATTAAAGTCTAACATCTGAAAGCAGTAAGCAATCTGTCCCTTTCTACTATAACGGGAGAAAGGTGCTGAGTTACATGCATCAGAGCAGGCCCTCATGCATTTACACTGACCATTGCTTTAAGTACTGCCAGCTATGTTCAAAGAAGCTGTCCCCTTGAACAGTATCTGTGAAAGTTCTTATCATATTTACATGCATGCAAATACTTTCACATATAGTTCTTTGAATGAGTCATTGACTTAAGAGAGACATTAGATTCAATAGCTTCTAAGAGTTAAAAGTTGAAGTCTTTGATATCATTTGTGAACATCTCAGGGTTCCACAGATGGAGCTCTATTGATGTTATTAGCTATAATATAAAAACTTGCATTTTTTTTTAGAAACTAAATTGGCTAGTTTATGTTGGGCTGTTTTGTGTAAAAGCATTGTAAGAATTATTAATTCTTACATCTGATACAATTTAATCCAGGCATTTTTAGAAATAAAATAATTAAGCACATTAATTGGTGAATATCTAGTTTTTCTGTTATATTAATTTTAAATTAATAAATGGTAATTTCATATATATATATAAAACATTATTTATTTAATGTTTTATTAAATATTTAATTTAAAACTAAAAAATCTTAAGTTTTGCTGCAATCTTGAAATTCAATGTTTTTTATGTTTTACTGATGTATCATTCTACAATTAATTAATCACTTAAAATTTGCTTCTACGCATACAATAAGGAAGCTATATGGATAAGACAGGTTGTTCTTTAAACATGGGATATATACATTTCAAGATTATTATTGTTTAGAAAAATCTTTGAAAATAATGAAAAAGAAGAATGCTTTTCTTCTTATTGGAATTATATTTTCCTTTAAAAATATAATTCTCAGAACTGTTTCGACTTACAAGTAATGTCCAAGAATTTTTTACAAGGCTAGAAATGATTTATGCATATATGTCAGAACACACTAGCCTCTCACTACTTTTTATTGTTGTATGTAATGCAACCAGCTTAACTGAGCAGCTGTCATGTTTATTTATTTATTTATTTATTTATTTATTTATTTATTTTTTTTTTTTTTTTGGTTTTTTTTTTTTGGTTTTTCGAGACAGGGTTTCTCTGTGTAGCTTTGCGCCTTTCCTGGGACTCACTTGGTAGCCCAGGCTGGCCTCGAACTCACAGAGATCCGCCTGGCTCTGCCTCCCGAGTGCTGGGATTAAAGGCGTGCGCCACCACCGCCCGGCATGTTTATTTATTTTTAATTGGTTAAAAATTTACTACCATATGGCTAGTGATTACTGGACAGCATAGTATGGAATGGACAGTATAGTATGGAATATCTCAACAAAATGCTTAATTGTCTTAGCCCTCACATTGGTTATCACTAGGAAACTGAAAAGCTACAGTGTTTCCCAGGTATGAAGAAGCATGTGTCCCCCTATAATTTGAGAGACACTGAACTTTGAACATTCTGCGTTTTTTGTTTTTGTTTTTGTTTTTGTTTTTTGTCAATGGACAACATTCACAACTACTGAAGTAGAAACTATACTTTTCAATTTTTCTGGGATTTACTCTTGAACTATCTTCAGGAACAAATGCAGGGACAATCTTTTGGAAACAAATGACTACTCAAAATAGGCTATAATGATAGGCAATATCATAAGAATTATTACTGGGTCATACATATAACTCCAAAGAACAAATTATAATTTGAGAAAAAGACAAAAGTCAGAAATATACCTAAATTACATATAATCTTGCAAAGTTAGACTTTCTAAATAATGAAATCATCATATTAGTTCTTTAACTTCAGGATAACCCAGTTTCAACACTTACAGTCCAAGTGTCAAAACCTGTGTCAGAACTTTCCGGTTCAAAAAGTATTGTATTAATTTTAACTTCTTCTACACCTCATCGTGTCTCTTTTATTTCTGGAATGCTTATTTTGTGTGTAAGTCCTATTATTATTTTTCTTTCTCGGAATATGTTATTGCTCCAGCTTTTCCAGTAAAGGCTCCTGGCTTCTGTGTTTCCAATCAAGGTCTCCATTAAACAGTCACAAAGGTTAGTGTTGGTTATGTTTGTAGTTAGTAGTTCTTCGTTTTATCTCCTTAGTGGTGGTTTACAAATTCCTGCTAATGCTGAATTAGAACTGTAGTTTCTGGAGGCTTCTATTCCTATTTTCCTTTCCCCTTCCCCGCTGTAGATCAGAGATCAGGAGGCGGGGAACCAGTGAGGAGATGAAAAGCTTCAACAAACTCGCCCTGTGGGACAGTGGATAAGGAAGATCACAGTTGTTTGGCTAGGGGATCTGGATCTTATTAATGTCACCAGGCTTCTCCAACCCTCGATGGCAGAAATTTGGACTCTTCCTGTTCTTAGGAGACCTTAACATGAACTGAAGTTCACCACACTCTGTAACTAAATAAAGTAAGGATTTCTGAAAATTCCCTCCTTCCTTTAGCAGTACAGCAAACGGGTTAGCATTGCTATTGCCACCAAGCAGCTGCTTGCTATCCAAAACCTATCACTTGGGCGGCCCCTTCTCTCAGACATTAGCCTGCTCCCTCAATTTGTGCTTCAAAACATGTAGTTTATGAAGTACTAGAAGGGAACATGCTGTGTTGTATTTACTGCACAGTGCTGGCTCCTGAAGTCTGAAGAGAAGCAAACTTCTGGTTTTGCAACCTAACCAATCTTCATCTATTTCAAGGACAAATAAGTTAGAGTGAGAAGGTAAGAAAGAGTGTTAAGATTACACATGGAGGAGAAGATTTTAATCATTGTTTTACGAAACATATAAAATATTTATGGAAATAAATTTTCGTTTCATTAAACCATTCTCCACTGCACTTAGTCAGTGTATACTTTTAAATACACATATATTTAATGACATATATATGATTTAGCAAAATAACAAATGTAGGTATTATATAAAACTGTATGATATTCTTGTTTTAGCCATGATTTTATTGATAGCTGTTGACAGTGTGGCAAACTTGTATGCTTGAAATGGTGATAGTTAAATAACAAAAAACAGTTCTAATTTGTTCCACCTAATTAGGCCAATATATGAGAAGAATGTGATTTATTGGATTAAGTGGAAGAAAAAAATTAATGCTAGTTAAAAATTTCATGGATTATACAATAATTTTCTATCTCAGAAATTGTAGTAATGTGCGAAGGAGAATGTTTAGTGTTCACACAAATGAAAGAATTTGGCTTCCTTTCAAGTATTGAAATAGACTTCAGATTTTGCTAAACTTGACTGCCTAATGTATTGATGCATTAACAAATTCATAGTTTCCATTCCTCACATTCCATTTTTGATTGGCTTGTATAATGACGGACAAGTTGTCTGTTTGATCTTTATGCAAATGCTATGAGGTAGGTACCAATAATTAGCTGCATTTTTAAGATGTTAACACTAAGACACCAAGCTGGTAAACTCCAGCCTAGGATTTTAATCCAGAGTGTCTGGCCTAATGTCTGTTGCAGTGCTCTTCATTATGACACAGCATTCCCTCTATTTTATTTTCAATGCTATGGATCTAGCCTAAGACCTCATGCATACTTGAAACACAGTCTTCATTTTTTTTTTCTTACCGTTGCTTTCAACTCTGCTATCTCACATGACCACCCTGTTTGCTATATCTAAATAACTCCGTAATTCTCTGAACGCTTTCAGTTATCAAGTTAAACCAGACTTTCCAGAGACTGTGGCTAAGAAAGTTCAGAAGAGATGGACTGTTCTGAGGCAGGGTAGACCATGACCCTTAGTCTGTCTCCAGCTTGGGAATCATGTTGTTTAGTGTGACTTTTGCTTAGTGAGCTCCAAAGATCTTGTCCTTCTGACATATAAATCATCTTTTCTCAAAAGCCGTGGGAGCTATAAAGCCTATTCTATGCCTTCCAAAGGAAACAATGAGTATGAAACAACATAGTTCATTATTTTTACCAGATTGAGATTCAACCTGTAAGTGAAACAGTACAGAGGCAGGAAAGCAATCGCAAACATATAAGGCCTCACACTCAGTTCACTCTTTATGTTTGCTGTTAAAATTTGTAAATGTTACAGAAGAGATATTGTTTATTATCGGTCTGGTTATTGGCCATAAGCATGCTTCAAAAGGTTTTAGAGGCGTTTTATGGAGAGAGCTTTCCATGCAGTTGATAACCAGTTTCCAGAAGTTTGAGTGTGGAGGTTTTACTGTAGAGTGAAAGGAATTGTGCCCCCAACAGAAACCATGCTTTGATGTTTGCATCTTTATCTTTTCCTAGGCTGGTGATAGGCAACTGGATGCTTCCTATTGGGGCTGGACACCAGTGGGGGCTGCAGCCCCTGCAAGACCACAGCATCTCAAAAGTCAACAACCAACACTCTGTGGGGTGTTGCTAAACTGTGACATGTCATTAATTACCTCACTAATTTATGATACTTTCAGTTTATGATGAGTTATCAGAATATGACCCATGATCTGTCAAGGAGCATCTCTAATTAAATAAAAAGTCATTTTTGACACTCTGTGTCTTCGTTTTTGAGATCAGGTTCATTCCAACAGCCCAGGTTGGTCTAGAATTCATTACTAAGTATTCAGGGCTTACTTTGAACTCCTGATCCTTTAGCCTCAGCCTCTCAAGTGCTGGGATTATAGGCCACCATGGCCAGCTTCAGTGTTTACATTCTCATATGCAAACTTTTAAAACACATGGATCAAAATTACTCATATTGCTGAGCTATGATCGACATCTTGCTACTGCATCCAGGATTTCAGTCAATTTATTCAGTCTCTGAGTTGTTAAAAGTGCTAACTACTTCCACAGACTCCTGAAAGAGTTGACATCTAATAGGTAGATTAGGTCCATGCCAGTTTGTCTCTGGATATGCTGTAGAATGCAATGTTCACATGACGATTGAACCTGAAATGTCCCAACCAGACTCATACATTGAACAACTGACTTGAAGCTTCTGGTCTTCTGGTGCTGTTCTGAAGGCTGTGGGACCTTTAGGAGGTAGGGACTGGATGGTAGGAATAGTTCACTGGGAGTAAGCCTCTGAAGGCTAAACCTGCCTTCAGTTGTAGACTGCTTTCTCTGTTTCTGAGCCATGCAAACACTTGCTACAGTGTGTCTTCCTTTTGTAAACTCAGTCATGCCTTCTCTGATATGATGGACTGAACCCCTGTGATGGCTAATCTCACTTGTCAGCTTGGTACACCTGTCAAGATGTAGACCTTTTCAACCTGTCAGTTGAAAAATTGTCTCCATCAGATGGGCCCGCAGGTGTGTGTATGTGTGGGTATGGTATTTTTTTGTTGCAAACTGCCTTAGAGGGTCCCAGTCCTCTGTGGGCCATGCCGTCCCTAGGCTGGTGGGCCTGAGCTCTATAAGAAAGGTAGTTGAATGTGATTTAGAGAGCAGTCTAAAAGCTAGTGTTGCTCTATGGTCTCTCTGCTTCAGTTCCTGCTTCCATGTTCCCACAAGAGCTCCCGCACTGGCTTTCCTCAGTGACGGACTGCAGGCTGTAAGCTGAAATAAAGCCTTTTCTCCCCAAGTTGGATTTGGTCAGTGTTTTACCACAGCAACAGAAAGTTGGTAAACTTTACCAGATCCTGAGCCAAAGTAAATCTCTTTATCCTTGTCTATTTCAGATATTTGGATCTCAGTAAAAAGAAAGTGCCTAATACAATGATCTTAGGCAGTATTGATTTAAAACTGACAATTTGATTAAATCACTTTAACTAATAAGTGATATGAGTTATCATTAGTACTACCACTTAAATGTGACTGTCATAAAATTCAAGGGCTGTCAATCTGTGCTTGTTAAGGAGTGGGAGCCTTAGGAGGCATTTAGGATATGAGGGCTCCTCCCTCTTGATGAGATTAATGAAGGAGACTCCATACAATACTATTTCTTGCCTTCCACCTTCTACTATGTGAAGACAGAATATTCATTCCTCCTAGATGATAGGCTATTGAACCTATTAGTACATTTACCTTGGATTGCCCAGGTTCCCCAAATAGGAAAAATAAATTTATATTCCTTATAAATTATTCAGTTTGTTTTTTAATAGCATCACAAACTAAGAGAGACAAAAAAAATTACTGGGTACACTCATATTCAAATTCCATTACCGCAGTATATTTTGAGTCATTGAGAGCTGTTATACTTATTATTAGTAAGTGACTGGAACTAGTAACAAACATTTTTTAAAGACTCATCCTGCTATTTGCTCAATTGGGTGCATCACACAGTCTTGGAAAAACACTGGCTTTACAAAAAGATAAACACAGAGATGAAAGTCCAACTCATTTACTTTTTCCTTATTTTAATGATCTCTAATAACATAATTATCTCCTTAAATTCATAGCAGAGTAAGAGAGAGAGGTTTGGAGTTTATCAATAGGAAAAAGGCTAGCTATTTCTTGGTTTTGGTTTATACCTCTTATGATTATGATGGGATACAATCTTTCTTATTTACTAGCACTATAGCCACTTGAAAATCCTGATTTCTGGATAATTAGGAAGAAGAGTTGAAAGAAACTATGCTTTGTTTGCTGGAGGTGAATGTATGTAAAAATAGGAGTAAACGTCTTGCTTCCCAGAGACTCACAGATAAGGGTGGAATGTTGTCTGGTGACCGTCCTTGGCCCTTATACCAAAAATAGTTACTCAGAAATTGTAGGATTGTACAACATGCAGGATTTTCTCATTCTGTACTTTTCAGCATGTCTCTTCCAAGTGTTGCATTATTTACCTTATTCTGTTAAGATCCTTGAAGGTAGATTTTTGCTTCCTGTTTGGGGTAGAGTGTTTTAAAAATAATGTCTTTTCAAACATTTTTCAGGTTGAAAGTTTGGCATGATCTGTTCTTAGAACTTCTGTACATCCTCTGCAAATACACTTACCGGTTTCCTAAACTGGTAATGTACATGTCTATTTAGAACTAAACAATGAGCTGGTGGTAGTTCTTCTTTGTCTTCTCCAGACATCTTTTTTTTCTCTCTCAGTTTTGTTCTTTTTCATGGTCTGACTTAGATGCGTTTTAATTTGTTCATGCTCAGTCTCCAAGTTGAAAGAGGAGGCTTCCTTGACTTTTTCCTCTTTATATTCACTTCTCAACCAATTACCAAGTCCTGAAAACCTGACCATGACCCGAAATTTTATCAACTGTATTTTCCTTTTCATCAGTCAACATTACTATTTATCATAAAAAACAGTCTATTATCGTGTACGTGTGAGTATGGTGTTGGTGTTGGTGTGTGTGTGTGTGTGTATGTGTGTGTGGTGCACAAACATATGTGTGGATGTCAAAAGGCAACTTAGGGGAGCTACTTCTCTCCTTCCACCATGGGGATTGAACTCAGGCTGTCAGACTTGCCTGCAAGCATTTGTCTTAGGTAATTAGACAGGGATTAGTAGCCTTGGAGGCCATGGAGAGTGAATGTCTCCCTTGATATTCAATTTGGATCCTGCCTCTAGTTTCCCTGGTAGGGCTAGAAAGAAAAAAAAAATCTGTAAATGCCATTCATTAGGCCTTCTGGTCAAAAAGAATATTTCTGCCTTCAGGTGGAGACATGACCCGAACTTTTCCCAACATTAAAGTTTGTGTTCTTTTGCTTTCATCCTAAATACTTCATTTAGCTAAGGTTGTCAATCTCCTGGCCAAGAGTTCACTGGCCCCACAGCCCCACTTCAGTGAAACTATCATGAACGTTGGCTTATCCAAGCCATGCTAAAGTGATAGGAGGAATAATTATCCCCTTAATGAAATAACGTACTTATCCTTCCCAGAAACGTCTTCCCCAATGCAGACACTTATGGAGCTTTTGCCATGCAGTCTGCCCACTTTTCTGAGTTCTAACTCAGAAAAGTTTAACTTCTTCTTTTCTTCTTATTCTTCTCCCCTCCCCTTCCTCCTCCTCCACCACCACCTCCTCCTCCTTTTTCTCCCTCATCCCACCTCATCACTATCTCCATCTCTATTGCTCTTTAGATACTGGCAAAAAAAACCTAAGCCAGATTTCTCTAATATCATTTCTCTGAAGTCTCTCTTCCCTTCCTTCATGCATTTATTTGCTGACTTCCACTACTGAACATGTCACCTCTCTCCAACCTTAACTCAAAAAAGGCACGACTTTTCCTCTTTCTGGTAAGATTTACAGCTTGCCTGCACTGTGTTTTTCCCATCAAGTTCTATGAAAATTGTCTCAAGTTTCCTTCTAGGAAACTTTTAAAAATCTTTTTATTAATGAAATTTGGAATCTAAAAGGGTGTCATCGCTTCCCTGGTGACACAGCTACTGAGCTCTCTTGTAGGCCCTATTTGTCATCTTTATATCACACATGGTTCTTACTCATTTTCGTATTGTTTCAGCCCTGACCAGCAATGAAAACAACTCTCTATACATACGTACGCACACAACTGTGGTCCAGGAATACCAGACCATGTGCAAAATACCCCTTTTCACATCTGTACCATTTTCCATGCTTCCATTAGCCTGGGATTTTCTTGCCTTCTCTTCTTTAACCAGATCTTCTTCTAGAAGACTCATCACAGTTGTGGGTTCCTCTTGGATAAGTCTTCAGACATATCCCAGGTTGATTGACATTCCCAATCAGTGTAGATCATCCATATAAAATGTCCAAACAGCTCCAATTTGTAATGTTTTTTTTTTAACCAGTTGCCTCTACTCCAGTGTGAACATTTTCTTCTAACTTCTTAAAGAATATGTGGCGATTCTACAAATTTGAATGAATAAATGGTTTCAAAGATATCTCTATGAAACACATTCATTTTCTTCCTCCTTAAAGATTATGTCGGGCAGTACCTTCAACTCCCTGCTAGCTATCTTGCCCAGAAAATGTTTTGAAAAGTACTCTCAAGTCGAAAGCTCTGAAGCAGTGGGTAGAGGCTTCCATGAGCTCCTCTCTAGTCTCACCTTATTGGACAGAAACCTTTCCTTCAGAGTCCCTCTCTGACCTTTGAACTCGAGTTACTTCCATTGCCTTCCGTTCATACTCCCCCCCCCCCCCCCCCAGGCTTCCCCAAAGTCAGTTCTGGTCTTCTCAGGCACTCCTCCCCTTTCTGATCTCCTGGGAACAGCTCTGCAGGTTTGAGTTCTCATATCCTGGGGCAGCAGTAGTGCAAGGTCTCTACAGACTCATCCACTGACAGTGAAGCTCTATGATCATATTCCTGCTTAGTAATCTTGAAAAACAGAGCTGCTCATACCACTGCTGCTGTCACAGTTCCCTCCTCACTTCTGCTTGTCCTTCTGAAACAGTATGAAACAGAGCCACATTGTGTCAAGCCTGTGAAATCGGTAGCCTGCTTCCTTAGATTATATTGGCCCCGATTCCACCTTTTGAGGAGCACTGTTCCTGATTTGAGGAGCCAAGGTTGTCCCACGCCCTTCACTCCGTCTCTTTCTTATAAAATCATGGACACCAATCATGTCTACTGTGCAAATAATTTATTAATTTCAAATTACCATCTGTGTCACTTTCTACAGTACACACTTCCGTTTTTCACATTCGAAGGACGGTTTTCCTCACTACAAATTGAACTCGAGACCAAAAACCATCATAAAACAATAGACAGGAGCAGCTAGTTCAATTTTTGTTAATAAAGAAAGAAGTGGAACAAGAAATGATTTTAATCTAGCCTAAACCTTGCACCCTCCAATGAAGCTGCTAACAGCCTAGTCTGGATCCCACATCCTCCAATCTGACCACTGATACCATTTTAATACCTTGCTTACTTTAGTTTGCAAACAAATATAAGTGGGCTAAGTTTCATTACCTTTCCTGGAAAATACAGATGAGTTGGGGGTGTTGATTTTATGTCCCACTAGTTGTGAATTTGTTAGTTAAAAAGTACCTGTTAGCTAAATTTCGCTATACATGAGAGATTTTTGAAGATACGGGGATTCTGACCTTACCAATCTGGATGCCGTCTGGCATTCTCTCCTCCGTCCTTGTTCAAACCACTCTTTTCTATTTTTCTTTCTCACAATCTCCTTCCTTATATTCTCTCTCTCTCTCTCTCTCTCTCTCTCTCTCTCTCTCTCTCTCTCCTTCATTCTTACTTTCTTTCCTTCTTATAATAGACATCCTAATGGGTATGAAGTAGTATCTACTCATAATTGTTATTTTCATTTCTGTAAAGATTACTGATGCTGGAAATCTTTTTATATTTATTGACTATTTCTTTGTCACTGCTCTCTACTGACTCTTTTTCTCTTTCTTTCTCATTTTCTCCCTCTCTCTCTCTCTAATTACTTTCTTTAGGACATTTCGCATTCCCTAAACTAAGCAGAAGTGATGAAAAGTGGGCTTCTATGCCTTGTTCATGATCTTAGACCAAAAGCTTTTAGTCTTTCATCCTTGAGTTTGATGTTAACTGTGGACGTTAATTGTTTTTCAATGTTATTGTTTCATGTCTCAATCTCCTTCAGATTTGAAACACTGCGATAGTATTTCTACTTCCCACAAGACAACTTTATACCCATAAAGTGACTAATTGGAATGTATATTCCGTCTTTCTGCAGATGTTCAGGCGTATATGGCTCCAGGGTGTATTGAAAAGCATATGCACCTGTTTAATTATGATGCTGCCTATGCCACCTCCCCAGGACTGATCAGCTGCCAGACGCCTTGGCTCACCAGACTCCCTGAGATTCAAGTGGGAGTCTGATAACATCCCTGAATTTATTTCGCGTTTTAGTTGGTCATAATTCATACCTTCATGTCTGTTTATGTAGCATTTAATTTCCCTTCACTGCAATGCTGGTAAAATAACTCACTGTCTATGGTCCTTCACCTCCCTAAGACTACGTTTTGTGAGGGTGGTGAATTCAGTACCTCACAAAAATTGAGTTACAGTCAATGTGGCTGAGGTCTAAGCAGTAATTTCATTGTGATAGCCAGCACATATCAACAGGCACCCACAAATGTTGCTACTTAGGACAGTAGCATTTCACAGCTGCTAATAAGTCCTGTGAGAAAGGACAGCTGTTGTCTGTGGTTGAGGTTAACAAAAACATTCCAGGGGTTGCAGGAACTGTGCAGGAGCAGCAGAAGGAGACAGGGCAGCCCCTGATTTTAGAAATGTGCTAAAGAAGCCTGAAGTGCATAACACTCTGCTTGATTGAAGTCAGCAAGCATAACTAAGTTAATCTAAAAACAAAAATTAAGATTTATTTATTTTAATGGATTGAAATAACTTCTGAAGTGCTTATGCTTTAAATAGAAATTATAAAAAATTGAAATAATTTAAATTAGAACTGAAAAAGTAATTTAAATATAACTACATTAATATTTGTCTAAAGGGAAAGGATCATGATACCATAAACAATGTATTTTCTTTTAAAAAAAATTAAAACCTGTTTGCAAGTCACAATTAAAAATTAAGTTACTGTGGCCTGGCTAGCCTTTGGACAGAAGTCACTAATGTAGCAAATATTTAGATTCTTTGCAAGGAAGATAAAGTCATACATATGGATCAAGTTAATTTAAAAGAAGTAAAGTCAGTAGCTGTGAAACAATGGCAATTGTTCTCTGACAGAGTTTTACTTAATAAAGTCCCAAACATATGTTTCTAAAGAAAATAAATGGCTAATAGTCTAATGATAGCATGTTAGGAGTAATTCAGTTTCCCAGAATAGTCTCATTTACAATACATTGTTCTGAGGTTAGGGTAAATGTAGTGAAGAAAATATTTGGAAGAGTGTTGGCCCACTGGACATGGTAACTATTTATCATGTTGTTATTAAAGATTGGTAAGTCTATGCTATATTTGTAAGGATAGAAGTAAGAGATCACACTTTCAATATTTGTTGCACTTAACTTGGCCAAGATCAGGAAGAATTTGTCTCATACCAAATTGGATGAAGAAAAGAGGAAAAGAACAGTACACTTACTAACAGGTGACTTCTTGATGATGTCAGAATATTCCCATGGTAAGGGGCAGAGTGTTTATAGTCATCACAATTTCACTCTTTCTGGGTGAGAAGTGAACAGAGTTAACCATGCGTTTGTCACAGAGGTAGATAACTGCCTGCCAATATACAATGATCATTTTACAGAGAATAGGACTTGTGTGAAACAGGATTAAGTCATTCACAGTCTAAAATACTTTACACATAAGATAGTTCCCACAAGGTCTCGTGCATAAAGAATAAACAGCACCGTAGTCAATTTTATCAACGAGTGCTTTCATCAATGAATGCTTCAGATTTTCACAGCCAAATTGGGGCATTTGCTGGTCATGCCCTTAGAATGAAAGTTATGCCAACGACACACCTGAAATGTCTTCTCCTGGAGTAGGTTTTTTGGAACTTGTTTATTTTTGTGTTTTTCTTATGTTATGAAAAGTAGAAGACAAGGAAGGCTAGAACTCTGGGAAGCGTTTGTGGGCTTTGTCTAGGGCCTCACCACTTTATTTCCAAATGATTTTCTTCAACTAGCTACTGATATTCTTCCATTTCAGATTCTTTCTATTTCACATGAGAATAAGACACTGGACTCTTTTGAAAGCTAAGAAAATGAAATCACCATGTAATACCGTAAGTTAAGTGTAAGAATGCATGATTCCTTCTTTTAATTTCAGTTATTGGTTTTTGATAGAATTGTATATGAACAATAGTAACTGAGTCTTTCATTATGAGCTAGATACCCTACAGACACAGAATGCCACCCACATGAATTATGCGGGCCAAATTGAAGAATAAAAGACTTAAGAAACAGACGAGAAAATGCATGTATTATGACAATTAGCAATGTTAAAAGCATTACGTGGTTTGAACTGGAAAATGTTGCCACCCATGTCTGAAGAACTGGCTGAACCTGATAGAGGCAACAATATTCATCTGTGTGGCTAGTGAGGGCTTCACTGTGCCACATTAATGGCTAAGCCGGCAATAAAGCTTTTCTCCTTCATGCTAATTGAAGACAGAACACTGCGGCTGTCCAACATTCCAGTTCTACTCTTGTCTAATCCCCAAGTGTTTATTGCATTGGAATGTCCTTTGGACTCTAACTCATATACCTATTAACGACTGTATAACAGGTCAATGCTGTACCTGAAATTGTCATTCGGCTTCTATTGCATCTCTCAGACCTCACTTGTGGTTCCCCTTCCATGATTGGATCTTTGACAGGGTACCTCTGAACCCCTGTGGCTTATTGTGAAAGTTCCATGGTACTCTGTAGTCTTCTCAGTCATTGAAGCAATTGTTTAGTTTTTGTTTTTGTTTTTTTTCACTTTTGTGGTGAGAGGTAGCTTATTTTCCGTCACCAGCTATGGATTTAGCTCAATCTAAGTACTTTGAGCAAAGATGTTGACAAGCATTATGAAAAGAAGTGGGGTTCTGCAGCATATTGTGAGCTGCAGGATCCCTCCCACAATCTTTTTTTTTTTTTGGTTTTTCGAGACAGGGTCCCTCCCACAATCTTAAGGGATTGAAGAAGAAAACTGTGGGTGCCTGTTTGACTTACTGTGGTGCATTCTGTTGCGTCCCATATTACTGCAATTAGATTTTGCTTATTTACTTTCATTCATTTATTTATTTCTTTGGTACTGTAGTTTGAAAATAAGGCCCCATGCTTGGTAGGAAAGGACTCTACTATTCAATTACATTCATGACTTTTTGGTTGTGAGTCTAGCCTTTAATGGCTGAGCCATCTCTCCAGCCCCATTCATGACTTTTTAATACTTTGTTTTTTTGAGACTGGGAGTTGCTAAGTTGCCCAAGCTGACTTTGAAGGTGTTCTATAGCTCAGGCTACCTTGAATTTGTAGTCTTTCTGACTCTGCCTCCTGAGTAACTAAGATCACAGATACCTCCAGGCCTACTAGTTAGACTTTAAAGTGATAATTAATAACATGTCCACAAAGTGTCCTTTCAATCTTTTTCATTAAGACTTGAGCCATAAGTTTCTAGCTGCATTCAGTGAGCTGGACTAAATGATCACAGAAAGGTAACTGATCCTACTTCGCATATTCTTCTTGAAATCATACACTGGGACTAGCTAATCTTTCTACCGGACCATGTATTTAGTCCTTTAGAATGTGTAGAATATCTGTAAGTAGTCTCATTGATATGCTCCAATGTCTCTTCCTCCAAAGCCTTCTCTGAGCATTCATCTCTCAGCCTACCCAGATGTTCTCTTCTCAGGTCTCTCCTCCCCAGTCAGATTGGAGCAGAGAAGCTTTTTTCCCACCCCCACCCCCAGGATTTGCAGAATTCTAAATGCCAAAGTGCAAGGTCATACCCAGTGCATGCACTGGGTCTAAGCACATCTGAAAGCATGGAGGGAGTTGGCAGAGACCTTAGTGATTGAGGTCAAGTTTACAGGAAGCGGCAGTAACAGTTCAGCCTCAACAGATTCACGCTAAGGAAATGCAGGCTCCATAATAGCAGATCTTTGGGGATTTTCAAGAGAAACCAGAAACCCTCGATTTTTTTAAATTATGAAATCATTCACTTTCTAAAAGCTGTCATATGTATTATGTAAAATTCTGCCATGGGCCAAAGAAAACATGTGTGTGGCCTTGATTTGTCCAATGGGCCATCAGTCTGTGGCCTTTGCTGTAAGAAGCATCATTCATTATCTGCATGATGATGGCTCAAACTTTCTGTGCTCAATCATTTATAATACTTGTCCTAAAAATGCCACTCCTCTCCTATTTATTTTCTTGCACTATTTTGAGCATTTTGCATGAGTTTAACTTGACTACCAGGTGTGATACACAGAATCCCCTCACATGGACATCTCCTGGCTCTAAAATCTATTTACATATACTGAGTATGCCATTTATTTACTATTTAACAAACATCAGTATTTTTTTTTAGATAACACTGTTTTGGGGCATCTTTTATAATTACTGCTTTATTATTGTTCAACTTTTCTTGACTATCAGCTTCTTTCCTGGGCTAGATTATAAGCAACTGTAAGATAGCTAAGCTAAAGAAACATACAGATATCTTTCTTATCTTCCTGTAGTGAGCTATGCATGCACAAGGTAAACATTCAATATTTGGACAATTACATTTAAAGTCAATAACCTCTTTCTGAGTTACTAACATATTTATCTTTTAAATCAAAATATACGTATGTTAAGTATATTTAAAAATTATGCGTCATCAAAAATATATTTAAGTATATTTAATTTAAAAACTGCCTATTAGGTTATCACGAGGCACCATAGTCTTATTGGTTGGGTATCATTAATTCTATTTCATAGAGGTAAATTTTAAAATCCCTTAAGTATCTGAGCTGGAGGTTTAGTTTAATGGCATAACATTTGCCTATCATTGAATCCTAGGATTAAATCTTTATTGCTACAAAATGGAGAGGAAAATACAAACAAATATTAACTTTTTTTCTTCAAGTCACATATAGACTAGTGTTTAATATTAAAAGTATGAATAATAGGTTATAAAATGAAGTGAAATGAATAATTGAAAAGATAAAAAGTAGGCTAATACAGGATACTAAGTCACACAAAACTCAGCAAAATTATATAATGAATATCATTTAAGTAAATTTTCTTCCTCATTTAAATATAAATTTTAATAAACATTCAGAGTATTGACACTATGCTATAACTAGTCTCACCTTCTAAAATATAGTCTTCCTCCTTTCAAGTTACTTATCTTCAAAGGATTAATAATTCTTTTAAAATTGGTTGGTTTTAGAAATTATTAAGCTCAGAATATGTATTATCAAATGAGAAATGTAGACAGAAAGGCATTTCCTCAAGTTTATATGGCCTAGAAACCAATAATTAGAAACAATAAGGTTTTTCCATAGGACAGAAAAAAAATTAAGAACTTAACATCAGCATTGCTTGTTTTAGATAATCAGTACAAGCCTGCTGGGAACTCATATCAAGATTGACAGAGAATAATAGATGCATGGGGATTGCCATCAGCTGATACTGGACTATTATGACCTTCTAGCAAGAGGTACCTGTCAATGAGGAGCTTATTTTTAAAGAATCAGTTAACAAAGACGTTCAGGCCAACATCACCCTCATTGGGAGGTGGCACTATGCAGAAAAGTAAGATCTTTAGCCACTTTAAGTTATCAACAAGACAAATCATAGCTTTTACTTCGAGAGAGAGAGAGAGAGAGAGAGAGAGAGAGAGAGAGAGAGAGAGAGAGAGAGAGAGAGACTTATAAAGACATGTAGGGAAGCATCAAGTGACATAATGTAACAAGGAACACTATAATTAATATATATGGAAATGTTTAATGGTGAGAGAAGAAATAATAGTCCAGGCTCCTGCATAGGGGAAATATTATGTTCCCTTTATCCCTGTAAAGCCAGCAATATAATGTATTCTCAAGATGTTGGTGGATGAATCTTTGATCTGATTGCAAAGACCAAAGACTAAAGTGATGATTAAATTAAATATGTCCTTTTCCTACCCCTAAGTAGATAGTCATACATAAAAACAACCAAGTTTTAATTTCAATATTTTCATATTTTAGTTTAGTAATTTTAGTTTTAGTTTATAAATCATCAGGTTTTGTGATATTTTAAACCTACTTTTGTTTTGAAAAATACCCTTTTTAAAAAACATAACTTTATTTAGCACTCTCTGAAAATTTGCTTAGAAGAGAAAATGCTTCTTATCTTACCAAGCAATATTAAAAATTTTCAAAAAGTAACCCAATATTCACTAAAGCATGCAGTTGACTCAACTTTTCTGTCATTGGCTTGGCTTTGTACACATTAATAAATAATTACTGTTAATCTTGTCTTTGAATCATTCAGATATTTTAGTAAATTTGAATAAAAATGAATATAACTTGATTAGACAACTATAGGGGACCCTGTTACATCCTGAGCAGACCTGGCTTTTGAGAGCAGATATAAAGAAAGCACAAACTTGGTTAATTTAAATTCAAACACAAGGTCAGCTGGCAGAAAGCAAAGACCCCTATGACCTCTTGTTCAAATCCTGGAAGCTATAAATCCTACCAAACTACTCGGTGCTTTATTAAACAAGTCCAACAAAAGATAATCAGCATTGTAATTATTGTTCATTTAGGGACTGAATAATAAGCCTGGTTTTTATTTGTCAAAACAACTGGTCTTAAGTCATTTGCAAAAGCAGTCTCATGAGTAGTAGAAGGCTGTAGGTTACATAAGTAATTAAAGGAAAAATCATAAAATCCAAACACTTAAAACTGCTTGAAATCTTAAAAGCATCCGTCCAGCTTTTTGAAAGTCTAGGTTATAAAGGTAATGAAAATGCAAAAAGCAAGGATATGATCCACTCAGTTTTCACAATCTCTAGTATCTCATATTTATCAAAAAGTTCCGACAAAGAAAGAAGGAAAATGTAAAAGCTCCACGGCTCTAAACCACAAATTAAGTGGCCTTGATTTTCTCTGCAATGTGTTCAAGAGCACGATGCAGGATGTTCCTAAACCAAACATTTAAAATTAGGGTAACACTTCATGGTGTCCTTCTAAGTACCTAAAAAAAAATTAACAAAATAACTGGAGGAAAATCGCCTTTTAATTAATTTAAGATGTATTTTTACTTCATTGTTCATGCAATACATAAAGCAATGTGTTTTATAAGGTCATTACAGCTAAATATTCTTCAATTATTGTAAAGCATTTTATTTCCTAAAAGTATGCTAAATTGTTCTTTGTAATCACAGAGACAAAATCATTTTTAAAATATCATTTTGTTGAATTCTAACACTTTATATTTTGTCAGTTTTGATGGTATCCATTAATTCTGTAAACAAAAAATGACAGAGGACTGTCAACAATGGCCATTTCTAAATACATTTGTTATATTGATAGAAAATAAAATATAGGGTGATAATATGACACCTTTCATAAAATAATTACAGCTCCTTTTGATATATAACCCACATTTTTTCCTCTTTCTCTCTGTACTTGTGCCTTAATTTTTCAAAAGCCTGGGATTTTAACTTTGCTTTGTAGTTTATATGAACATATGAACAATATCTAAGGTTACAAAGACTTTACAGAAGCAACCAATAGGATACATTCCATAAACATAAGCAAAACCGAAAGCTTGCCTCTCATTGCCACAACAGACTGAAGAGCACAGGGCTGCCATGGCAGACTGAGCAGCTGAAGCTTACCCTGAGGTTTGATTTTGCTCTATCATGAGTGAATGAGGAGGCTTTCTCTGGTAAATGTGAAACTCACCAATTTGGCATTTTGACCAAGACTCAAACCTTTGGCAAAACACACATTCTGTTTCTAAGAAAAGAGGGTTCACAGAGCTCAGAAAACCTTGGACATCAAATACCTCTTACAAAACAACATTTTGATGATTTAAGTGCAGATGAATGAGAAACATATGGATTAAATTTCTCTTAAAATACTCATATGTTTAAAAATTAAGGGCAAAAGTGCTAGGCAAAATGATTTTGTTGTTGTTGTTGTTAGTTTTCCTGACTCCAAAAAGGTTTGAAAAATAGTTCAAGTTGTTTGTCAAAGCCAAGGCACAGCTGGGTTCTTTGATTCCTTCCTGGTAGAACCAACCAACTGAACTCTGACTCTGGATTTCTACCCTGTTCTACAGACAGGCAAGATGCGGCCTTGACATGGTAGTATAAATGCCAACAATCTGGGTTTACCAGTTATACAGTGGTAATCCCTCAGTTTATATGTTAAATTATGGACTGTTCTGCTTGTACCTATATCTTACAACCATTGATTGATTATTACAGGAAAGCAGCAAGAGTTTCCAGGAATTCACAGTTAAATCTAATATCGTTCTACTTAAAAAAGAAAAGAAAAGAAGAAAAAAACAGAAGTTCTGATTATATCAAAGTATTCCAAATGTGGAATGCAGACCATCTGTAACAGAAATAATATTTACACAGAGACTTTTAGACTCATTTTTCATAACTGGAAAGTTAATATGACATAAATACTATCATTATTATGCCTTCTTGAAATGGTGAGAATTACCTTTCCAATACCTGAAACAACTAATATTGGATGTCTACTTTCTGAGTGGCCGAACTGAATGCTGCTCTGGTTCAACTTTGCAAAAACAGACTTTGAAGTGCTTTTTTGAAAGGCTTTATGAGTTTTAAATGCTGCTCTATTCAATGGTATTTCTTCTATGTGTTTATTATTGGCTATTAAAATGTAAGTGATAGAACATTTAAAATAACTTCACATGATTGAGAAACAGTTTGACAGATTGTAGACTTCATCTCGGTAATATTAATCCACCTAAATTGATCCTCTTTCCTAAATCTCATGAATAATTCTGTCAGGGGAGTAAATGTTAAATCGAGGATACAGTATCTTCACAGTCAGTTGCTTAATGGCTCCCTGTCTGTATCCTGTATCGCCAGAACAAGCAGAAAGTTTATCCATGTAAGGGGATACTATGAAAGAAAAATAAGCGATGAATCAGAATCAGATAAAATATTCATGCTGCAAGATACAAAGAAATGTAATAACAAGAGAAAAAACACTTTTATGCTTGTAGTTATTGATACTATTCATTTTAGGAATAAAAGCTTTGCATGTACTGTCATTTTCCACATTTATTCAATGTTTCATATTCTAAAATTGTGAGAAAAAGTAGAGTATGATGAAAATGTCTTCTTACAGTTAAAAATCAATGAGAATGTCAATCATTTAACAACACTCTCCCCCATTACATCACCTCAGATCTTGTGTTTACAAATGCACATACAAACACCATATATAAGTATAACACAGGAGTGTATCTTTTAAAAACATACTAAAATTCCCAATCATGACCAAAAATTAATGTTTCAAATTAATCCAACAGTAATAATTTTGTTAGCAATTATTTGTAATTATTATTACAAAATAGCTTAGTAAATTTGTTTACCTATATCCTTAAATTCAGAAATCCAGACTATTATAGAAAAAAATTGATAAATATCCAAATAGGTTTCCCAGCACATCCTTGTATGGTCACCTAAGGATAGACTTTTAATAGCTAATAGATCATGATGATGAATGTTGATTGGGCACTTTTATGTGGCTGAGTCTAGCTAAGCTTTTCCTAAGCATATATACTTGCAAAATACCTGTGAAACACAGGTATTAATTTCCTACTTAACATTCTCAGGGTCAAAAATCTTGAACAAGAAGAAAGCAGGCTTTGAACCTAATATGGGCTCTTTCCAAGGACTGTGCTCTATACCTGGATCAAATAATGCACTGAAATGTTTAACTATTTTAGGACTTGATATCAAGTTACTTCAAAGAAAGTTAAATTTGAATATACCATAATAAGTGAATAGTGTTAATTTGTTTGACAAAAAGGCTTATCTTAAATTTTAGCTTAATTTTTCTTTCTTTTTCTGTTAAGGAGGCTAGATATTTCATACATGTTTATTTCCACAGACATTCTTGCTCACTTTTTAAAAATCTGTACTTCTCTTCTTATTGATTTGTGAAAAACAAAAGCGAGTTTAATTCATTTTCTCATTTTGGCATTTGCCCTTGAATTTGCACTGGGATTTTTGATTTATAGAATTGATTTATTTAAGAGACAGAAAAACAAACAGCTTAGTGTTATTGAAGGAGTCCATGCTAATTGCTGTTCTTTTCATGGTGTTCCCAAAGTCCCATTTTTCATTTTTTTTCTCAATTTTCACCTTGATTTCTCAATATTTCACAAATAAGTGGGATTTCACTCCAGTTCATCTTAAGTCAGTATTCATATCGAAGAAAAGCTTTTTTTAAAAAAAATATGAATTTGTTCCTCATTGTACATTATTAGCTCGGACATTTAATAGGATATTCTGTGTGAATCGTTTCAGTGTGCAAAGCAGCTTCCTCTCATCTCCACTTCTCAAGCTTTGCCTTCGGCTTTTCCTTCTCTGGCTGGAGCTGCCAAGCTCTCTGTGCATTGCCCAGATGAAGATAGAACAGCAAGTCATTCAAGGACCTCAAAGTTTGTTGTTGTTTACCATGGAATTCCAGCAACCACAGGGTTCGAGCATTTCCCTATTCATTTTGCTTATTTTTTTTTTTTTTTAAAAACCATTAACTGGATGGCAGTTATTTGCTGACCTTCAGTTGAAATACTTGTGCTACAACTATAATAGCAATAACTTTGAGTCCCTTATTCTACAATTATCAAAGATGATCATGTTTCAGTTACGTGAATTCCCTTGAATCAATAATATAAGTTATTTTGAAAATGCGTTGAATTTTGCCAAATGTCTTTTTTCCCTGATTCTATTGGGATAACTTTTCCAAAGTGTTAAGATGGAGAACAGTACTGACGATATCTGAGGTTTGTCAAAGTAGCAGGTTAGAGACACTCTTTATGTGATCCCATGATGGAGAAGTCCAGGAAACAAACACTGAACTGGAAGAGAGAAAGAAAGGGCATCTGAAATCACAATGAGACTGGGTTGAAAAGTTCAGAGAAACAGAAAGACTAAGTAGTATAATAAAACAAAAACAAATGAACAAATAATAATAATAATGAAAAAAAACTCGGAGGAACCAGTTCAGCTGTGGTAGAGGAACAGAGCTGGGGACATCCTCAGGTTAGTAACAGGTGGTCTTGCATTAAAAAGGGACTACGAGCCGGGCGGTGGTGGCGCACGCCTTTAATCCCAGCACTCGGGAGGCAGAGCCAGGTGGATCTCTGTGAGTTCGAGGCCAGCCTGGGCTACCAAGTGAGTTCCAGGAAAGGCGCAAAGCTACACCTCAAATCCAGTCACTTCTGGGAGAGATGTCAGCACTGGAGAAGTCCATTTCCGCATGCCCCATACCAGAATCTGGGTTACACAGGTGCCATTCCGTTAGTGGATGCATGACTTGAGACTGAGTTACCTGGAGACCTGAGAACAAGGTGCTCACGGGTAACATTGCCAGCTAAGAGATAATTGCACTAGTAGTCATGGATCAGACAGAGCTGGTCAACGATGCACTTTGAAGGTCTGATGGCAGTGTGATCTGGCACTGAAGGAAGTCTCTGGAAGCCCCGAATTCTTTGGTGAGGGACGGCTTTAATTGCAGAGAATGAAAACCCTAAGCCGGAGGAACATGGGGAACTAAAATTCCACCTCTAACTTACTAAAAATGATATCTTTCATTATTCATGAGAATTTCATATACATATCTATGTATATATAAACATAATCATATCCACCCCTCCTTCAAATTTCTGCCAAGCAACCCCCAAACATGACCTTCTCCCAACTTCATATGCCCATAACCCATTAAGTTCAAATATGATGGATGTGGGGATATCCACTGGTGTGTCGGAAATACACTAGTGACTGCACATTTAGAAAAAGGAATGATTCTTTCCTCCCCTAGCAGGTATCAACTGCTCCTCAGTAGGGGATAGGGCCTGGAGATCTCTTTCTTCCTTCTATAACATGGCTACTTCTTTGCCTCTTGGTGTTCTACAAATGGGAGGGAGGTACTTAGGTCTCTGAAACTCAGACCCTATGGACTCCCCACAGCCTCCTCCCTCCAGAAAGGCACTTAAGATTTAACAGAACCAGAGAGTACTGAGTTGGGTTCCCCAGTACTAGCTCAGTGCTCCGCCTGTCTTCCTCTTCTCCAGCACACGTAAGAGACAACTCTTTCTTAGACAGCAGCAACAGTGAAGTCTACAAACTGTGCAGTTTGGGGAACGAGTTAGGACCGGCTTAGCCCTTACTTAGAGAAGTAAGTCAGAAATGTACAAAATGTAGGGAGGCCCCGGGGTTGATTGCAGCACTGTGAACAGACTGACTCTTGACCACCCTTGGTTCAGCACCAGGACAAAATAAGTCTCCAACTTGCTGACCACTCCTCCCACTTGGCGGGCTCCACGGTTACAGAGCAGAAAAAGAATGTGCTCAATACATTGGTTTTTGTGCCCTTTCCCCCCCTTTCTGCATGTATTTTTCTTTTGTCTTTTTACTATATTCTTAATGACTTACGATTTCTTCTCTTTATCCCAGTTGTTACGTGTATGTATTTTTGCTACCACATTTTTGTTATTGTTTAACTTTTAATATCTTGTTTTTTCTCTCCCTCCTAATCTTCTTTTCCTATTTTCAGCTCATTTATTCTCTTATTCAGCCTACATTACTATTGTTTTCCAATTACTACTCCCTTCCTTTATCTCATTCAATAGTTATTTTTGCCCTAAATGATTTTTAACTTTGTAGCTTACTCTGTATTATTTTTTTCCTATGGTCAATGCTGTATAATAGTTAAGAGTCAATCAATTTTTTAGGGTGTGCTTTGGCTCAGTGTTGTCCCCATTATGGTGGCTTATTTTCTCCTTCCTAGTGGTACTGAAAAATGAGCACTTAAGTCAAAACTGCTCACCCAGAAGATTTCCAAGTTAAAACAGGGGGATGCTCTCGACCAATAGATGTGCACATTGCAACACAGGAGAGACATGAAAAAGCAAGGCAATACAGCTCTTTCAAAAGGTCGTAATTTCTCTGTTACCAAATGCAAAGATAATGAAGTGGGTGAAGTGCCGGTTCGTTAAAGAACCCAAAGGTTAACTTGTAAAAATCATAGACTCTGAAGAAAGAACCAGCAAGCAGAGAGACATGAAGACAACCAATTAGCGACTCCGAGAATAAAGTATCAGAGGAGAAAGTCAGTGGAATAGGTACAAAATACTACAAATAAAGTGAGATTTTTGAGGGACAACAACAAAATGCAAGTACTGGACATGAAAACCTGACCAAATCAAAAATAACACAGTGGAAAGCATCACTGATAGTCTAAACCAAGGAAGAGAAAGAATAGCTGGGCCAAGTCAAGATCATACTGCCATCAGATAACAACAATATGAATAGGTGTATAAATAAGTCTGCTGTGGGGATGTTCTGTATGCTGTGAATGTGTTGCTCTGATTGGTTGGTAAATAAAAAGCTGATTGACCAGTAGCCAGGCAGGAAGTATAGGTGGGATAAACAGAGGAGAATTCTGAGAAGAGGAAGGCTGAGTCAGTAGACATCAGCCTGCTGTCCAGGGAACAGCATGTAATGGCCCACAGGTAAAGCCACGGAACATGTGGCAACACATAGATTAATAAAATGGGCTGAGTTTAAGTGTAAGAGCTAGTCAGTAGTAAGCCTGAGCTAATGGCCGAGCAGTTTTAATTAATAAAAACTTCTGTGTGTTTATTTGGGTCAAGTGGCTGCAGGGCTGGTGGGTGAGAGAGATTTGTCCTGACTGTGGGCCAGGTGGGACACGGGAAAACTTTCAGCTACATAAGTCTTGGATCACAAATTTCAAAAACTCTTTAGACATGATCAAGAGACAAAACCTAAGAATCAAATTATGAAAAGGAGCCACAGCAACCAAACTCATATGGTACTAGCATAAAATACAGGCACACTGATTACTAGAAGAGAATAGAGCAGTGGTTCTCAACTGTTGAATGACCCTTTCACAGGGGTCACATATCATATATCCTGCATATCAGATATTTATATTATGATTCATAACAGTAACAGAATTATAGTTATGAAGTAGCAGTGAAAATAATTTTATGGTTGGGGATCACCACAACATGAAGAACTGTATTAAAGGGTCACAGCAGTAGGAAGATTGAGAACCAGTATAATAGAGGATGCAGGAACAAGTGCGTTCAACTACAGTCATACAATTCTTGATGAAGGTATCAAAAAACATGTTAGAGAAAAGATGGACTCTTCAAATGGCACTCAGAAAATTGAATATCCACATGTAGAATAATGAAACAATATCTCAATCTTCCATCTTGTTAAAATTGGTCAAAGATTCTAATGTAAGACCTAAAAGTTTGAAGTAGCTATGTAATACACAGGTAAAACACTGTAATATTGCAAGCATTGGCAAGGACCATATGAAAAGGATTCTCACAGCTCAAGAAACAATTGTAAGAACAGAATGAAATTTAAAACCTGTGCAATCAAATAAAATAATCAGCAGAATGAAGAGATAGCCTACAGAAAAGGGGGGGCAGAGAGGAAAGCCTTTGACAAGTACACATACTGTCAAGATGAATAGCTAGAAACTGTAGAAAATTGCAAAAGAAAACACTAACAATTATCTAATCAAAAAATGAACAGGTAAATGAACAGACAGTTCACTAAAGGAAAACATACATCCCCTGACCACTTTAAAAATATAAAAAAAGTCCAACATCCTTTGCCTTTATGGAGATGGAAGTTGAAAGGTAGTAGGATTCCCTCTTACTCCAGTCAGAAAGGTCATGAGGGAACAACGAAGACAAGCCAGGAATGGTGGGGAAGCCTGTATTTCTAATGCTGGGTAAGTAGAGGCAGGAGTTCAAAGTCATCTCTTATAGCATGAGTTCAAGGCCAGCCTGGCCTACATGAGAAACAAGTAGGAAAAGAAATGAAAGTTGACAACACATTCTGATGCAGAGGTGAGGAAAAGGAACTCTGGCACAGTGCCCGTGGGAACATAAAGTGCAGTCAATAAGTAAATAAACATGAAGCTTCTTGGAAAGCTAAGCATAATTTTTTTTATATGATACAGCTATCTCAATCCTAGAAATAGTCTTGAAGGAATCTTAAATCATCATGCTGCAACTCTACTTGCATACCCATGTGCATTGCAGACTGTTTATAATACTTATAATATGGAAGTAGACTAGCTGTCTATCAACAGATAAGTAGCTAAAGAAAATATCATGCGCACACACACACACACACACACACACACACACACACACACACCAAACACATGGGAGTTTTTGTCAGACATAAAGAAGAACAAAATTATGTAATTTGTAGAATAATATATGGAGCTAAAGAAAATTGTGTTGAGCAAAATATTCCAGACTCACAAGCCGGGCGGTGGTGGCGCACGCCTTTAATCCCAGCACTCGGGAGGCAGAGCCAGGCAGATCTCTGTGAGTTCAAGGCCAGCCTGGGCTACAGAGTGAGATCCAGGAAAGGCGCAAAGCTACACAGAGAAACCCTGTCTCGAAAAACCAAAAAAAAAAAAAAAAAATTCCAGACTCACAAATATTTTTTTCTAGATTAAAATTATGCAAATATGGGCTTTGCAGACGCTGCTGTCCCCTTGTTGCTGCTTGCTGCAGCCATGGTCAACCCCACCATGTTCTTCGACATCACGGCTGATGGCAAGCCCTTGGGCCGCATCTCCTTCGAGTTATTTGCAGACAAAGTTCCAAAGACAGCAGAAAACTTCCGCGCCCTGAGCACTGGAGAGAAAGGATTTGGATATAAGGGTTCCTCCTTTCACAGGATTATTCCAGGATCCATGTGCCAGGGTGGTGACTTCACACGCCATAATGGCACTGGCGGCAGATCCATCTACGGAGAGAAATTTGAGGATGAGATCTTCGTCCTGAAGCATACAGGTCCTGGCATCTTGTCCATGGCAAATGCTGGACCAAACACAAATGGTTCCCAGTTTTTCATCTGCACTGCCAAGACTGAGTGGCTGGATGGAAAAAAGGTGGTCTTCAGGAAGGTGAAAGAAGGCATGAACATCGTGGAAGCCATGGAGCGTTTTGGGTCCAGGAATGGCAAGACCAGCAAGAAGATCACCATTTCCGACTGTGGACAACTCTAATTCTTTCGACTTGTGGGCTTCTTACCCACCAGACCATTCCTTCTGTAGCTCAGGAGAGCACCCCCACCCCATCTGCTCGCAGTACCCTGTAATCTCCGCTCTCACTGAAGTTCTCTGGGTTCCATATTCTCCTCATTCCCCTCCCAAGTCTAGCTGGATTGCAGAGTTAAGTTTATGATTATGAATTTTATGATTATGAATAAAAACCAAGGGCGGGCGGTGGTGGCGCACGCCTTTAATCCCAGCACTCGGGAGGCAGAGCCAGGCGGATCTCTGTGAGTTCGAGGCCAGCCTGGTCTCCAAAGCGAGTACCAGGAAAGGCGCAAAGCTACACAGAGAAACCCTGTCTCAAAAAACCAAAAAAAAAAAAAACTAAGTAAGGTCGAGCATGCACGCACGCTAGGAAACCGCCAGTAGGTCAAACCCGCAGCTGCCGCTCATTTGAGAGAGACAATTAGGAAGCTGTTTTTAGCTCCACTTTAGAATCTTTTTTCTCAGTTTTTAGGTGGAAACTCTTGCCACCACGTTGGACGCCATTTGTAGCTTGAGTTTTCCTGCCTGGCCCACAGTCAGGACAAATTTCTCTCATGCACCAGTCCCACAGCCTCTCAGACCCGACCAAGTAAACACAGAGACTTGTATTGGTTACAAACTGTATGGCCGTGGCAGGCTTCTTGCTAACTGTTCTTACAGCTTAAATTAATCCATTTCCATTAATCTATACCTTGCCACATGGCTCATGGCTTACCAGCATCTTTACATGCTGTTTCTCATCATGGCGGCTGGCTGTGTCTCTCTGACTCAGCCTTCCACTTCCCAGCTCTATTCTCCTCCTTGTCCCGCCTATACTTCCTGCCTGGCCACGGGCCAATCAGTGATTTATTTATTGACCAATCAGCAACACATTTGACATACAGACCATCCCACAGCAGAAAAAAAATATGCAAATATGACCTGGGCCAATGACAGGCAGCCATGTCATACCAGCAAATGCATATTCATCAGAACATCCCCCAGGGTGGGGTGGAGGGTATATAAGGCTTGCCTCTTCCTGAATAAACTGAGCTTTTTGTTTCAACATTCTCCTAGAGTCTGTGTCATTGACTCTGCGCCTATTTGGCCTCCTTCCCACTTCAAAGGGAACAACATCACAGGACCCTGCTACAGTTGGTTTTTACTTTTCTCTTTTGGTAGTGTGCAAATTGCCTTCCTATAACAAAGATGCTATCACTTAAGTATGAAGGGTCCATGTAGGCACCAGCTTAACTTCTCCATGTTCAATGAGCTGTGTATGTATTGTCTTCAGCAATGGGGCTTTGCTATTAGTTTAGGGAGAGCAACCCAGAGTCTTAACAAAATCCTGGGTTATTTGAGGGTCTCTGTAAGACCTTTTGGCCACAACTTAATTAGATGTAACACAAATCCAGTAATAGAACTTTTATTTGGTGACAAGAGATGTCCAGTTGGGGTTCTGTCTTCTCCATTATTTGGCAATTTCATTTAGATCACCTTTATATATGTATGTATTTTGGGAAGCTTCTGTTGTGTTAGGTTTCTATTCTACCCCCAAATGGCTCTGATTTTTAGCTGTCTCTCCCCTATCCCCTCCATCTTACTCTTCTTCCTTCACCCTCTCCAACTGATCTTTCCATTTCAGCCCACATCAATACATAGCTATTTATTTTATTTCCTTCTCCTAGAGAGATCTATTTGTCCCACACTAATCCCTTATTCTATATCTAACCTATGTGGTTTTATACTGGGGGCCACAGAAATATGAAGTAGGAATTTGGCTGGCTGTGACAAAGCCATACCTGGAAGAAGCCAAGAGCCTTTCCAGAGGATAAAGCCAAGGCTCAAGGAGTCTTGGTGATATTGGTTTATGAATATTAGCTGTTTTCTGCTATGAATTTTTCATGTGCTATTGTAGCCTTTCAATTCCTAAGAACAGTATGTTTGATCATTCATTGGACCCAATTTCTCCTATACAACTAAACTATTTATATAACTTTCTCCAATTTCGCTAACTACAGACATAGTCAAGATCCCTAATTTCAGGCCTTTCTCTAATTATCATCATTAGCAACATCTGGTCAGGACCTTCTCTGGATGAAATATCTTATCTGCCATACTCCTTAGACTTTCTAAGAACAGACTTAAGCATCCAGACTATCTGTTTGAAAAAGCCTGGTAGATGTGCTAATTAAGCTTAACCTTCCCCTTTCCAAAGTCTTATCTTTAGTTTTAGATCTATCTTTAACAATTAACTCAGAACTAAAGGGTTTCTACTTACAGGTACATCAAGCTGTGACTCAGATTGCCTAGCCAATTAGTGCACTCCCCCTCCCTGCCAGAAAACAGCAGCCACTGAGATAGCTGGGACAGATAAGGGGCCAGGTAAGGGGCCAAAGGAAAATAAGGCAGCTTTATTTTCACTCCTCACTGATAGACTCCTACCACTTTACCTAACCATTTCTAAGAATATGGTTTGAGCACATAATTTCCCTTCTAACCAAATTTAGCCCTTAGTTGATTCTACTCCTCATTAGTACTTCCCTTTTGGGTAGCTAATGATGGCTGACAATTATTCCTCTTTTGTGTGGATCTTATTGCCCCTCCTTTAGACCCTGAGGGGATTCAAGCCTGGTGACCTTGCTTAGCCAGAGCATTGCTCTTGCATGGGTATACCACTGAAAATCTTCAGGGTGGAAGGGAGGACTAAAGACAGGACTAGATTGAAAACTAGATGTTTAAGATGGAAAATGGGAAGAACTAGAGGAGGAAGAAACAGATGGAGGAGAACTAGATGGGAAAGAACAAGATGAGTAGAACTAAGGAGATGGGGAAGAACTAGATGGGAAAGAACAAGATGAGTAGAACTAAGAAGATGGGGAAGAACTAGATGGGAAAGAACGAGAGAGAGAACTTAGAAGAATAAAGAAAGGAACTTAGGATGAAGAGGAACTAAGATGGGGAAGAACTAGAAGGATGAGAACCAAGATGGGGCAGAACTAGATGAAGGAATTAAGATAGCACTTAGAGGGAACAGCAGAAAAATGTAGAGAGAATCAGGCAAGAAAGGAGCTAGGCATGAGAGCAGAAAAGAAGCTGTATAGACAGAGAACTGACTCAGAAGAAAAAAGTGAATGGACTAAAGTGTTTCATATATGTATATTCTTTTGATGTCATTAAGATTAGATTATCAGATGGTTACAGATTCTTCCATGGACCCTGGGAGAAGGCTATTGAGGGGCTGGAGCCCAATAGTCTCTGACAGTTCTATGGATTATAGCTTGGTTTGCATTGACTTAACAGTTAATATCCACATATAAGCAAATACTTTTCCAGATCTGAGTTATCTCACTCAGGATGATTTTTTTCTAGTTCTACCCATTTACCTGGGAATTTCATGATTTTAATTTTTTTAAATGGATGAGTAGCAAACCATTCTATAAATGTACCACAATTTTTTTGTCCATTCATTTGTTAATTGAGGGACATTATGATTGTTTTTCAATTTCTGGCTATTATGAATAGAGCAGCAATGAACATGGCTGATCCAGTGTCTCTGTGATAGGTGAAGCATCTTTTGGGTATAGGCCCAAGAGTGGTATATCTGGATCTTGAGGAAGATCAATTTCCATCTTTCTGAAGAACTGCTGTACTGATCGCCATAGCGGCTGTACAAAGTTTACAGTCTCACCAGCCATAGAGTAGTTTTCCCATTACTCCACATCTGCCACAGCCTGAACTCTCACTCATTTTAATTTCATCTAAGCCATTCTAACAGGTGTAAGATGAAATCTCAAAGTAGTTTTAATTTGCATTTCCCTGATGGCTAAGGATGCTGAGCATTTCTTTAAATGTTTCTCAGATTCTTGAGTGTCTTCTTTTGAGAAGTCTGTTTAGATCTACACTCCATTTATAAACTAAGTTATTTGTTTTCTTGATATCTAGAGTTTTGAGTTCTTTATAATATTGAATATTAACCCTCTATCAGATGTGTAGTTGATAAAAATTTTTTCCTATTCTGTAGGCTGCCACTTTGTCCAAATGACAGTATCCTTCACTGTGAAGAAGCTTTTCAGTTTCATGAGCTTCCATTTATTAATTGATGATCTATGTACCTGTGCTAATTGTGTTCTATTCAGAAAGTCTTTTCCTGTGCCATGAATTTCCAACTTCCCAAGGCTATTTCCAACTTTCTCTTCTGTCAGGTTCACTGTATCTGGTTTTATGTTGAGGTAGTTTATCCATTTGGAGTTGGTTTTTTTTTGCAGGGTGATAGGTATGGATCTATTTGCATTCTTCTACATACAGCTGTCCAATTTGACCAGAACAATTTATTGAAGATGCTATTTGTTTTCCACTCAGTATTTCTGGCTTCCTTTGAAAAAAAAACTTCAGATCTCCATAGGTGTGTTGGTTTATATTTGGGTCTTCAGTTCTATTCCATTGGTCAATGTGTCTGGTTTTATTACTATAGCTCTGTAGTACAACTCGAAATTGGGGGCAGTGATACCTCCAGCAGTTGCTTTATAATTTAGGTTTGTTTTAACCTGCATCTTTTGTATTTCCTTATAAAGCTGAAAATTTCAGATCTGTAAAAAATTGTGTTGAAATGTTGATGGGTATTTCATTGAATCTGTACATTTCTTTTAAAAGATGGCCATTTTTACTGTGTCAACCTTATTAATTTTCTCAAAGAACCAACTCTCTCTTTCATTGATTCTTTGTATTGATTTGTTGTTGTTTCTATGTTATTGATTTCAGTCCTGGATTTGATTATTTCTTGCCATCTACTTCTTTTGGGTGTGATTTCTTTTTGTTCTAGAGCTTCCAGGTGTTCTGTTAAGTTCCTAGTAAGAGATCCCTCTGATTTTTTAACATTGGAATGTAGTCCTATGAACTTGCTTCTTAGAATCGTCTTCATTATGTCCCATAAGTTTTGGTATGTCATATTTTCTTTTTCATTCAATTCTAGAAAGTCTGTAATTTCTTTTTTGTCCCATTTTTTTTTTTTTTTTTGTTCAGGAGTGGGTTGTTCAGTTTCCAAGAGTCTGTAGGGTATCTCCTGTTTCTGTTGCTATTGATATCCAGCTTCAATCTGTGGTTATCAGAGAGAATGAAGGGAGTTATTTCTAATTTTCTTGTATCTGAGACTTACTTTGTGTCTGTGCATGTGGTTAATTTTGAAGAAAGTTCCATGAGGTGCTGAGAAAAATATATATTCTTTTGTGTTTGGGTGAAATATTCTATAAATATCTGTTAGGTCCATTTATTTTATAATATCAGTTAACTCTAGCATTTCTGATTAAATTTGTCTGAGTTATCTGATTAACACCATCAAAAGATCGACTTTGGACTACAAACTGGTTAGGACAATTTTGAGATGGCTAGCCGAGATGATCCAGCCTGACAGACTACTTGAACAAGGACTTGAAACAAGCCCTGCTCTTTCTCATTATGCAGCAGCTGGACAAATGATATAGGACTTGACAATTAACGCAAAACTTTTCTTTTCAGAATCCCCTAAAGATGGAAGTAATTTTAAGAAAACGACGCCCACATTCCCAAGAGGTGGGATGGGAGGTTTTTGGTCGTTTAATGAGTTATGGATATTGCCATTGTTTATGATGGTTGGTTACAAGTTGTTAATTATTAATGGTCAGGGAAAAAGCTGAACATGGAGATTAGATTCAGAGGTTTTGTTTAAAAAAGAAAGAAAAAAAGAAAAAAGTATATAGATATGAGATAGATCACTGAATCTATTCTGAGAAAAAAGATAAAGAATAATAGGATAAATGGGTAGATCACTGAATCGACACTAAAAAGAAAAAGAGGAAGATATAAAAATGAAAAAAAGGTAGATTACTGAAGCTATTATGAAAAGAAAAAATACTTTTAAAAAGGAATTACTTAGCCGGGCAGTGGTGGCGCACGCCTTTAATCCCAGCACTCGGGAGGTAGAGGCAGGCGGATCTCTGTGAGTTCGAGGCCAGCCTGGGCTACAGAGTGAGTTCCAGGAAAGGCACCAAAACTACAGAGAGAAACCCTGTCTCGGAAAAACCAAAAAAAAAAAAAAGGAATTACTTGTTTTAAATAAGATAAGTAATGAAAATTTTTTTGTCTGAATTTGTCAAATGTTACTGGACTGGACATTGTTATGTATTAATGGAGTTTTTGTCTGAATCTGTCAAATGTTAATGGACTAGACATCGCTAATGTAATCTTGACTGTGTACATTGTATATACTTATTGAACATAATTTTTCTTGTATTAGTTATAAGCTTTTTTTAATTTTAGACAAAAAAGGGGAAATGTGGTGGTATTGTGTTCGCCAAAATATTGTGCACCCTAATAAACTTATCTGGGGTCAGAGACAGAACAGCCACTAGATACAAAGGCTAAAAAATGGTGGCACTCATACCTTTAATCCTAGGACTCCAGAAGTAGAAATCCCTCTGGATCTCTGTGAGTTCAAGGCCACATTGGAAATGGCCAGGCATGGTGACACACGCCTTTAATCCCAGAAAGCGAGCCTTTAATCCCAGGGGGTGGTGGTAGAAAGCAGAAAGGTATATAAGGCGTGAGGACCAGAAACTAGAAGCATTTGGCTGGTTAAGCATTTGGCTGGTTAAGCTTTTAGGTTTTGAGCAGCACAGTTCAGCTGAGAGCCATTGGGATGAGGACACAGAAGCTTCCAGTCTGAGGAAACAAGACCAGCTGAGAAGTTGGCCAGGTGAGGTTAGCTGGGGCTTGTTCTGGTTCTCTGATCTTCCAGTTCTTCCCAATACCTGGCTCAGGTTCGATTTTATTAATAAGACTCTTTAAGATTCATGTTACATCTGTCTATTGGCAAGAGTAAGGTATTGAAATCTCCCACTATCAGTGTGTGAGGATCAATACGAGATTTAAGTTTTTTTTTTTGTTTTTGTTTTTCGAGACAGAGTTTCTCTGTGTAGCTTTGCGCCTTTCCTGGAACTCAGTTGGTAGCCCAGGCTGGCCTCGAACTCACAGAGATCCGCCTGGCTCTGCCTCCCGAGTGCTGGGATTAAAGGCGTGCGCCACCACCGCCCGGCTGAGATTTAAGTTTTAATAGTGCTTCTTTTGTGAACTTTGGTGAGTTATGTTAGATGTTAGAATTTGCAATGCCCTTTTGGTGGATATCCCACCAAATACGTTGTTTCCTTCCCTACCTCTTCTGATGAGTTCTGGTTAGAAAACTTTCTTGTCGGAGATTAAATTGGCTATACCAGTTTGTATCTTAGATCCATTTTCTTGGAATATCTTTTTCCATCCTTTTAGTGAAAGTGATATCTATCCTTGATGTTAAGATGTGTTTCTTGGATGCAGCAGAATAATGTATCCTGTTTGTTGCATCCATTCTATTAGTCTATATCTTTTATTGGGGAATTGAGACAATTGATGTTGAGAGATTTCAATGAGTAGTATTTGATGATTCCTGCTTTTTTGCTGTTATTGTGGTGGTGGTGGTTATGGTGGTGGTATGTGTGTGTGTTGTGTTTCCCCTTTTTTGATTTTCTGGTTTGGGATTATTTATTCCTCATGTTTTTATGGGTGTGATTAACGTCTTCTGGTTGGAGTTGTCATTCTAGTTCCTTCTATAGGGATAGATTTGTGCATAGATGTTACTTAAACTTGGTTTAATCATGGAATATCTTATTTTTACCATTTATGGTGATTGAAAGTTTTGCTGGTTATAGTAGTCTAGATTAGAATCTGTGGTTTCTTAGAGTTTGTAGAACATCTATTCAGGCCCTTCTGGTTTTTAGAGTTTCTATTGAGAATTCAGGTGTTATTCTAAAAGTCTGCCTTTATATGTTACTTGGTCTTTTTACCTTTCAGCTTTAATATGCTTTATTTGTTTTGTATGTTTAGTATTTTGATTTTTATGTACTGAGAGGAATTTCTTCTCTGATCCAGTCTATTTGGTGTTCCATAAGCTTTTTGTACCTGGATAGGCATCTCCTTCTTTAGGTTATGGAGATTTTCTTGTATGATTGTGCTGAAAATATAACATGTGCCTTATACCTGGATTAATTCTCCTTCCCCTATTCCTATCATTCATAGATTTGCTCTTTTCATAGTGTACCATAATTCCTGGATGCTTTGTGCCAGGATTTTTTTTTTAGATTTAATATTTTCTTTGACCAAAGTATTCATTTTTTCTATTGTGTTTTCAATGTATGAGATTCTTTCTTCCATCTCATGATTCTGTTGTTGAGGCTTGCCTCTGAGATTTCTGCTCAAGTTCCTAATTTTTTCATTTCCAGATTGCCCTCAGCTTTGGTTTTCTTTATTGATTCTATTTCCACTTTTAGGTCTTGAATAGTTTTATTCATTTACCACTATTTGTTATTGTTTTCATGGAGTTCATGAAGGGATTTATTCATTTATTTTTTTTCCATGTTTTATTTTATTTTTTTCTTTATTAAGAAATTGTTCATTCATTTTACATACCAACCACAGATCCCCCTCCCTTCCCTCCTCCCGCTTCCCCCTCCCCAGGCTTCCTCTTCCATCACCCCCCCCTCCCCAGTCAATTCCCTCCTCAGACAAAGTAAGGCCCATGAGGAGTCAGCAGAGCCTGGTACATTCAGTTGAGGCAGGTTCAAGCCCCTCCCCCTACATCAAGGTGTTCCCACCATAGGTAAAGGGCTCTAAAAAGCCAGCTCATGCACCAGGGATAGATCCTGATCCTACCACCAGGGGGTCCTTAAGCAGGCTAAGCTGTCTAGCTTCTGCAGAGGACCTAGTCCAGTCCCATGGTATTCATTTATTCTTTAGAGACCTCTACCATATTCATAAAGGCTATTTTAAGGTATTTGTCTTGAGCTTCAGCTGTGTTGCAATATTCAGGACCTACTGCGTTAGGGTTATTGGGCTCTAGTGGAGACATATTGTCCTAGCTATTATTTACTATGTTTTTACACTCATGTCTAGGCATCTGTGTTTGGAATAATTGCTAATATTTGTTTGGTCTTGCCTCTGTTAAGTGGATGTTTTGTTCTTTGGTGTCTTTTGTCCTTTCTGGTTCTTATGAGGATGTGGTGGCTGTGTGTTGCCTAGTAGGGAATTCTTCTGGGATCCTGCCAATTGTGGCCACTGGGTATTCCAGGTAAAATGTGTTTTTAGGTATTGGAAACTGACACTTAGGAATAGGGATGGGTAGGAGAGTGTGGTGAGAGGATCCATGGGAGGGAGGTAAGCAGGGTGTTCCACCAGGATCTGCTTAGTTCCTTGGGTATGGAGCAGGACATGTAGAGAGGCCAAAGTCAGGCAGTCTGCTCCAGTCCTGGGGATTAGACTGGGTTGGCTGTGGAGGAGAAGCAGAGCGAATCTCTGAAGCTTGCCTATCTGCTTTGCTGGTTTACTTGCTTCTCACGTGAACTTGACTGATGGTCTTCCAGAAACTGCCTGCTGGGGTTGGGGACTAGGATAACAGGATGAGTTTGGAGGAAGGTTGAAGGAGAAGGTCTGTGCCTGAAAGGGGGTTAGATCATGGGGAGGGGAAGGAGGCTGAGGTAGGTGGTCTGTTAAGGAGCTGGGGATGAGACAGGGGCATTTGACTTGGAGGAACAGAGGGAAAGCTGAAGATCTGCAGTTAGCCTGCATGCTTCCCTGGCTGAACTGCAGATCTGAACCAAGTTTATCTCCTTTCTTTATTTTCAAATATATTATTATAGAATTAATGATAGCACTGTCATGTCCTTAAATGTTTATTAAGTTTTTACTCACTATTTGTAAATACATTGTTCTTGAAATGTATTAATCAAGAGCTTGTCCAAATAGCAATTTAAAACATCAAGTCTTGTTTTACTAAACTTGATTCTTATTTTTGTTTTCTTTCCTATTTGTCTTAGCTCTGATACGAAGTTTTTTTCCTGATTTGGGGGAATTTTACTTTCTTCCATTATATAATTCCACTATTTTGCAATTTCTCATATAATTTTGTTAAAGCAAAGCTATTTATCACTTTTTAAATTATAAGAAACTAATGTGGAGACTACCTTTTCTTTGAAATTTCTTGCAACCTTAGTTTTCAGTGTATAATGGAATATAGTCTTTGAGATTAATGTATATTTTCAATTGTTTGATACAGAATTTTCAAGGTTAATAATGGGTTAACCCTTGATTGTTCAGATTATATCTTTGTTGACTTTGTATTTAACATAATAAGGATATTTAGCTATCAATTATTGAAATTAATCTCTTTGTTTCTCATTGTAATTCTGTCAAGTTTGTTTGTAGATTGAGAGTACATCCTTCTATGTAGTAGATATTTTAAAATTATTACAATTTACTGACCACTGCTTTTTTTAAAGATTGTCCTCTGTATTTCTAATTATGTTTTTAAATAAAAATAACATACCTTCCTTCATAATAATGGTATACAGTAAAGAATTAGGCCTTGCCCAAAGACAAGCATAACCATTGTCCTTGGTTCCTGGGATGTAATCTCTGAACCCTTGAGATTATTATGAGGATATTTTCACATTTTTTGTAAGTTCTGTGAACAGCCCCTCATTCTTTATGCTAATGAGATAAACTTTGCTGTGTTCATTTAACCATGTCCTAGGAGGAGCAGGGCTGGGGATTTAATTTAAGAGCAATCAATCAATGAGCAATGCCTATGCAATAAAGCCCCTTCAGAACCTCTGGACACTGAGGCTGTGGTGAACTTCCTGTGTTTGTCACATATTAATGCTGTAGAGTCTCTTGTATTTGGAACTGTATGTCTTTCCTGCAATAAACCCTGACTATGGGTATAACGATGAGGGTATAAATGTTTTGGGTGAGTATGCCTTCTTCTAGCAACTTGTGAAAACGGTGTGTGCTTTGGAAAACTCTTAAAACTTGTTGGTTGATAAGGATGACCCCAGCTAAGACTCTTAGCAACAGTGGAGAGAATGCCTGAACTGGCCTTCTCCTGTAATCAGATTTGTGACTACCCTAATTGTCATTATAGAACCTTCATCCAGTAACTGATGGAAGCAGATGCAGAGATCCACAACCAAACACCAGGCTGAGACCTTTCTGAGGAGTGGACAGGGAGGGGGAGGATAGAAAGAAGGCTGGGGAGGGAATAGGGGAAGAAGAGTGAGAGAAAACTGGTTGGTATGTAAAATAAATTTAAAAAAATTAATAATAATAAAAAACTTGTCTTTTAGAAGACAGAGATTTGGCAGTCTAGAGGACTACATCTTCATATAGTTTGGCTAATTAAAAGTTTCTAATCTGCCTTGTTGTTATACTTTCTGGTTTTACTCTTTTTATTATAAATTTGATTCTTTTTAACTGTGACTTTTTGCTTTTACTGGTTTGCAATCTATACACTTGTTTTAAATTGCCATCTTCTAACCTCTATTCCTTTCAAAATTTTTATTGAACTTATAAAATTTCCCAATCATCTTTAAAAAAAAAATAGGACTTCGATGGTAGCAGGGATTTCTACTTTTTCACATCTGGTGTGTCTAACTATTTTTTTCTTAATTTGTTCAATTATAGTTTCATCAATTATTTTTCTTTTCAAAGAACTATTTCTTTGTTGATTTGATCTGTTTTAAATTGTTTTCTGATGTTATCAGTATCATTTTCTCCATTTTCCTTCCTTTAAGTTGATTTTCTGTTTTCTAGCTATTTTCTTTTCTTATTTTTTAGCTATTTTCTTAAGATGGTAGCTCAGATCATCATTAAGTGTTTTTTTTAATTTAATAACAACATATAATGTTATAAGCATACCTCTAAAGGAGTACTTTATCACAGTCCATAAAATTCCATGTATTGCATTTTAGTTAAACATTATGAATACTGTTAATTCTTCTTTGACTCACCAATTCTGTAGAAGAAACTCATTTGTAAATTGCTGTTACTTATTTCTAATTTAATTGTGGTGTGATTTATGATCCTATTTTTGTAATTTAATTTTTAGTATAATATTTTAATTAACTTGAAATTTTCATGCATGCATACAATGTATTTTAGCAATATTCTCCCTTTCCTCACCCTAAATCCTACCAAAGTCACCCCATATTCTCTCAACTTCGTGTTCTGTCTTTGGCTTTGGGTTTTTATAACCCACTGAGTCCAAGTTGTCCTGGCATGTGTCTATGGGAGTGAGACCAAAGTTAACTTAACATTGACCACATCACTAAAGAAAACTGACTCTCTTGTTCACAGCAGCTATCTACTGTCAGTATCCCCTTAGCTGGGGATGGAGGCTTGCAAATCCCTTCCTGCTCCATACGGAGATGTTGTGTGACTTGACCTGGTATAAGTCTTGTGTTGGCAACCACAGTGGCTGTGAGTTCATGAGTGTTATGTCCAGAAGTCACTATTTCCCAATAGTAGCTCTAACATATTTCCCAACATCTGTCTCTCTAACATTCTTTCCCTTTCTTCTTCCACAACAGATTTCTGTATGTCCTTTTCCAGAGTCTTATGTGAAGAAGGGTGATGTAGAGTTCCTGGTAGCTAAGCACTCCCTTTTGACCAGTTCTAAGGCTACTGAGGCGGGTGGAAGGACAACTCCGAATGGAGGAGCATAGAACACAGGTGATTTGAAAGAAGAAAAGGAAGCAGGGAGGGGCATGGGAGAGTAGGGAAGAAGAGAGATCAGGGAAAGGACACACTAACACTGAAGGGGTTTGACTAGGACTAAAAGAAACCTATTATATTATCTTGTTAAATATATAAGCACATACATAGAGTTTAATTGGTATCATGCTACGTGGGTGATTACGCTCCTCCAAGAAGCCATAGTTGCCCCAAACAAAAACAAACAAGCAACCCCTAGTACCAGGTGTAGGATACCTGTCCTCATGTTGATGGTCAGAGATGTTTTGGAGACTCCCCCAAACAATACAGACTAATTTTATTGTTGTTGCCTGTTCCCCCAAAATTAAGACCCTATTGCTGAAGACCTCCCACGCTTTAGTCACAAGATATGGGGAATTCAAGCTAGTGCTGATCAAGAGTTTTTCTTCCTGGTGGTTATCTATCAGTATCAGAAAGTATTTTACAGCCAGTGGGGAGAGAGCCATCACCCACCCACAGTCTTACCCAGCTGTAAACCCTGTGTGGTACAGGAAAAACCAGCCTCATAAGATATGCCCACTGGAGCCATAGTGGCAGGGATGCTTTGGGGAACTCAACCACCTTCTGATTAGATTCCAGGCCCACTCTACAGGAGGAAACGCATGCCTGTACTGTAAATCTGACCAAGAACTCACGGCTGGGGAGCTCATAGTCCCCAAGGATGACCCCAATACTAGCATTTTGCTAAATGTGCACTGTATCAAATATCTTCCAAGTATATATCTTTCTACACATAGGTAAGTGAAGCTCTCGATATTTCTCATAGATGCTCCTTTGTGCAGTGTTTGGAGAAGTTAATTCAGAAACTTAAAGCTGGTAAAAGATTTTGTTCTTCTAGATCAATTAAGAATAAAGAACTCTAACACTTGCTTTCCATTTTATTGAGCTCTGAATTTCTTATCTATGGTATTTTTCACCTCCATGTGTAACTCCTTTTAACATTTTGGTCACGGCATGTCTGTGACAACAAATTGCCTCAGTGTCTACATGTCTGAGAAAGTATTTGTTCTCTGACTTTGAAAGATAAATTTCAATAGCGCTAAGACATAGCTTTATGGTTTTAAGGTTTTCATTTCACTCTTCCATTCTTATTTGCATGGTTCCTGATATGAAGTCTCTTCTTCTATTTCTTCCTCTTCCTTTTCCTCCTCTTTCTCCTTCTCCTTCAAGATACTACACTGTCTTATTTTGTTTGAATTTTTTCAGTTTATTTTTCTTTTTACATTTGTATGAGTTTCCAAGGACCACTGTAACAAATCCCTATAAACTGGGTGAGTTAAAGCAACAGAAACATATTTCCTCACAGTTATCGCAACCAGGAGTCCCAAACCAAGGAGTCAGCAAGACTGCATTCTGTGCAAAGGCCTTAGGGAGGCGTTTTCCCTTTGTCTGCCAGCTTATGGGGGCTGCTGGCAAGCTGTCCTCCCTTGGCTTGTGTGCACATTGCTCTAATTTCTGCTTCTCTGTTCATTTTCCTTTTCCCCTCTGTTTCTGTTCTCAAATCAGCTCTTTTCTTATCAGGAAAAGATTTAGGGGCCACCCTAAGTCCAAGATGATCTCAGCCTGTGATCCTTAATTTAATTACTCATGCAAAGACAAGTTCCAGGAGTTCGGATTTGGATATGTCTTTTGAGTGGCCACTATTCAATGCAGAAGAGCATTCCAGTTTGGGACATTTCTTTTGGTATTTCTCTACAATGACAGATACTTTCTTCTGACTATGTTCAGTCCACTGCTGAAGCATCAAAAGCATCCCCCCTTTTTAGTTTGCTTTCCAGTGCTTTGTTTTAATTTTAAATTAAGTTTTTATCTCTCTGATTACATTACCATTTGTTCTTGTGTATTGTCTACTTCTACCATTTTCCCTTAACATATTAACTTATTACCCAGCATATTAATCACTTTAAACTCTCTGAGAACTTAAAATCTGTGTCATCTGAGGCCAGTTTGCCTTGTACACTCATGTGGTTTTTTTTTCCCTTGCCTTTCAGTACACCTTATGGATTTATCTTTTTGAAAGTCAGGCATGGTGTCCCAGACAATTAGAACTGAGGTACGTGTGCCTTTAGTGTGAGTTTTTATTTTAATCTGGCTACAAAATAGACTGTCTTTCCTGTTTGCTGTAGCTGTAGGGACCAAACATTGCAAGTTCTCTCTCTCATGTTTTAATTCTTCACAATCTTGTCTTTGGGTTTCCTTGTCCTGGAGTCTACATTCCATAGTTCTTTCACCTAAAAATCTGTTTCATTTGAGTCCTGCTGCAATGGGGTACAGTGGAGGTGAGGAAGGAAATCTATAATTTTATGATTTACCCTATGGCTGAGGGTCTGTTCTGTGATCTCAAACTCCTCCCCTGGCTCTCTTCACGTGAAACAAGAAAATGAGGGGAGTTAGAGTTGAAGAGATGCCTTCCCTCTAGGTGGTGTATACACTGGTAAAATTAATCCCTGGCAAATAAGACTTGATTAAAAAGAAGGGTCGTAGCATATTTCATTATGATGACTCTTTGATCACAGCTGGGTCTCAAAGAGGTATCTGCATCTCATCATTGTGAGAAACTGATGGGTAAAACTCACACTCAGGACCCCTTCCTCACAAGACTGGCTCTCAAGACTTTCTCACTCTCAAACTGTCTTCACTATATCATCACAGCAGCCATTTAACTATCTATATCTGCTGTGGCTTTTATTTCCAGAAGAATCGATCCCAGCTTGGACTCCATAGATTTTTCTCTTCAGTTTGGAGCTAGTAATCTTCCTGAACAACAGTTATCTGAAGGCAGGGAGCAGTGTTTCTCACTGCTCAGTGTTCTTCTTGCTGTGAGGACATTTGTGGAATACTGCTTTACATAGACCTTTTATGTTGCCCTTTGATGTACACGATTCTGAGTACCCTAGTGTTCATGTTACTTTCCTTGTTTTTCAGAATTCATCTCAGATGGAGCATTTTTGATATTCTTCAGCATTAGTTGCCTCATACTTCCTGGCATGATTGAAACAGGAAGTCCAACATTGTTCATTTAAGACTATGGCCAGTCATTCATTGCACAGTTTCACTATGAGGCCCTGTGCTTACTGGGAGAGAATGTCTTCCTACTGTTAGAGTTTTCGAATTGCCATTAGAAGCTGGTCAGGTCATTGGTTGGCAATGCCATAGGAGTTTTTCATTAAACTGTTATTTTTCCCCATGTTTCAACTAGTGAGAGAAAATCCCAAGGTGGATGCAGAGCTTCAGTATTGCTGTCTTATTCGTTGTTCTCTACCTCCTCATTTCTTAGCTCTGTCTTTTTCTACAATCTTTTTGTTTAGCAATCCATTTAGTTTGTTAGTTATGGTTTTTAAAATATCCTCTTTTTTTGCATTATCTGTCAGATTTCCTACACTTCCAGAGGTCTTCTGCTGCCTTCTTGTGTAGAGAACTACTAAATGGTGTTCTTAGCAGTCCTAATTCATTTCAACCTTTTGAAAGCCTTGCCTGTTTAGATAGCAGAAGGAATCTCTCACACTTTCGTTTGTCTCAGAAAAGTTATTTGGGGCGCTGGAGGGATGGCTCAGCAGTTAAAAGCACTTGTAGCTCTTTCAGAGAACATGGGTTCAGTACCCAGCACATACAAGGGCTTCCACAACCATTTGTAACTCCAGTTCCAGAGGAATCCACCACCCTCTTCTGGCCTCAGAGGATACTGCATGCTATGGTCCACATACATACAAGCTGGCAAACACTCATATGCATGAAATAAAAGCCTTGATTATCTGTGTGCTATTCAGTGCTTAGCTTATGATGTAGACTGGAGGATTTCTAATTCTCTTAGTTGGCTGTGCTCACAGAAAATTTACCTCACTCTTGGGACCGGGTTTGCTTTTGTCAGAATTCCTGCTCACTCATACACAGTACAAGGTTGCTTGGCAACCTTGAAGTCTTAGGTGTAATAACTTCCTGAGATTCTCGCTATTGTAACTGGTCCCAGTCCTATATTGATGTAGAATCTTGCATTGTGGAGTTTCTATGTTCCCTTTCAAGAGCTACGCGTTTTTACTAGCTTTTACCTCTCCACTGGATCCCAGGATGGAAGACTTTCCTGGCTTTTTTTTTTCCCCCCACAAGAAGAAGGTTTTGCATCTTCCTTATGGTGAATGGATGGAACACTTGATTTTTCTTCGGGCCAAGGATATAGAAGCTTCCTGCCCACAACCCCAGCATTCCAAGGCTTTTACTCTGTAAGAGGGAGGGGTCCTCAGAAGTCTTATAGCCTTATGCAAATGTGCTTCCTCTCTGGGCCGCTTTGTTTTTAGTTTTCTCCACAAGTATCCAGTCCGCTAGTTGAATCTCACAGAAGAACATTTGCAAATGAAGTTCTTTAGCTCCAGTAATATTATATACTTATTTTAAAGAGACAGGTTAGTTGAAGTTAATTTTTAAATTGATAGGTAATTTCTCTCTTTGAAACTCTGAAAGCAGGGTACCACCATCTTTTAGCTGCTACTGTGCTGTGAATGAGAAAGCTAGCCTCCTTGGCAATGAGTACATTCTCTCTATGCTGCTTAAAGTGTGCTGTCTCTGTTCTTGGGTGGTGTATTTACTTCCTGTTTTACTGGCACGTGTTTGACATGGACTTCATTCCTCTGCCTTTGCCTTGCATCATGCTCCCCGTATCTTGCCTTTGGAATTCCTAGCAGACACAGTTGGACCTTCTAATGGATTCTTTTCATCACTAAATCCTAAAGTCCTACTTTAAAGTTTTATTAGCTTCACTAGATTTTTTTTTTCATAAATGCTCCAACTTTTTCCATTCATGAGTTTGTGTTCAACCATGACTTATCTTTCAAACATGATGCCACGAGCCTATTCTTTGAGCACCCTATTTTTTTTATTTCTTAAAATTTCTAAGGACTGAATAATGCACACAAGTTATGAAGGAGAATACAAAGCTAATTGTCCTTCTAGTATTAATTCTATCATGGAGCTTTCATTTTTTTGGTGATGGATGAGTACATAAAAATATATTTTATAGTGAAAGTATAAAATCCAGTGTGAAGTTCAACAGCTTCAGAATGTCTATTCAATGAGGTGTATAGACCATGAGTCTGGTTAATTTTGGTGTATGATATTTATTTTATTTGTGATTTTTTTATATAATAATTTTTTAGAAATTCTTCTTTAAAGATGAGTTTCGAACTTCTAATAGTTAACATGAATTTTTAATTGTCTTTTTGATCATCTAAAATATGTACACATGGTACGTTCACATGATATAATGTTCATTTTCAGCCTCTGTATAACACACGTGTTATGTGGCCATTGTCTTGGACTTCCATGGCAGCATATCATAGAATTAGCAGTTTGAGCAGCAGGCATTTATCTTCTCACAGTTCTAGACAATAGACATCTGAGGTCACAGCACCAGATGGCCCAGGGCTGGTACAGGCTCTTAATTTGACTTCCAGGCTCTTGCTTTCTCATTGTTTCTCTAGATTTTACATAGAGATAGCGGCATGTCCATGCAATCAGAATTATCATTTCTTGTGTTGATAAGACTAGTACTCACAGGTTGTCATCTGACATACATTGCCTATTAAAGCCCCAACTCCAGAAAACCAGTCCCTGGGGGGTCAGATTGGGGCTTCAACATACAGATTTTAGGGGATATGATTAGGTCCTCAGCAAGTGTCCTTAACTTATGTTTTTTTTTTTTTTCTTTCTTATTACAGGGCTTGCCTTGAGACAGCTCATTCCAGAGATGTGTGCAGGAATTAGTTAGGAGCACTCTTAACCAGGATTCCTCTACTCTTCTCCAGGCAAAATCAGTTCTCTGCATGCCTGTTATTCAGAGTTAACCATAGTCCTGAGATAAGCAACAGAGACAAAGACACCAGACTCTGATGCCTTCTGGTCCAAACAGGCTTCCTCCTGTGATGCTGCTTGCTTCCCTGTGTTTCAGCTACTTGCTGACACTCATGTCCCCAGCATGTGAAGACACCCCCTCTCCATTTTCTCATCTAGGAAAAACAAAAGTATCGAATTGTTTACGTCATATTCTCCTTTAGATTTGTATGTGCACATTTTTTTTTTTTTAACAAGTGTTCGGATGTTCTAGATTCTCTCCTAGTGTGCTGATTTCTGGTCATTCTTCTTATAAATTAAAACGGGAGAATTCATGACCAAAAAGTTGTTCCTTTAGAACCTCTGTGTCACAGAGGTGCTGTTGGAGAACAGATAACAAATGATCAGGTACTTCTCATAAAATGGAGGAACTGAAGTTTTTGCATAAAGGGTGCTTTTATCATGATTTCCTAAATGCAGCCTGAGAATTACATGAGCTTAACTTTTTTTTAAAAAAAATCTAAACAATGTTTTCTCTTTCTGGAATATAAGTGTATCATGTTTAGTCTGAAGTGACCTTAGAACTTTGTTCGTGATTTGGCATGCTTGTCAAAAAGGTAGAGAATCCAAAGTTATATAGGAAACAGAGACCGGGCAGAATGCGTAATTTACAGCTTACTCTCAGCACATTTTCTGTTTGATGAACTGAAAATAACCAGGACTTTTTGGTGTTTCTGTTTCATTTTATGTACTTATATAGTTATAAATGCCATTTTTTTACTTCTATATTTTTATGCTCACAAAATAATTTTAATAACAGGAGTCAATAATATTTGACATGAAATAATGGCATATGAGAGGATACAAAGTTTCAAGCTGTAGTATATAAAATTCAATTATATTTTTATGCAATATTCCTAAATTTTTATGTAAAATATGTGTGTTATAGTAAAGTTGATACATATATTCATTTTAATTGAATGCAATAATTTTAAAGATCCCAATGAATTTGTTTGCTCTCTGCCTGTGTGTGCACACACTTAGTTATCAATGTGGCACCATTTGAAAGTTAGTGGCAGAGTTTCTGATGGTCTACCTCTAAGTATTATGAGCATTTTCTAAAGCAAGAGCATTCTTTTTAGAAAGTAAACAATTCCCAATTTTAAAAAAAATATCTGGTCCATATGAAAATTTCTTCATTGTCCATGACTGTCCTTTATTGATTTTTAATTTTTTTAATTCATTTTACACACCAACCACAGATCCCCCTATTATTTTCTATTAAGGACCCCATTAATGAACACTCAATCGTACTTTGCGATTATGACTTTTTGATCAATTTTCTTTCCCTGTGCTGCTGTTTTTGACAGTTGACCAGCTGAGGTCCTGTGGCAGCAGGCCAACCTTCACATCTTGTCTAACTTTTTTTCTGTCAGTATTATCTAACTGGCTTCTTTATTTCCTATAATGGAGTTGGAGGGTTTTGATTAGATTTTGCTTAAGCATTTTTGGTAATGATACTTTATGAACATTTTTTATCTCATACTGTGTAATATCACTTGGAAAAACAATAAATTGTCTCACATTAAGTATGCTAAGTGGTCATGGAGTTTAGAAGGAACATTGTTCATCATTTGTTAAGTGTTTCCAGGTGGTTTTACTTAGAATTCAAGTTTGTCTTTCCCAGTGATGCTTTTCTTGGTGATTATAGCATGCTTTCATGATTCTTGCCTACATAATGAACCAACTTCTAATCCTGAATAGGATCAGAGTCAAGTCCTATGTCCCTTAATGGATAAAACTAGACCGTTTTCTGATCAATAGCAAGTACATTTGATGCCTCTTTCTATTCCTAGCCTGGTATCTTATATACTAAAGAGGTGCAAAATACAACTTGTCCACTTAAGAACCTTGATTTTTGTGTCCTCATGCTTTTCAATTTCTTTTACACACACACACACACACACACACACAGAGAGAGAGAGAGAGAGAGAGAGAGAGAGAGAGAGAGAGAGAGAGAGAGAGAGAGAGAGAATTTGTTTGTGAGTTAGTGCTAGGAGGTCAATGTAAATTCATTTGGCCCCATTGTTAGGGCTGCCCATATAAACCCCAGGAAACACATCAGAAGAGAAGAGGAAGAAAGGAAAGAGGAATAAGAAGAAACAAGTCAATTTTATTAAGAAGGGACTGGATTGGAAACAAAACTTGTATACCTCTTGTTACTTTGTGCTTGACAAGGACAGTGCTCTAGCGGTGAGTTAAGTTTTCAGATTCAGAAAGCCCATTTATGAAATGATTATGATGCAAACATCTGATTGGGCAAGGAGCATAAGCAGGAAGAGTTTTTAAGTGCCTCTCAGGCTTCCGTCTTACAAGCTCGAGTTAAGTCATCTTGAAATGATTAGTTCTTTTAATAAAAGTCATGACTATAAAAATGTATTTCTTTTATTTTCGTAAATTGAATCTAAATTATTTACACAAATGAGTTTTGATTTCTCTACCGTTTTGAACCTCTTCAACGTTGAAACATTTTCATTGTTTTGAAGATGAACTTTATTTTTGAAAAACAATTGGAATTTGTGAACTAAGCTTGGTGACTAAGAACCATGAAATAAACAAAATAATAACCAATTTGGTAACAACAGAATATTTTCGCTGAAAGTACACAAAATACCACAGTGGATAAAGGACCAATTATTGTGTCATAGTTCACAACTATTTACAAATATCACATGCTCGAGTTTTATATAGTTTATTGGTTTACTATTTATTTAATAATCACATAAGACAAACATTGTATCTTCATTTTGACTGCTGGAAAAGTTGAAAAAGCTTTACTATATCTTGACATTGGAAATTAAAGAGGTCTTCCCCAGTTCTCTCAGCTGTCTGTTCTCATTTATATCAACTTCGTCTCTTTAATTCTGTCATCCTTGCTCAAAAACATCCTATTTGTGGACATGACCTGTGGCTTATCCATTACAACCCAAGTTGTATCCATCAGTCCATTGTATAATGTATCCACAGGATTTAATATTTCACATTGTCTTTCTTCTGCCAATCAGGACAGCAATCTTATTTTTCCCTACTTTGTATGGTAGTCACTAATTCATTAATTATACATTTATTAAATATCTGTTACAAAAATATGAAAATACAAAGATGACAGTGAGATCTTTCTTAACATTAAGGAGTACAGGCTAATTATCAAGTAATAATAATTTAATGCAATATGATAAAGTACAAATATATTCTAGTCCTCAGACAACTCCATGGCTGACAAATATTCAATCCACTGTTATTTATCAATGCTGTTTCCTCTTTCCATTCTCAAATAAAATAAAATTGACATTGCATGACTTCATCAACCACTCTGCACCATCTTCTCCATTATTAAATAGGGTCTCTTACTTAAACTCAGCGATTGAGCTAGTCAAGCAAGCCAGCTTGCTCCCAGGATTTCCTGTCTTCACCTCCAGAGCACTCGTGTTACAGAAGGCTGCTATGCACACCTGACATTTCCATAGGTCCTGAAGATTCAAACTCTGGTCCTCACATTCATGTGGCAAGTGCTTTACCCATTCTCAATTCTTTATTTCTTTAGTTTGTTTAAAAATTAGGCATCTTGGACTACTTGACTACCTCAGCTGACAATCACCCAACTTCTAAAAAAATTCTAAACAGCACTTTCTCTCTCTCTCTCTGAAATATAAGCCTATCATGGGAAGAGAATGAAGTCATTTTCATTTTTATTTGGTAACTCTGTGAGAACTAAAGATGTTGCTTTCCACATGAGAATCCACTTACTGTAGCAAGTGTCAAAATATTCAGAAGTGAATAGGAATTTGTTTGATTTGAAAGTGCAAAGGAACTATCCCTGAGCTGTTCCTTTATTTGGGGATATGATTTGAGTTACAAGTCCTAAGGGAACTATTTGCTTCTTTGCTTAGTTTTTGTTTGTTTTTTCTTCTTGTTTTGTTTTCTATTAGATTGTATTTTGATATTTTTAACTTGTGGTTTGAGTAGATTCCATGAGATTATAAGATACATACACTTTTTTTCCTTACTCACTGGTAAAATGTCAAGCACACTATTAGAACATTAGAAACATTATTAGTTCTTAAAACATCTTTAGAAATGTGGGTTCATTTTTGAGCACATGCTCTCAATTTTCTTTGGTATACGTTAAAGATACCAATGATCTGTTGATAACTGTTTGTTCCAAATCTACCTGATTCCTGGATGTCTAAAAATTAAGGAAGTCAAGAGACCCTGTGTTCCCCTGACACACACCCATCCCCCGGAGCAGCTGCCTCTACCTTTGTCTGTTTGTCTTTATGTCTCTGTGTTATAGAGCTTGTCTTCACTCTAGAACTAAGCCTCCTGAGGACACAGACATTCAAATAGTCCCCTCCCATTACACATGTCAGGGTACTTGTCCTCCCAAAGGCTAAGCCCCTCACCTCCTTACCAGGTGACAGCTGAGTATCCAGAGCCAGTGGGACATCCTGGACCCAGACAGGTTCCAGTGCCCGCCCAGGTACCTGCCTCTGTGCTACATTCTCTTCCCCTGTCTACATTTTCTTCTCCTCGCCAGGCCCGATGGCCTCAAGGTCTTGGGAAACTGCCAGAGTTGCCCTCCGGCCTCGAATTCCTAAGGCAAATTGATTAATAGCTTGATTTCCTTAAGGGGCCGCCTGGAAGTAGGATCAGGATGCATGCCTGGTGCATGAGTTGGCTTTTTGGAGCCCACTACCTATGGGGAGACATCTTGCACAGTCTTGATGCAGGGGGAAGGGCTTGGACCTGCCTCAACTGAATGGACCAGGCTCTGCTGACTCTCCATGGGAGGCCTTACCTTGTCTGAGAAGGGAATGGGGGGTGGGTTGGGTGGGAAGGCTGGGGGGCAGGAGGACAGAAGAGAGGGGATCTGTGGTTGGTATGTAAAATGAATAAAAATTTTTAATTAAAAATAAATAAATAAGTAAATAAATTTGTAGGCAACAGAAAAAAAATTGATTCATCAGAAGCCTGAATGAATGGAAACATTCCTAGGATGGGAGACCTGTAATAGAGGTGAACCATGCTCTGGGACTGGCCAGCATGTGGAGTCAGGCTGTTGAAGAGGGCAACTGTTGTGGTTGTCTGTGCATCTGTGCTGTGGTGCCCTCTGGTTGCTTCCTGTCTGCCTAGCAATCCCTGGGACCAGAAGGTGCTCCACCTCCTCTACCCACTCCACTGTGGCTGCAGCCGCTGCTCCTGTGGCCTTTAGGAGATGACAGTACAGGTTCCACCCAGGTTAGTGGCCATGTGCTACAGGCCTGGCCTCCCTCCTTCCTTTATAAATTCTCCATCCTGGATGCTGATTGCCAGACTGTCCTTCAAGTAGACGGGCTTTGCTGGACTTTGGGGCTGTGGCCTAGACCCCCAACTTTGAGGTGAAAACTAAGGAAGAATCTTGCATCAGCAAGCCATAGGGATGGTTGCTCCAAGAAGCTCTCACAGATGCCGATGACTTTGGCCTACAGTTCTCAGTAGATCTAGACATGAGAGTGAAGCCTGTGATGTAGCCATGTTTCTCATTGATTATATTTTCTTCAAGAAGCTAAGAGGCGCTGGGCCCTCTGCCATGACCAGGATGAGGAGACTATCACCTCAACCAGAATTTAAGACGCTCACCTGCCCTGGCCTTTCGCTTTGGAGGCAACCCCTTCTTTGGTATACAATGCAGCAGACAGACGGGGTGACTGAGTGGTTGGGAGCCATTGTGTCCCATCCATTCCCTCTCCTCTCCCCTCCTTCACCTGTGGTTTTGGAGAGGGTATGCATGAGAACCCTCCTTGCTGTGTTATCTCCCACCAGTTCCTATGCACACAAGAATATTAGCTTTCGAACTTTCCTACCCACCCTTTTCTACCTTACTCCAGGGCCTCTGCACAGGAGCAGGCGTTTGAAATCCAGTACTAGAGTTTTCCAATTGGGCTAGTGGATAGAAGGCAAGCAGCATCAAGTAGGGCTGACATGCCACTCTTCCCTTATGTCACATTAATCTATTAGTTTAGCTTCAGCCTGTGGCACTTCGAAGGATCCCTGCCTCCTCACTAATAGTTGTAGAGGTTGAGACCCAGTGCCACCTTCCTAACTCCCTGGGCCCTGCTGGTGTGTTCTAAAGTGTCCTGGGCCTTATTTAGCTGGTAACCCCTTCTGCCCACTGTAAAAAGGAAAATGTGCCTTTGCATGTTGTATTCATAAACTTTGAACTTTTTAAACGTTGGGAGATAGATGTGGTGGGAGAGGGGAGAAGAAAGAACTGAATGGCAACAGCTGGGCTAGAGTTGGCCATCCCTTCATCTATACTGTTTGGATTAAAGAAAAAAAATCCTTGAGCAAAAAAAAGAAAGAAAAATGACTGAAGTAAAGGTGGAATCAGCATTGAACTATCACACTAGTCCGAATTATGGTCTACACACAAAGGAGAATGAAATGTCCTGGTCCTAGTCTCCTCAACTGTCAAATACATGTGTGTACTAATTTAGCACTGATGTCACAGATCCCTTAGTCTACAGACTTTTGCTGTTTTGTAGATGTTGATCATTTTTTCACTTGAAAAAAAAATCGTTCCTCCATCTTTAAGATCAACATCCAACTGACTTACGATGATGAGCAAGAAGATAACTGCAATATTCATGGAAGAGATGCAACATGGTCATCTACATGTCAACACTAGTCTCATAGAAATGCAGAAGGATTAGAGTTGGGTAGTTACTCTCACAGCAGACTTCAGGTCTTGCTCTTTTGGGATAAGAAGAGGGGAATAAAATAAGTTAAGGGAATAATAGGACAGGGATCTCAGGCACCATGTTCTCAACATATTCCAGACTAGTAAATTGATTCAAAGAAGTCAGGGTCATTCCCTCAGTGGAATCACTGATCCTGTTTTAAAGATCCAGCAGCCCCCTACAAGAACCAGGGTCACTCCCACAGGTACTCAAACCCAAGCAAGAAACTGTCACCAGGTGGCGCCAAACTTCAGCTAAGGTTGAGGTGAATTTGAATCATGTGGTGTGTATCTTGGTTCCCTAGGTCATTTGTGGGGATCTTTTATTTTTATTTTTATTTTGAGTCATCTATCACATTATGAGCAAATGCTGTAAGTTTTGACACCTCCTCCTGGGTCTATGTGGGTAAAGTTGAGAACCTTTAGTGTTGTCCAAACTCAGCCTTTCTACTACTTTTTTTTTTTTTGTCTTGTTTTCTTCCTTCTGAGCACCCACATTCATCCACTTGGAAAGACCAACTATTTGTTAAGTTTCCATCTCCCTGTGCCTTTGCCAATCCTCTTCTTTTGTCTGGGATGCATTTCCGGCCACAGTCTTTGTGTTCTAGATCTAATTAAAAGCTTTTTCTCTGGAAAAGGTCAAACCTGTAGTCATCTACCCCCGGAAGTGTCACCTTCTGTGAACCTCCTTGGATCGCGTCCACCTTTTCAAAAGGCAGAGTTAATAGTCTGAGTTCCCTAGGCTTCTAAAGCACTTTGTTCATGCTTGTTATGGTTATCACCTTAAGATCTCTTTATTGCATTTGTCAGTTTTCTAAAGAGTAGGAAGGCCATTCAAGCAGAGGAACAATCCAGGCTTTCCATCTTCGCATCATCATTGACTGATGTCACACTTGTCTCCCACTATGCCTTTAAACACTTGAAACAATAGTTTAGTAGAATGTGTATGTTTAACTTCCAAGATGTACTTGATTTAAATAGATGAAAGCAGGTAAGCATAAAATCTTCCTATAACGAAATAGTCTCTTGAAAGAAGGGATGAGCACTGTGTTCTTTGATTTGTCTGTCTGCAGTTATAACAAAATAGTCTGAAGCAATACATGTTCATATACTAATGGTCCACAATGGTGTGTGTGTGTGTGTGTGTGTGTGTGTGTTCTTCTTAGATTTGAGAGATTACTAAAAAGAGACAACTATATTTGGTAAATAATAATCTCTTTTATGAATGATGGATGGTCTTTGCATCTGAGGCAATAACATGCAAATATTTCTGAATCTACATTCTTGCTAGTTGCTCTCTTAACTACATTGATTATCATTAAATAACAATGATATACAGTTTTTCATTGAGACCTGAAGTACTACAGCTAAGGTCCACATCAAGAGGTAGATTATTTAGTGAGCCAGAAAGGGCTATAATCCTGGCTTGCAGTTTTTCAGGTAAGGGAACATAATATAGATACTTTAGGGGATCTCCAGCTTATTAATGGCAAATAGTAAACAGAGTCCTACTCTTCCACTGCTGCTGGGTTGCTCTGATCCACAGAGTAACAGGTTATCTTGATTTACTCACTTTATGAGATGCATTAACAAATATGAAAAATAATGGGAGGGAAGAAACCCAAGTGGCTCATATGATTATAAACCATAACCTGAAAAATCCTTGCACCGGAATGAAAGTTTAGCTTATAATTCCACACGAGTGTTTTGGTTCTTAGACTCCTCTGTGCTCCTGTGAAATGCTTTGGAGATGCTCTCAAATCCTTTCTGCTTTTGATCTGGTCTGGGATCCTATTTTGGCAGTTAAAGGACTTGGAGTATCCCACGGGGACTGTTTGCTTTCTTATCTAATCTTTAGTGCATCTAGCAGCAAAACAGGCCACTTGGTGATATCACTCTGCCAGAGGAGGGTTGTCTGAGGATACACTACTCCTGTCGCTTTTAGTATGCAGTTGGGTAAATAACTTGAGGCATCTCCAGCTCCTGACTGCATTGTGTATTTATAATCTCTCTGCAGCTCCGTTTTACATCTCTCCTGTAATGATAGGGTCCAGCTCAGGATCTAACAAAACTGTTTTCTGAATAGGATTGGCCTTCTGTTTAGGCAGCACAAATTAAGAAGCCTCACAAAAGCAAACTCAATGTTTTTTGTTTTGTTTTGTTTTTTAATTCTTTACTACCTCCTCGCTTGTGAAATACTTGGCACAGCTCACTTGACCCAAACTTTCCACCTGTTTCTTCTTTTCTCATTGCCTTACTCACTTGTAAAAGTCACTCCAAAGAAGTCTTTGCTGTTCTCCTTTGCAAGAAGACGTTGCCATGCTGTATACCCCTGTGATCACACACAACTTATTTGGTTGAAGTTTCATACCCTGCATGCCTGTCTGTGTTGAATAAGCATTGAAATATCCATGAGGGTTCCTAAATTTGTAAAAGGGCTGATACCAGTTTGGGAACTGGTGAGTTCCCTGGGTTACTTCAAACAGGAGTTCCTTCTTGGCAGGCTCAGCCACCTGCTAACAAACCAGAACCACTCGGAAGGTTGCAAGCAAGACTCAGAAAGAAAATAAATTTGTTATGGATGCCAGAATCTTTAGAGGCCACTACATAATCTCCAGAAAGGAGGAATGAGGGAGATAGACAGTAGTGACTGCAGGAGCCCCTGATTCCAGCAACAAACTGGAGCATTTTCAATCTACAGGAAAGGTGAACAGAGCAAAAGAACAATGACTTGAAGAACCTTTGGGCATTGGACAAATGCTACTCTAAGATGCTGCTGATCAGTTTGATGCTGATCTCATCCATGTATTTATTCCCCGACTCCTCTTGCTGAGAGGGCAGCAGGTGTCCCAGGGATACTGTAGTGGTGTCTTCTGAGTCTTCTCGTCACATTTCAGGGGTGATTCCCAGATACAGGTGCTCAGCAGGGGTTGGTTTAGGGTTAGGCTTCTTCCAATCATTGGCAAAATAAAGTAAGAAACTCAATAACACACACACACACACACACACACACACACACACACACACACACACACACACATATATATATATATATATAATGAAGGATATTCAATTTAAAGGGATGCTTTTTCTTCTGAGCATATTTAAGATGTGGATAAAATGCTTACATCTTTATGACATATTAGAGAAAGCAGAATGTAGACAGTAGCCTTTCTTTATTGAGCAAAGAATCCTTGCTGCATTCAGATTGGAATGATTTTAGATAACTGAGACCATAATGATCAATTTCTTTCTTTTAATTTCTAAATGGTTGGTTTAAGTTTCTATCAGGCCTCTGCTCTAAGGTTTTTTTTTTTTTAAGCATTTGTTGAAGATGATCTGCACTTACTTGCTTCAGGGACACTCAGACACAGAGAAATCACAGCACAGGTAAAGTCCCTTGCCCCTGGTACCCGTTGCTACCCCAGGGGGTGTACTAGTATGATGATCACGTGAGTACATCTGTTCTTTATGGGCTGAACTTCACCTTCTTTTTCTCCTCTCTAAATTATGTTTACTGATCCAAACTTTCAAAGCATATTGTTAGGTGTTTGACTTCTTTGAGTATAGGGGTGGTGACGGTACACGTGTATGTGGCACAGGAGGTCTTGGGGAGGGGGTGGGCTGAGGTCAGGTGTCGTCACTGGTCACTCTCCAATGTTTCTGTTGAGACAAGACCATTCACTGAATCCGGAGCTCACTGAGCGGTTAGGCTGTCTTTCCAGCGGGCCTGAGATCACCTCCTTGACCCTGGGTTCATAGCCAGTGCTGCTGCAGTGCCTAGTTTTGACGGGATTGGTGGGGATCTGGACTCAGATCCTCGTGCTTGAGCACATAGTTCTTTTATATAAAATTAATGTATGTCTATATCTTATTGCATTTAATATATTTAAGACTATCCATTCAAGCACTTTTCTGTGGAAGATAATATCTTAAACTTGTTATTCCCTCTGTTTCTGGTATAACTCACATTTTGTTGCTGGTCAGCAAAAGAAGAAAGTCATAATTTAATACAGGAGAAAGAAGAACTGGGGGGAAACTAAGGGACTGTGGAATGTAAACACAGAGCAGGGTAAGTCATGAAGGAGAATATTTTTCCTCACTGAATGAATAACTTAATGTTCAGGATGCCTGGCAGTCTGCTGTCCCAGGATATAGGGATTTTGATATTAAGGCCTTATATGATTTTTAATTTTGTCTCTGCTTATGTAACTTCAGTGACCTAAAGGCTTGAAGATAACCACTCTGTTTTCTAGAGCAGTAATTCTTAGTTCATAGATAAAGTTATAGTATGTTAAATATATCTACCCACATTTTACCCATTGCCTGCTTTTATCTTGTATATCAGCATAACATAAATCCCATACCTCTTCAAACAGATTCCAATACAAATTTCATGTTCCCTCATGGCTATTTCTACATATTTCAAATGTATTTGGTTCTTTTAACTCTTGGAAAATGTTTTCATGCATTCTAAATAGACTACTGGATACTAGTTAGCAACTGTATTTTGATAATAATAAATACTGTATGTTATCAAAAGAGAATGGAATTTTCTATGAGTGTCAAATGAGTTTAAAACAGATAACTCCAGAAGTTTTCTGGCTAAAAACATTGGTCTTCTCACTCAACTTGTTAAAGTCTTTACTTATATACACCTGCTTAGATTTATTGTGGGAAGACCACAGACAAACGATCAAACTTGAGATGTTTCAGGCAAACCATGCTAGTTCTTACTGTAAAAAATAAGGGACATTTCTGAGTCATTGCAGTCTTGGAATGTAATACCAAACAAATGAGAACCAGACCACAAAGAGTGGGGCCAAGTACATCATTACTGAGTGAGTAATGTGAACAACTTGCATAAACTGTGGCCGAAACTGAGTTTTTAGCAGACAACCATAACCTTTTGATTGCATCAAGAACAGTTAAAAGCTCTTTAATCTGCATGTTGTTCTTCAGGAAAGAAAAAAATCATCAATCCAATTCATAATCTCAGGACCTGTGATTCTTCAATAGGAGTTAACCCTGTTTTCTGATTTTTTTTCCTAGTTAGCATCAAAAGCAGTCATAGAGAATTAGCTGAGGACCATGCATGTTTGTTCTGTCCATCGAAAGAGGGGAAGCATGTCACAGGTAACAGGAGCCTTTCGTTTGCTTTCCAGCTCCATATAATGGACTCCTCCAAAGCTTTAGATAACAGAACAGCTTATGTTTTACTTTTGAGTAGTTGTGTGATATACTATGTTCTCATCTTTTAGGAAATAGATTTCCATTTAGGTCAAGATCATTTTTTAATTCTGATGAGTCACGTGTGCCACAGCCCCACTTCCTTGGGGGTCTTCTGGCTTCTTCAAATAAACAAAAGGCCAAAACATCTTTTTTAGAATACTCTCCCTTACCCCTTGCATCAATCCCTCTGCTTCAGCTTCCCAACCACCATGCTTAGCTTTGCCCAGCTTTTTATTTTCCTTTAGGGCACTCTGTGCTTTGGAAGCAAAATATATTAAAAGCATCTTCTGTAGCAAAGAATAAACTTTTTTCCTGCCTGGTTGCATACACCTTTGTATTCCCTAACAACCACTTGCTAAGAATTCCATAATGTATTTTGTAATTTATTTTGGCTGTCCTCAATTGTTTACTGAGTATGAATTTTACAAACATCGCATGTATTGGTGGTAATGGTGGTACTGTAGAGGGTGGTGTCTTCTCCAGGCTGCAGGGTGAGAGCCACCAATAGTGTGGTGGAACTTGCGGCTCTTTCCAAAGCCATGGCACTTGAGGCCAGCTGACATCAGCCCATGCATCTCCCTGTGCTTGTGGACTGGTTTGGTGATCCACTGGGTTCCAGGATTTCTTCTGCTAGCTTTATCAATGAGGATAACCTCAAAAAATTTACATGTGGAATCTTCACCAACCCAGTAAAAAATCAGGACTCTCAACGTCTCCCAGAGGCGTTCAGCTCTCCCGTCAGCTGCAGACTGAAGGCTTCAGGCAAACTTTAGCTATTTGGTGCCATGATGGACAGGCTTGCTGTAAGTTGAACCCTTAGGAACTGGGCGTTTGTGGTCACCACAGCAGACACAAATCCTGTATATGACACAACCTTGCTTGGCCTTGCATCCCAGCATTCTGTTTTACCAGACCAGGAGGTGCTGTGTAGAGAGCTGGCAGTATTGGCAGCAGCGGATCCTCAGAAGAAAGAGCATCAAGTCTAACTGGACTGTGTCTTCCTCCATATTTCCATATGTATTTATATGTACTCATTTTGACTCACCTGATGGCTGCTGCCAGAGGAGAGGAAGAAACATTTCTCCATATTTTGCAATTTTTATCTTTGGAAAACGTTGTATATTATTTACTACCTAAACAAAATACTTATGTTCAAAATATTGTATATATTCAGAGCACTGTTTATGTACTAGGCATCACTAGAAACTGTCTCCTAGTTGGATTTAATATTTTGGATACCACCTTCTTCTTTACTCATGTGTGAACGAGAGTGTAATTTAGCTCTATGTTGTTTGGAAAGAAATTTCCTTTAAAGCAAGAAAATTATTAATTTTCTGGAGTAGCATCTGATATGTTTTAAACTCAAATTTTTATATTCTTTGTGCTTTCCTCCATGTTCGGTAAATTTTTTTTCTACTGCTATTACAGAAACTAAGCTTTTGCTCCAGAGACCCCAGAACAGAGTCTTGACTTTAATAAGCTTGGCATTAATAAGACAATTTGTATACACATTTAAATATAATTGAATCTATTTGCTCAATATCTGAAATTGAAATGATTAAAGTCAATTATTTGTACCTGGTACCTCCTATTACCCTGTCCAATTTACCTAATATTTAAAAACTCAATCCTTGCCAATGTTAAGTCCCTTCTACTCTCAACTCCTGAAGGAGAAACAAAGAGAACTCAACATAATTTCAGCATGCATGAATGGTATCTTTTAAATTCCTTGCCTTTTCTGCTATTTGATTTTCTGCCTTACAGTTTTCCAGCTCCATCCTCACCAGTGATTGTATATTAACCTGCGATTATTTAAAACAGAGCATCTAGGTTGGCAGAATGGTTCACTGGACAACGATGAGATACCTGTTGCCAAGCCTGATGTCTTGAGTTTCTTTCCCACAGGGTGGAAGGAGAGAATGAACTCCTCAAAGTTTGTCCTCTGAACACTCCACTTTGCCTGTGGAGTATACAAGTAAGTGTACACACACAAGTTCACCTCCACTTCAATAAATAAATGTAATTTATAATTAACAGTATCCTCTTCTCTTACTGTGTTAGTAATCCCTTACTTTAAACATTGCCATAAATATATGACTTGACAGCTCAAGAGATGCAGGGCTTCAGGCTCATGGCCCCAGAGGTTTTGTTCTAGCATGATGTGGAGAGCCTGGTGGTGGACAGTAGCTCACATCATGTTGGTTAGGATTTAAAGAGAGAATTCATACATAAGCCTTTTCCTTAGCCCTCTAATCACAGCAGAGCCCTTAGCCTATGGGGTAGTATTACACATACCCAGCGATGGATTTACCAGCTACTTAATCCTCCCAGGAACAATCTCATAGACACATCCAGTGGTGTGTTTTGTCAATAATTTTGGGAATTTTCAATCCATTCAATTTCTAATCTGTATTAACCATCACAGCTGCAGCATCGGTCTTTAACACCCCTGTTAACACCACCATTCCTCTCATTTTATTTCTGGTTCTTAAACATTAATGAACACTCTTGGGGCTGCTATCCATCTGATTCACCTTTATCTTTCATTCTTCTGATCACATGTAACTTCTCTCCTTACTTGGCCTGTTTTCCATTGTCAATCAATGACCACTCTTTTTCACCCATCTTGAAAGCGTTTCACTTTCAAGTATCTTGCATTGCTATTCTCACGTTACAAATGTTTTCTATTGGCTAAGTCAAACTCCCCATCTATTTGTGCATTAGTATAGCTTGATTTGACTGTAAGAAAAGAAAAGAAAAAGAAAATAGAATCATGCTGCTAACCAAATTTTAAAGAACACTGACTTTCAGTGAAATTCTGGATTGCCTGATAATTCTATTTTGTATCCTTTTCCAGAACCAATTTTCTTTCCTTTCTTCTCTATCCAAATCTATAAACAATAGCCGCAGCACATTTTTTCTTTCAATGTTCATGTGTTCCCCTGTCCTGACTCCTAGTTGATGACTTTACTTCTTATTTCTCAGATTAAGTCTAGAAGAAATGAGAAAAGTCGATCTTATTTGCAAGTATATTTATTTACCAACAAATTGGGATCTGCTTTCTGATTAGAACATGAGAATAGTATGACTTCCAGAAAATCTGATTTATTTACTAAAAATGTTACCTCTGGAGAGTCTCCTTTCTCCACTACTTCTTTTTTGTTGTTTTTCTGTTTTGTTTTTGTTTTTGGAGACAGGGTTTCTCTGTGTAACAGCCCTACCTGTCCTGGAATTTGCTTTGTAGACCAGACTGGCCCGAAACTCACAGAGACTCTCCTACCTCTCTGCCTCTTGAGTGTTGGTACTAAAGGCATATGCTACCATTGCCCAGCTCTCCACTGTCTCATCATAAATTAGCATCTGTGTTTCAAAGCTAGTGTTTTGCTTAAAGCCTCTCATTTGTTGAAAGTCTGCTTTAAAGAGTTATCTATATTTGCTTCCAAATTTGTTTTTAACATCCATTGCAATAATAATGATGCTTTTTTTCTCCCTACTAAAATTTTTGGTTTTTTGGTCAAAGTGATCAATGATCTCTCTAGTTATACACTATTTTTCAATGCTCAACTCCAGTTTTCCTTGATTTGTCAGTGGGGTTTGGTAAAATCTTCCTGCTATTTCTTGAAGCAATCCTTTAAAGAGATTTCAGAGATTTCACACTTTCCCCTGTGTTGTATACTTACTCGGTTGTTCTCACCCAGTCTGCCTTACTACTTCCTCTTCCTTTCTTCGACCTTTTAAATCTGGTGTCTTTCAGAACTCAGTCCCTGGCCCTGGGTCTTTCTGTTTTTTCCCCTTGATGATAGTATTCATTTTTCATTTTCTGTCTTCAGCCCTGACTCCTTTTCTATGTAGCTGCCTGCTCCTTATCTCCAGCTTGGTGCTGAACAGTGAATTCACACTTAGTATACTCATTCACACACACACACACACACACACACACACACACACACACACACACACACACTCTCGATCTGCTTCTCAAAGCCTACTTCAACTTATAGCCTTCCACATTCCAGTAGATGACAGTTCCACTTGTTGAGTTGCCCAAACCAGATTAAGTCACCATTGACTTCCCCTGCCAGCAAGCCCTGTCAGCACTCCTGTCAAAATATACCCTAATTCTGACCTATTTTTACTGTAATGTTCTTCTTCCAACTCTCCAGCTTCTCATGTGGCATTGCAAAGGCTCCTGCCCACATTTGCCTATTTCTGGCCTTGTTAACGCACCCTCCAATCTCTCAACGGTAATCAAAATGATGCTTTATAAACATGTCAAAGTCAATTTCTCTACTCTTTCCAAAACCTTCAAGGTGCCTACCACACTCGGAATTAAAGCCAAACTCACTACAATGGCCCTACATTATCTACATCTGCCTTTTCTTCCACACCATTTCTACTGCTTCTTTTGGTTATTCATTCTAACTTCCCTGCAGAAGCACCTACCCCAGGGCATGAGCACCTCCTACTTTTTCTCCAGAAATATTGTTCTCCCCAAATTCTTTGGATGTTTCTGGGTCTCTATTTGCTTAATTTCTCTCTATTGCATCTATCACACAGATAATTTGTATCTTTTCTTATTTCTGATTTACCTCCATTAACAAAATTCAACCCAGACACAAAAAAGAATTTTGGGAAATTTTGCTCACTGTTGTGTCTCTGCTTGCTTGGTGCCGGACACTTTCCATGTACTAAATATGTCTTTAGACTGTCTGATTGAATGGATATGAGTTTTCTAACACTTTAGAATAGGTACATTTCAATATCCTTACAAATGATGAGATACTTAAAGATCTTTTCCTTGATGGGCTCCTGAGTATAATTATTTAATGGATGTCCTCTTTTGTAAGACTCAGCATAGATGAACCATAGAGGTCACTGTTTTTTATTCAGGTTCCCATGTGAATTGTGTATTATTGTGTCATGAAAAAAACTCTCTTGTCATTAATATAATTATGGATTTTTACAAGAACCTCGCAAATTGCCTTGTACCCAAAGGGTACTTATTAAATATTTGAGCAGTGACTGACTACAGTAATTGAATGCACTTGAAATTAATTATTTTTATCTTGATCATTTATCCTCCAGTTTGACAGCAAGACAAGGCTGTTGTAATTTGTTTTTGGTTGTTATATACAAGTGTAGTGCCCCCTGGAGATCCCACATATATGTTAATTGATGATAAAGTGGATAGTACTCTTTCTGGCATCTGTTACAGATTTTCAAAGAAATCTCCCTAGTATATTATCATAGAATTTATTAAATCTAGAAACGTTTCCAAAACATATGTTTATAGTTTTGTATTTTGAGCTGTTCCAAGAATGAATTCTCCTCACTGGTGTTCCAGCCTCCTGCCTATCTCCCCTCCAAACTATCTTACGTGTATGCTGAATTACAGTCCCTCATCACAGCTCCAACCAAGCCATTTTCCTTCTGGAACACTGATGTTGATTTCTACTGAATTCCAAATAAAGTAAAAAATTATCAACGTATACATTAAATGCCAGGGCCAGCAGCCACCCTATAACTTCTGTTCAAAATTGCATAAAGTGTTTTGTGAAATGCTTGAGTAGAATGGGATGTCAATAGTTTTCTAGTGAAAACAGAGTAATTAGAATTTAGGTGCATTTAAAAGTACCCAGTTAACATGGGATTGGCTTGATGAATTCAAATTTTTTATAGACTTTAAAATTCTAAGCATGAATACCTGAAATGTAGATTATTTTGACTATTAAGCTGTATTTTTTTAAAGAAGCAGCTATATTTTACAAAATTATGGAATTCCTTTACAGCGTAGTTTGGAATACGCAAACTACAACTTTACTCCCAGATTATTATTAACCATTAGAAGTTAGGTGAGAGTCCTACTTTCTATACTTTTTTAGTATTTCTAAGAGTACATAGAATGTACCTCTGTTTAAAATGTTTCAGTGACAATATCTATTTAACTCATCACTCTTTTTTAATATTTTGTATATGTAAACATGGAAGTCATTCCTGTACTCTCAATAAACATAGCAATACCTCATACCAGAAGTTTACTAAATGATATTAATGTAATCATTTTAAATGTCCTTTATTTTCTCCTCCATCTCCATCAAAATGATAACAGAGAATGTGATTTATTCATTATCACATATGTAATGCCAAATGCTACCTTGCAAAGGAGGCATTTTATAATTATTTGTTTATCTAAACTGAAGATAGAGGATGGAACAAATTTGGAAAAGTAGACTACATCAACTGTTTGCAAATTGCATTTCACATATACATGCATATTATGCAAGCTAAGATGGAAATATATCTGTGAAAAGGAAGAAAATTAGAATAAATAGAATCATTACTAAAAAGTATTACTTTTATCTTATGTATGACAGGTACACTTTATCTCAATAATGTATTTCATTCTTTTCTATTTTTTTTGAAAATTTCTTACATGAGTACTGCATTTATATTTTTACCTCTTCCTCCTACAACTCTCTCTCTGTTCTACCTGATTGCCTCTCAAATTCATAACATCTTCAATTATTGTTGCACACACACATATAAATACAGTCTGTTGAGTCCATTTGTTGTTGCTCATATGTATCTGTGTTTCTGGATGACTGTTTGTGATAGGCTAATCTATCTGGGGTTCTTCCCTGAAAATTGACTCTCTATCTCTCAGCAGCTGTTAATTACTTACAACTCTTCATCTAGGGTAAGACCCTATGAGATTTTCCCCATTGCTGTTGACATGTCAATGGGGTGCTATTATTTTGTGGGTATTGTTTAAGTAACCATATTTTTGAGATTTCATGGGTGCAGCTTTCCTGTCAAATAAAGAGACATTGTCTCACACAGCTGTGTGGATCCTGTGGCTCTTACAGTCTGTCTGCCCTCTCTTTTGTGATTTTTTTCCCCTGAGCCATGAGTCTTGAGGTTATTCTGTAGATCTGTAAATGTATTAATTGGTGTTACACACCTCATGTTGAGTTATAGTCTACATGTTGACCACATATGAATACTATAATGGTCTCTATCTACTATGAAAAATGGATTCTTTGACGAGTTGTGAGAGCTACACTTATCTATACAGATGAGCATTTAGAATATGGTAGAATACAGTGAGAAATTATACTGGCTCAGGGAAGTAGGTTCTTTGTTAGGGCTTATGACTTTAATAGCCTTACATGTAGTTGAATAGATGTGCAGTACCAGACATGACTCCTCCCTCTCAAATTGAGTGGGGTTTTAAGTTCAATTAAACAGCTGGTTTACCCTAAAAATAGAAGTTCCACTATTACACACTTGGGGGTATCTTGCCATGCTGGGCATTGTTGTGGCTCATAGGACTTACATCTGAATTGGACTATTGATTGTTTTTATCTCTTGGCAGTTTGAATACCATCTATTGCTACTATAAGAACTAACTCTCAGGGAGTTGGCTTCTGGGTCATTTCTAGCTCAATTTTTCCAAGTCCTGAATCCAAAGTGTATGTATAGTCAGGCATATAGTCTTAACTTTCTTTTAAAGCACACATTACATGTATTAAAAAATACTAATAATTGAAAAATTTTTGGAATATTTAAGAAGTTCTGTATGGACTGGTGCTCCTTGTAGGTTAAGAAGCTTGTGGGTTTTTATTAGCTTTGGTTGTAGTAAGCCCTAAGATGACTTGGCAGATGGCAGTGGAGAAAATCTAAAGAAATCTCTCCTTTTGATTTCCAGAGCTTTGATGAAGTTGAAAAGATGAGTGAGAGAGGGTTTCTACCTGCATTTCTTTTCTACCTATCACTGGGTGGGCAGGAGTGATTGTCAAATGCTCCAAAACTAAGAACATCCATTCTGCAATTACATTTTGCTAACATTTCTCAATATTTCTGTATTTCATAATATGGGACATTCAAAGAGAGGTTAAGTAATCTCTCATTAAGGAACTCATGATATAATTGAGTATGTAGGGTCAAACCTCACATAACTACAAAGTAACATGATAGTGGATACCTGAATTTTGAATAGTACAAAAATGTTTAAAAATGCATGAGAATTCCATCCATATGGGCTCTTCTAGGAGATCTGTGTGGAATAAAGAACATGTGAACCAGACTGTGTGTCAGATTCATTATGGAATTTTGAAGACTGAAGAGAGAATTCAGAAACACTGAAGGGACATGGGTGCATAGATAGCAAATGAGGGAATTAAAAAAAAAATACTGTAATCCAGTTCAAGTGAAGTATGTGGTTTAAGCAAGGTCGTAGTAATAAATCAGATTGGAAGATGTTTTGTATTAATAGTGATTTCAGTTTCAAGTGTTAAACTAGGTTTGCTCTTAAAAAGAATAGTATAGAATAGGAAAAAAAAAAGCAGAAGCCACTGAAGGTTCAAGAAAACATCTCATGTTAACAGTGAATACCAGAGTTTCTCTGAGAGCATGTCTGTCTTGTCTGACTTCTGAAACAGCTTGCAGGAAGAATAAATGATAAAACTAACGTTTTAATAGTAAATATATAGGACACTTAGTATAAGTATAGAGAAAAGGAAGTGGTAGATGAAAAGTGTCTTATTCTCCATGTTTGTTTGCTTTTTAATAATAGAGATGCTGATTTTATAGAAACATGACTTTAAATCTTATGTTGAGAATACAAGAATGATGATTAACCTTTTAGAGGCCTATCAATAGAAGATCTAGTGAATACAATAGATGTGAAAGGGATGAATGGGGAAGCAAATGTGAAATCAGTATAAGCTAAAAAGAAAGTTAAAATACATCACAAATCACACTGCCCTTAAAATATTAAATGTCCTTAGATATAGATTAAATTGTTTGAAAAACTTAAAAAGTCTGTGTACATTTTATGAGTCACATACAAAATATCAATGTAGAAATGTTGGAAATAAAAATATTTTTGTTTAAATAGGCATTATCCTTTCTGTCTTAGAACATGATATAACATGGCTCCTGAGTGGATAGAAGCTATCCTTGTTCTAAGTGGATAGAAGCTCAGTGAGATGTGTAGAATTTGGATGTGGCTAATCTGATGGTGTGGTGCTTTTTATTTGCAAGTTATTTATAATGAAATAATTTTTACTTAAAACATAAAATGAACTAAAGATCATCTCTGTGTTTTAGCTTGAGACTATATTGCTCTCATAATTTTTATTCATGCTAGAGCTGCTATAGGTTTCTAATTTAAACATTACCACTGCAAGATGGGATCCTTAACTTACATTATCTGTGAAATTGTATTAAGTGACAGTATACTTTAGGACTTTTGTTTTATTTTTTCTTACACATAGATAATACTAATAAGAATAATTTCATCATTATGTAGATTTAATTAAGTCATGAAAATATAACCAGTTATCAGAACTGAAAAACTTATTGAGAACCTCAAAAGAATTTTTGGTTATTTTATATGATTTATATCACTGGCTTTACTCTTAGTAAAATGGAAATGGGGAGTTTAAAAGAAATTCTTATTACTGCTTTCAAAGCAGCAATGATAAATTTACTGCACATCAATATAAAGACCTACTTAAAAACAATTTTTCAAAAACAAAAGAAAGTCATTACAAATAGTTCTGTTGGTTTGTGTTTTTGTACAACTTTACTGTGGTGGTTAATAGAGGCTGCTGGATTTTCTTGTCAATTCCTTGTCATACTGTATTTCAGTTAGTCCCAGGGAGATTCCACTGACACTCATGAAATATTCAGATTAAAAAGGGGTATATTAATATTCTGAAAAAAAGAAGTCTTGTTCTCACAGTCTCCTGAAAAGGTGTCAGTGGCCAGAAGAGTTCCCAGATGCCACTCTGAGGGTCTGCTAACATTGAAAAATATAGAAATCTTAATATGAAGAAAAAAATGTAATGTGGAAAAAATTTATGAAGAACAGAAAGGGAAAGTTTTTGTGCAGATGGCAACCCAACCATGAAGGAGGTAAAATTACAGGTTTTCACAGATTTAACACCAGAAACTTGAATTGTATGGAGTGGAATTTGACAGAATTACAGAGAATTACTTAGAACTTCATAACCATGAGAAGAGATGAGAATGTTGCCTAGCAAGGGGTTAAAAAAGCAATATGTACATTGTTTAACAACATAACTATGAAGGTTGTGCTTTTAAGTACACAGAGATATATGCAGATAAAAACAAGGCATGTGCTGTGTAGAAACAGGGAAATGACTGGAAGTATTTTGCTTTTGTACTTCAAGCTGATATGAAATCAACATATATGACTACAGTTGATTGACCTGAGTAAAAACATAAATATTGACGGTGTAGTAAGAGAATTTCAACAAATATATTATGCATAGACCACCCCCAAATTATGACTAAACTTATAATGTTCAGACTTTATGATGGTATAAAAATGATGCATATTCAGGAAGGAGTATTTAGAATTTGGAATTCTGAATCTGTTCTGCCTAACATACACAGTATGTTCCAGTTTTTGAGATGGTGGACTACAGCAGAGAGACATTGTTTCCAATTGGACACAGAATCATAAAAGTAAATACTGATAATCTTTAGCCCACAATGAAATGAACAGTTTGTATTACAAAACACATTTCATGTTAGATGACTTCAGTGAATGTTAAGAGTTACGAATATTTTTGAAGCAGATTAGGCTAACCTATGATATTGATATTCTGTAGTTTAGGTGCATACAAAATAGCTTTGACTTACGATACTTTAGTTTAAGATAGACTTATCAGAACAAACCACATTGAATTTTGAGGAGTACCTATATATAATTTATGGGTCACATTTTCGGATCACAATGCTTTAAAGTCAAATGCTAACTGCTATAGAGAAAGACAAGGTTTTCCATGCATTCAGAATTTTGGAAGTAGATTTCTCAGTAGGTTAAAAATGATCTTTGCATAATTTTAGTCCAACTATTGCTTTAAATAGTGATGTCAAGTAGTTTAATCAGTCAACTCAAGAAACTAGATGAGATTGAAGATGAGGTAGCTAATAGAAAGGAGAAAAATACTAGATGAGATTAAGAAGTAAGGGGCAAGAGAGATGGCTCAAAAGTTAAAAGTGCTTGCTGCCCTTTCAGAGCACCAGAAATCAGTTCCCAGTATCTATATTGGTTAGCCCCAAACTACCTGTACCTCAGATCCAAAGGATCAGACACATTCTTCTGATATCCTTGTATACTGTTATATATATAAAATATTATATTCACATATATACAAACATGCACATACTCATACACATTATTAAATTATAAAATAAATCCTGTTTTAAAATGAGGGCTGGAATTAAATGATAGATCGCTTGCTTAGCATTTATGAGTTTCTGGATTAATGACTTTGGCAGCAAACATGAAAAATAGATGTGAACAGAGTCAATTTTTTTCTCCTTAAATAATAAGATAAAACTCTGGCAAGACTGCAAAAATAACATAAAAAAGAAGAGACAGTTGTTATTATGAATGAAAAGGTTGAATAGAAACTTTTCATAAGGTGAATGTAATATATATATAATTTATACATAAATTTTATTGAAAGAAAAACTAAATTATTGAAAGATATAAATTACATAGTTGATAGCTGTGATCAAGACAAAATCTAAATGGATAAAACAATAAAAAGAAGATCAGTAGGTGAATCCTTTTTGTGAATTTGCTGCCAAGCTCAAATATTGTTATGGGTTAAGTTTTAGGAAAATTAAAGTTATGTTTTTCCCTCATATGATTCTTATTTTCAAGGTTAGCAAGGAAAAGGCAGCTAGCTATAGAAGTCAATTTAATCTTGATACTTAAGTAGGACAAATAAAACTATCACTTAATTTTATTTAACAAATCCCTAAATAAAATGTTAAATCCAACATTTGTTGACATGTTCACACAGTTTCATAAAAACATGAGTATGCCTTTATTATTATGATTGCCATAGTACAGATCATGTCCTATGAATATACTAGAAAGTGGTTACAAGTGAAATATTAATATAATTAACCATATTAAAAGACTTAAGGGTTAAAAATAGTCGTATCAATAGACATAGAGGTAAGAATTCAAAAAGTCCTATAATTACTCTTTGTAAAAGCTATTAATAGGAAAGAACTATTAAAGGAACACATTTGGTATTATAAAATGTTGCAGTGGTTAGAATATAGAAGTTATGCATTGTGGTGAATGAAATCTTAGATGCATTCCTATTGAACATCAGAACAACACAAGATGACAGATTTCCTGATGATATCTCCAGGACAAGGGGAAATAGTAAATAATTGAAAAATAAATAACACTGTTTTATAAGATCATCTTATAAAATTCCAATATTGCTAATGACCAAAGCTATAGAAATTACAAGAACACTGAGAAAAGTGTCCATATCCATTCACATTTTCTATTTTATATGATCACTCAGTGCTCATTGGTTTTTATTTCCTTCCTTAGGCAACATAGCAAACTATATTTCCCCAGGTTCCTCAGATTTATGAAGATCTCAAAGATAAATATTGCAATTGCTCAAAATTTGTCTCAGAAGCCAGACTTGTTTATTTCTAAATGTCAGCTGCCACATTTTACTCATTATTTCTACATTGCCTTGAAAATCAATGTCATCTCCTGTATTTGGTTCATCTCTGAGAGAGTTCTTACCTGTGAAGTGTGTTAAGCCTAAGAAAAGAAAATTTGTATGTTTTTGTGGGAACATCAATTCATGTCTAGATGAAAAACTCTAGTAAATTTCATAATGACATATTTCATGATATTCATCTAAAATGCAGCTAAAGTTTCTAAATAAAGGTGATAGCTACCCATGAATTTCTGTTAAGTGCCTTGCTTACAAGAGCTCTTATGATATGAATGAAAATTCTATTGTGAGAACAGGAAACTGTCCACATGTTTAAATGAGAGACACATGTTCACCTGTAGTAAATATAAGTGACCATGGCATAATGTAAACCATGACCAAAGTTGATTTTTAAAATATTTTCATTGATGGCATCAAATATTTCTCTTTCATACTGATTTATTTCAGTTTCAGCTTTAATAGCCTATTTCTATATTTTTAGCTTTTCAAAGGTGTTTGGTTGAACAAGGTCATTGAGAGTCCTTAGTGGTGCCACAGCAAAGTTAAAACTTACTTTCTCAACCACTGTGAAAAGGGCTATTGTCTTTCAAATACTATTATTACTCTTTGATTTTTAGTATTCTGGAGATGTGACCACTAGACAATGTACGAGCAGAATGCTAAAAATGGTCACCATAAGACTCTTGTCTCCTGGTTGTTCAAACACTAAACTAGGTAGCATTATGAAAAGCCTTTACAAATTTCATTAAGGTAATTAGTCCCAAACTCCCTGAGAGCACTGAGTGTCTTACTAAGTTCAAACAAAACAAACAAACAAACAGACAAACAAACAAACAGAAGGGTAAAAGGGAAGTGGGAAGTCAGGAATATTCCAAATGTGAGAAAGATAGATTCAATGCCTGTTGGGATAACAGATGAGGATGATGCAAAGCTGATAGCCGTGAGGGATAGACCCCAACCCTACAACTGCAAAGAACAGGTTTTTGTGAATTACCTGAATGAGCTTGGAAGCAGATCTTTTTCAGAGATTCACAGTGAGTGGCCAGCTAGTTGATAAATTAATTATATCCTTGTAGGACCCTGAGCAGAAAGGCTAAAGAAATCAACATACATTTTGACGACATCATGAGATTCTTTCCCCCCTTAACCTTATTTTTTAAAGTAGTTAAGTCCCAATAAAACTAGGAGGAAGATGTAGAGGGTTCCATTCAACCCAAAAGGTGACCTGCTCATTATCAACCTCACTCCATGTTAGTATTCTCATGCTGTGAAGGGAGTCCATGACCACAGCAACTCTTCTTAAAGACAGCGTTTAACTGAGACTTGCTTACAATTTCCATTAGTCCATTATTATCATGGGATGCATGGTGGCACTCAGGCAGACACGGTGCTGGAGAAGTAGCTGAGATTTCTACACCTGGATCTTCAGGCAACAGGAAGAAAGAGAGACACTGGATCTGGCTTGGGCTTTTGAAACATCATAGCCCACGCCCCAGTGACACACTTTCTCCAACAAGGCCACACCTATTTAAATAAGGCCATAACTCCTAATCCTTCTCAAGTAGTTTTATTTTCTAACGACTAAGTATTCAAATATATGAGCCTGTGGAGGCAATTCTCATTTAAATCATTACACCTCTCTGTCCAAGGAGTATATTTGTTCCAACTGATGGACCTGTACTGACATTCTATCACCCAAAGGCCACAGTTTTGTACATTCTATGAGTTAAACAAATTCACAATGATGTGTGTTTACCATTATATTAATATACTGTCATTATGACTCATTATTTCTCTGTGTATTACCTATTTATCTCTCTTTTCCACCTTCCAAATTATGATCAACCACTAAACTTTTTGGAAGTATCATAACTTTACTTTTTTTGGAGGGCCTGTTATTGGAATCCTTAGGCATAGAGACCCTTTAGATTGGCTTTATTTGTTTCATAATATGTATTTAAAGTCCCTCCATGCTCTTCTATTGACAGTTCATTTCTTTTTAGCAGTGACTAAGATTCCTATATATCAGTTTATGTACCCAACTACTGAGAGATTTTTTTTTTGGTTGCTTACAAATTCAGGGCATGATTAATTAATCTTTTATAAAAATCTATGAATAGTAGCATATGTGGACAACAATTTTAACTCTTTGGGATAAATACCAATGAGTTCAATTGGTGGTTTATTTGGAAGGAATATGTTTAGTTTTGTAACACACTGCCTCTTCCACTTTGCTTCTGTGAGCAATGAAAGCTGCTTGTCTTCACATCCCCTCCTACATTTGACTGTGTCAAAGTTTTGGATGTTTGTCATTCTAAAATCATGTAGTGAAATCTTGTATCTGTAAACTGTATTTCCATGACAATATGTAGTAGAGCACTTTTCAATGTGTTTCATTCCATCTTCTATAACGGTATGTCTGTTAAAGTCATTGGAACTTTAAAAATTAATTTTTCTTATTGATTAATAGCTAGTTTTTATTAAATGCTTTTTTAAATAGCTCCTTCAAACATTTTTGTTATATTTTCACTCTGATGTTATTATCTTTGGTAACACAGCATATTTTTAATTATAATAAGCTTTGGTTCATTAATTGTTTCTTCTGTTGGTTATGCATTTGGGTTTGTATTTAAAATACAGATTTAAATAACCAAGATCATTAAGTTTTACACTCACATTTCCTTCAAGTTTATTTTATGTTTAAGTCTATCATAATTTTTATGATGACTCTTATAAGAGATATAAATTCTGTTTCTACTTTGCTTTTGCATGTGGTTGCTCAATTACTCCAGCACTGATTATTGAAATGATGTGTTTTTTGCTCTATTACGTTGTAATGACTTCCTTGTCAATGATAAGTTGACTAGTTGATGTGAGTTTATTTCTAAGAACTCTATCACCCTGTACCCTTGATGTGCTCATTGATTCTGTAGCCAATTTCACTGTCTTCATTATGCAATTCCATTTCAGGATTATATTAACATGAGATTGTTAGCATCAGTTACTCCAACTGTGTTCTTTTTATTTTTAAACTGGGGTATTAGCTAATTTGTGTCTTTTGCTGATTTGTATAATTTTGATTGTGATTGTTTTTAATCTATATCCTATTTAACATCATGACAATATTGATGTTATATATATAAATGATGTAATATTTCTGCATTCATTTAGATTGTTGATTCATCTTGCTGATAAAATATTCAGCAAAGTGCTAAAGGACCATGGCCTCTGCTTTAAAAAAATTATAATTAACTTATGTGAATATGTAATTTATGGAATCAATATGTGTCATTAGATTATATGAGTATAGATTAGTTTTTCATGGAAGTTGGGAACTCAGGTACAAAAAAGAATTGGGAGTTTTTCTCTCTCTTGCTTTCAATTTTCTTTTGTTTTTGATTTTTTTTATGTCAAACATCTATTAGCTCTCCTTTTTTTTTTTTGGTTTTTCGAGACAGGGTTTCTCTGTGTAGCTTTGCGCCTGTCCTGAAACTCACTTGGTAGTCCAGGCTGGCCTCGAACTCACAGAGATCCACCTGGCTCTGCCTCCCGAGTGCTGGGATTAAAGGCGTGCGCCACCACCGCCCGGCTTAGCTCTCCTTTTTGTTTTTTGGGGCAAGCCTAGCTTTTAATGATGGAGCCATCTCTGCAGCCCTCTACTAGTTTTCTCTAAGGCTCATTTTGGTGGGCCCGTAAATTTAAAATTATTAATATACTTGATTTTTTACCTTTCCAACACTTAAGTTTGCTCATGGGGTCCTAAAATATCCCCACTGAATATATTAGCCAATCTGTAGAGTATCTCATTCCAAAGCTTCATTATGTTTTAAATTAAAAGAATTTTGAAAATTAGAAATTAGTTAACACCATTGTTAGAATAATAAACTGTAAAGAGAGAAGAAAGTCAGTAATTTTACTGAATTGATGCTATGGCATTACTCCAGGAATTTTTGTTTGAAATAAAGCTTGAATATCCATGATTTCATTATATCTAAAGGACAATAGTTGCTTTATGTTATAAAACTGTATTAACTATTTGTGAACTGTTTGGTTAAGACCCTGCCTCAATCTCTTTTGATAAAAGTACAAATGAAGAAGAAGGCATTTGTCTGTCTTGTTTGATGACAATCTCAGTAGGAAGTTGAATCAACTTGGCTGAGGCAAATGCTCATGTCACTAGTAATTAAGTGCACTGACTCTTTCAACTGTGATGAACCACCCTTGGGAGCAATTGGTATAGTTGTTTGTTAGCCTGTGGGATAACCTGTACTTTCCGAAGTTTCTGTTTTCTGTACCGCCAAAGGAAATAGGACCTGGCATGCTTGGAAACCATGTCTACTGACTCTGACCCTGTTCAATGTGAGCTCGCTGGACCCACTTTGAAGAGGGGGCCCAACTGAACAAATCCTCTTCCTTAAAAAAGGAAAGCTAATTAGGTACTAAGAAAAGTCTCATTCTTTTAAGACTGAGAGCATTCCATTTTGTTTTGTTCACAATTAAACAGTCTGAACAAGCTAATACTTTGAAACCAGAATGTCCCTTTCAAAGTAATTAGGGCTTTGTATTTATTTGAGTTATTAGAGGAAATAACTTTACAATTTATTTTCCTAACATATATTCAAATTTTAAGACAGTTATCTTGACATCAATTATTTTCTTATTAAGTAAGATTTTTTCCCTATAATTTGAACTAAAATGTAATTTAATCACTGATTAAATTAACCATTGATTAAAGTGGTTGCATATTAAAGACTTTAGAAAAATTAATAAAATTCTCTGCTTAGTGGCATAGGCATAGGAGAGCTTTTCAGAAACTATGTTATAAAAGCAGATATATAACAAGCAATTTTTAATGTTAACAGTGCTTTCTATTTCCTTCTGTTTCTCTTCGGAAGAACCTCACAGATTTTATAGGCACCTTCTTATTAAAATGCCCCTATAAGAAAAGTAAGAGCAGAAAATCAGTTACCCAATTAAAAAATAACAACTTAGGGACTAGAAAGTTTCTATCATATAAAATATATTTTTTATAGTTTCTTGACATACTTGCAGCAGTAAAAACTCTTGGTCTAGTTATAAACTTTAACCTTCTTTTCCAGGAGATGACCCAACAGAATGTGATCCAAGATTCTCACTTGACGAGTCAGTCTGTCCCTCTCGTTACAACTCGGTTTACATCTAGTTTAAAGTAGTGTCAAACTCTCCCTGGCTGACCAATCAGATATTTAAACACTGGATAGTTCTGTCTGAAAGGGATGAGAATGAAGTATATATTGTCTCTTAGCCACTTCTCTAACCAGCAATGGATTTGGTTCTAATTAGCACTGAGGTCCTCTAACTTTACACACACATCGGAGGTGCAGTGCCCAGACAGACCCAGGAGCATCATTTCTTTGATTGGTTTTTCAATTTTCTATAAATGTCTTATTGTTCCCATTTTTCTCCTTTTCTATGAAATAATGGAAGTTGCTTGCTATTATGTCTGTGGATCCATGTGACTCGTTATTGACTGAACTGAAATAAGAGTTACTTGGAGAGGTGACTTAAGTTTCAAGGACACAATTTAGAGTTCTTGTGAAGAAGTTGTCATATTGCAAACTGATGATGGTTTTAGGCATGTCACAGTAGCTTATATCTTATACTATGGCCAATTTCTGTGATACTTTAAGACAGGAGACTTGTATAATAACTATTATTGTCCTGGGTACGGCAGTGACATGCAATCCTGGAAAAGGGTTTATCCTTCTTTCTGTTCAGACGTGAGTGGTACATTTCAACAGATACAGAGACTCCTACATGACACAATTTAAGAGACTTCCCTGGATGACGCATCTCTCTTATAAGTTGTATAACAAGAAGCTGAGTTTCAGTTCACAGTTCCCACCAACACACAGAGACAATTCTGTATGATCTCTTTGTTAATCTTGATAAGGGTTTTGAGACTTGTGCCTGAGTCAATTTGAGTCACACTACAGATTATTTCCATTCATGAAATTTGTAGGCCTGTAAAGTAACTAACTGGTACTTAAATACTCATTCCTTTGTAAGACATTTGGCTTCCATCTGTGATTTTATTGGAATGCATCTTAGCCGAAGAGCTTATACAAAACTTTTTGGGTTGAATGATTGTTATGAGACTATATTCTTATAGAAAATTTCATAGTATCATAATGTCTTCCTATTCACAACATCACATTCAGCATGGTGAGTCTCCATGTGGATAGAGCCAATAGTTTACTTGCAAAATCAATAGGAAGCAACATATAGAACAAAAATTTCATTGAACTGGAAAGTCAGACTTCCCTGGGTCACTTTGAGTTTCTGATACCCATACATTAAGTGGATAAGAAAGGAATAATAGTATTATCAGAAGTGGTTACCAGACTACCAGTGGGGAAATTGGTTTCCCACAATGGCATGGTGGAATATTATATCTGTGGTACAGGAGAGCCTTTGGAGATCTCTTGAAGTCACAATGCCCTGTGATTAAGGTTAATGGGTAACTGCAATCCAACCTAGGAGGATGGCAAAGAGTCCAGATCTTTCATGATGAAAGTATGCTCAGCACCCTAGGTAAAGAATGAAGAGCTGTTGAGGTACTTTAGAGGGCAAAGGCAATAGTGAATGAGTAGTAGAGAAAGTTAGTAATAAACACCAGCTAATGCCACACCATCAGTTGCAGAAGTGAGGACTTAAATGACATGACTGCTTCTGTTCTATTTGTTAAGAGAATGTAGGTATATGTATACACATATATTAAGGAAACATTTGTGTTTCCATCCATTTCTTTGTTGTGTCATGTGACACAGACTGAGAAAACATCAGTGGCTAAGCACCGTGAATCTCTATTATCATTTTGAAGTTGTGAAACACTAAAAGACTAAGCATTCCTCAGGGGACTTTGCCACGTATTCTAAAATACATAGCATGCCAGCAGTTGTATGTGGGATGGTTGTATCATGGTAGGTGGAATTATGACATGGTTATTATTTACATTTGAAAATTAAGCATGACATAGGAGATGCGGTTGTGTCAAATTGAGAGCGTATGATTGCCAATCTTGGTTGCCAATTTGATTTAAGCTGAAATCAATCAAAACACAAGCTGCTGGGCACTCCTGTAGGGGATTTTCATGATCAGATTATCTGAGGCATGTGGACCTACCCTAAATGTGGACAGAACTTCCGGATGCTAGCCCAGATGGAAGGACACAGGAGAAGGAAACTTGCTTTCTGCCTATGTGCCTAGCTGACAAGTTCATATATTCTGTTACCATAGGATTCCTTCACTGTTCCTAGAATCAACTTCTTCAGGACTCCAATAGAGACTGAAGGCCAGCTGCTTTGTAGTATTCCTCCAAGCCTTCACTCCCAACTGGGGCTTCTGAGACATCCACCCTCATGAAATAGCAGAGATAGCCCTGTTTTACTTTTTAGACCACATCTTGTAGGCCAATTTAACACTTCTCTCTCTCTCTCTCTCTCTCTCTCTCTCTCTCTCTCTCTCTCTCTCTCTCTCTCTCTCTCTCTCTCTGTATGTGTGTGTACATATATACATCTTTCCCCCCATTCTATCAGTTCTTGTTCTCCTGCCCAGTATCTCATCATTTTAGAAGAAAGAAGAGGGAAAGATGTGAATTAGCGATTGTCCAAGGTCTCCTGTGTTTATGTCTCTTGGCCAATATCCTACACTGCCCTTACAATTTAGACCTAGAATTACTAGAATTCAAAATCCTCAGATCCCCAAATGGCAGGGACGAAATTGTCTCAAAATTGGGGTACCAGCAGTCAGCCTGGATGCTTGCCATCAGCAACCATTGCAGCCAAGCTGACACTTGGTGGCTAGTAGCCAGCTAGGAGAGTGACAGCTCTCATTTCGTTCCACTACTCAATTCTCTTCCAAGCAAACAACAAAGAAACTAAGATCAGATTCCTCCTTCAGAGGACCGACTGTGATACAAGGCAAGATTGGGGAAAGTTTTTTGTTGATTTTTGTAAGAACAGCTTTTGTCTTCACATAACAGAGGGTAGACTTTGGCAATGAGTGTCCTGATTCTCCATTTATGCACTATCAGCAGCTGTCTGCTACCAATCTTGATGAATATTTGACGAAGCAATATTCATAAACAAGGCAGGCTTCCAACATGCAAAATGCTTCTTGTTTCACAAATTCCAAACATAAATTAAATAAGAAAACTTAAAAGAGATTAAAGCTCTGGATAGTAACTCAGTTTATATTAGAAGCAGAGAATATTATAAAACTCCAGGCCAGTTCTTAATAATAAGTAAATACATTCACATACATATACACTCTTACACATACTCTCACACCAAGACCTTTCTCTTCTTTACTAAGTTCTGTGAACCACACAAATAATTTTCATATGTGTGTATGCAGTTATCAGTATCTTAATCACTTATAAGAATTTGTGTGATAGCTATATATATATATATATATATAAATCTTAAAACCTCTATGAGTAAGCATATTGCTTCTGAAAATATGCACATGCCTGTCTCAACTACAACTTCATTTATATCTAGACAATATCAATGTTCATATCAACTTCTTTATCCATCTTTATTTGTCTCTATACAAAAAATAAGGTTTGCTGAAGCAATTCTCAAATATTCTGTAATAATCAGCTTCCTATAACTGTAGCACTTACTTGAGGCAATCAGCTTAGGTAGAGGAAAGGCTTACATTAGCTCACTGTTTTTGAGGTTTTAGTTTATGATTGGTTGGCTCTTTCACTTTTTAACCTGTAACTCTGTACAGTCCAGCAAAGCCGTTCATTTCGTGGTGGAGAGGTGGAGAAAGAGAGGAGTGATTGGGGCTGGGCCCTACTATTCTCTTTAATGACGTATGCCCAGTGAACCAAAGATGCCACTTTACATCCTTCTTCAATTTCTTATCAACACTAGAAACTTCACTCTGTGAGTAAGCCTTTAAACATAAGCCTTTATGGGATAGGGGACACTTGAGGGCAAACTTTAGCAGAGTCTATTGACATGGCTATGTGTTGGCGAAACTATGCACAGTCTTTGTTTGTTTTTACAGCCCAGGAATGCAACCTTTGACCTAATCACAAATTCAGCTTATTGTCCCTCAATTTTAAATCTAAGAGAAAAAAAAAACTAGAGGGGAGTAAACATAATAAATAGATACCAATTTTTCTCTTTTTTATATTTATTTATATATTATGTATACAGTCTTTCTGCCTGAATGCTAGAAGAAGGAACTGGATCTCATTAGATGGTTGTAAACTACCATTTGGTTGCTGGGAATTGAACTCAGGACCTCTGGAAGAGCGGTCAGTGCTCTTAACCTCTGAGCCATCACTCCAGCCCTCAATTTCTCTTTTATATGTATAATTATTTTATTTTATTTTTCTGTATAGTTGGTTTGCCTGCACATATGTCTGTGCATCACACATGTGCAGAGCCTCCGGAGACTGGAAGAGAACAGATCCCTTGAGACTATAGTTACAAACAGTTGTGAGTTACCATGTGGGTGCTGGGAATTAAACCCCTGTCCTCTGAGAGAACAGCCAGTGCTATTAACTGCTGAGTCATCTCTCCAGCACCAAATTTATTAATATTATGTGTATAAGAGTTAGGCCTGAGGCCGGGCGGTGGTGGCGCACGCCTTTAATCCCAGCACTCGGGAGGCAGAGCCAGGCGGATCTCTGTGAGTTCAAGGCCAGCCTGGACTACCAAGTGAGTTCCAGGAAAGGTGCAAAGCTACACAGAGAAACCCTGTCTCGAAAAAACCAAAAAAAAAAAAAAAAAAAAAAAAAAAGAGTTAGGCCTGACTGTATATATGTGCACTGCATGTGTTGCTGTTGCCTCTGAGGTCAGAAGAAGGCAATTAATTTTTTGGAAGTGGAGTTACATATATGATCAGCCATGTGAGAGCTAGCAACCCAATCCAGGTCATCTACAAGAGCAACAAATGCTCTTAACAGCTGAGCCATCTTTCCAGACTAGTATGTGCCAGTTTCTTTTGCACAATGCATATTGAAAGCATAACAACTCAGGTCGGTACTCTGGTTTGAGCCTCTAAAGCAGTGGTTCTCAACCTTCCCCATGCTGTGGTGACCTCCAACCATACGATTATTTTTGTGTCTACTTAACTGTAGTTTTGCTACTGTTATGAATAAAATCTGTGTTTTCTGATGGTCTTAGGCAAGACCTATGAAAGGGCCATTCGATCTCCAAAGAGGTCGTGACCCACAATTTGAGCACCACTGCTCTAAAGGCTTGCCATCTCATTCAGAGTGAAGTGATGTCCTTGAATGATGTCTGTTGCTTTCTGATCATGCCTCCTCTTCCCCAGTAATCTGAACTCAAATACTAGTCTTCCTCTCAACACCTTTGTGCAGCCACTCTGACTTCCTTGCTGTCCTGAAATAGGTCAAGGCTCTTCATGTACCTGGGGCCTTTGCCTCTGCTATTTTATCAGCCTCAAATGTGCTTCTGAAGCCTGTATCCCATTTCTCTTTGGACTTAATTCCATGACAGTCTCTCTAAGAAGCCTTTGTAGATTATCAACATTTATATAACTTTTTATTCCTCTATTCCTTTTTTTAAAAAAATATATTTTCTACCTTATAACATAACTAACATCTAATGAATTTTATTTACTTTGCCAGAGAAAAATGCTGCTTTGCATTGTCCACTGCTATATCCTCTGTCTAGCCAAGTGCATATCATGTAGTAACCAAGAAGTAGAGAATCACAAATCCTTTCTCCTGTGTCTAATGTTTTATTTCTCAGGATATTTCTTACTATGCTACCATAATAATAATAAAGGCTTATTATATTTTATTTTCTGATAACTTAAGTATGTTTGTTCTTTTATTTAAAATCTATCAGTATGGATTACCAAGGGTTATTCATCAGTTTATGCTTCCTTGCACTTTTACTATTGGCCTGCCCTTCATCCCCTTATTCCTTCCTTCCTTCCTTTCTTCCTTCTTTCCTTCCTCCCTCCTTTCCTTTCTTTTTGTATTTATTTCTTTCTTATTTATTTATTTATTTATTTATTTATTTATTTTTATCTTTTTACATCCTGGTTGCAGTTTTCTCTCCCTCCTCTTCTTCCAGTCCCTTTCCTTTCCCTTCTCTATCATCCCACCCATCCACTCCTCTCTTTCTCTTCAGAAAAGGGTAGGCCTCCCATGGACTTCAACCAGCCATGATATGTCAAATTGCAGTGAGACTAGGCACCTGCTCTCCTATTAAGGCTGGACAAGGCAATCCAGTGGGATGAAAAAGTCCCAGTAGCAAGCAACAGAGTTAGAGACAGCATCTGCTCCCAATGCTAGGAGTCACACAAGAAGACCAAACTACACAAGTAACATGTATGCAGAGTGGCCATTTATTTCTAAAAAAAAAAAAAAACATGGTCTAGTTCTGGCTTAAGTGAGCCAGTTTTCTTTATGAAGATTACATAATCATTTTCAATATGCCAAAGTGGTCACTTCAAAAGTTGGGGTTAAATTATGGACCATTTCCCTAACTCCTTTGAACCTAGAAGTTTTCATCATAGCAATACAGTTAGGACACAAAGATCTTTAGAACAATTTTCTTCTGTTTATGTTCTAGATCTTTATAGTGTTTTTATGAAAAAGGAAACTTGTTTGGGGAAGGGGGTGGAACACAAATTTAAAAAAATGTAAGATTCAGAAACTATAAAAGTTGTTCCAGTTTATTAATGATAAGTTGTGTGATATAATTTGTATCATTTCATATACATTGAAATTAAAAAATAAACACACACACACACACACACACACACACACACACACACACACACACACGAATATCCGGAATAACTAAGTGCTTCCATCAACCTCGAATTTGTGACTACTTCATGTTAATTCTTTTCTTCTTTCATAGTGCTTTGTGTTTATTCTTTTTGTTTTTGTTTTTAATTCTTTGAGATTATTATAAACCATTTCCCCTTTCCTTTCTTCCCTGGAAACCCTCCAATGTATATATCAATTCTTTATACACCATGAATGCAACTTCTCATACTCCTAAACTCCTCCGAGCCATAAATCATTTTGAAGGATTCCCTTGTAGTATAATGCAAACCAAGTTATAATATACATCTGAGCAATTCATATTTATAAGACACTAATAATAACCAGAGATCAAATATACATTTGAAAGGAAATTGAACATTCATTTCAAACCAAGAAGAGTCAAAGTAAACAACATAATATAGTCTTCTAAAAGGATGAGAAGAATCACAAACATCTATTCTATTCAGATAGGTTTCTAGTGATGGACCAAGAAGCAAAAATCTAGCTTGGTGAAATAATGAGGTTAGTTAGGATTACTTAAATAAGCATGGGAAGCTTATGGGTGACTGTGCCACCGAAGAACAAAATCTCCTCCAGCAACTGTTAAGTATCTCTCTCTCTCTCTCTCTCTCTCTCTCTCTCTTTCATCTATCTATATGCATATCTATATCTATCTATCATCTATCTATCTATCTATCTATCTATCTATCTATCTATCTATCTATCTATCTATCTATCTATATCTATATACACACACATAAATCCTTAGAAAGAGGTAGGGCTTTGGAACCCCACCCCTCTTCTATAAATCTTATGGAGGAGCAGGGCTGACCTCACGCCAGCATCTTTGAGGTGCAAGGCTTCTCCCCTAGTAACCATTAATGGTCTGTAAATTAATGGAGAGGGATATGGCCTCATGAACCCCTCTGTATCTCCACAACAGAATTTTAATGATCCCAGTTTTGTGAATGTTTCCTTTTTTGGTTAATTTAAGCTGCTGTTCAACAGGATAAAGATGGTGTCATGACCAGAGGACAGACTTCTATACCAAGACCCGAAAGAGGACAATTATTGTGCATTCATAAGAAAAAAATTAACAGGTAGAAACAAACCAAAACTTGCATTGTGAGATTGAGTGAAGATTTAACTTTTGGGAAACTGGGCATGAAGTTCTCTTGGTTACAAAGGAGTTGACTTCCTCTATCACCATCTCTCAGGTAGACAAGTCATCGGTTTGTGACTACACTGAGAAAGATACTGGGGGAAAGCAGATGTGGGTACCTGGGAAAGGGACTTTCTTTTCCATGCAGCTAAGTGAGGTAGTCTCATAATTCCAGTCAATCTTGGTGGGCTAGCAAGGTGGCTCTGGTTAGTAGTACAAGGAAGAAGTCAAAACCATTAGGAGTCTCTGAGAGAGAGTAGGTCCCAGTGCATCACTGGTAGTTAGATAAGGACTATTTCCACCTAAAGAGGGCTCTTTGGCCTAGGGTTCCTCCCTTTTATTTTCAAAGGCAGTCATGGGTGTTCAAATCCTCCTAGATTATCTACTGCCTCTTCTGTGGCATCTGTTACTTTTAGTATGGAAAGCACTCGGTTGAGATTGAAAAGGTAACAAAGGCTTCATAAAAATTGTTTACACTCTGTGGAAGGAATTGTGTGTGTGTGTGTGTGTGTGTGTGTGTGTGTGTGTGTGTGTGTGTGTTGCTTATGTTAAGTACACACATCAATCATCAGACATGTATCCTACGGGGATATACACAATTAAATCCTAATTAAGTAGTAGAATAAAATCTTTAGTTTTTAAACATTCTGGAAAAAACTGTGAAAGGTTTTACAGTGTTGGTAATGAGAACAAGGTTTGATGTCTTAAATTAGGAAAAAAAATCCACATTCTAAATAACCTTTGCCTTTGAAGCTCTCCGAGAATTATAGCCAAAGACTATAAATGCTCTAGCATCTGTCTCTGAAATCACCTTTTATACTAAATGTTTTTTTCTGAAATCAAGTCCAAAACATGCTCTTTACAAAACTGTAAAATAGTATATTTTAGCCTAATAAGTACAAAGTAATTTGATACTGCAGTAACATAGAATTAACACAGGATTAGCAATAAAGTTTGTATGTCTGTATTTATAACATTTTATTTATTTCAAGACAGACTTCTCATTCACACTGAGCCTCTATGAGGCTGGGTGATGTCTTACAACTTCTTTAATACAAGAAATATCTGTGATGTGATGAAGTTTTCATTGCCTTTACATTAAGATCTGGAGAAAATGGGTGTCAGTAACTGAGAAGTGAATCCTTGAGATAGCATTGGCTGTATTTAGAAGCAACTAATGATCAATCATCTTTATTGACAGAAAACACATTTTCATCCAAAGCACTTTTATTTCTTTTTCTATGCAGCAGGTGAACACATTCTGTAAGTTTTTTATAGTTTTTACTAGCTTTCTTTTTTTATTTTTGAGATTATAATTATGTTTCCATTTTTTTCTTTTGCTTTTTGAGATTATAACATAACCACAACATTTCTCTCTTCCCTTAACATTTACACCTAAGGCTCAGGGACCATTGCTGAAGAGGGGGTGGAACAAGCCCGAAGATCATAGGGTTTCCTGAGAGACTGTGTTTTCTAGTAAAAATGCTTTTCTTGATAACTGATCATTATGGTGGGAAGCAGATAGCCATGGTGCTATAGCGATAGCTGAGGGCTTTGCACTCTGATCCACAGGCAGGAAAGAGAGATTGGGCCTGTACTGGGATTTTAACAGCTCAAGCCCATCCTCAGTGACACACCTCTTTCAACAGGGCTCCATCTACTCCAATAAGGCTAAGTGTCCTAATCCTCCTCTAACAGCTCCACTAACTAGGCACCCCTTATTCAATCACAAAAGCCCATGGAGGCCATTCTCATTCCACCCACCACCACAGTCGCTACACAAATGGCCCTTTGCTATGGTTTGGATCATGTCTTTGTCTTTTCTTCCACTCGATTCATGTGTGGAAGGTCTAACGTCTAAACTTCAGTACCCTGGAACGCCATCTTATTTAGGACTACAGCTGTAGGAAGAATGAGTTAAAGAGGTAGTCAAGTCAGGCTGTGAGCCCTTGCTCACATGGCCATGTGTAAGATACTGGCTTCTATCCCCTACCCTGCAAAAATAAAATAACAAAAGGAAAAGACAGGAGGAAATGAAAAGAGATGGGAGTAGGACATACATTCAACCCAATGTGTCTAATGTCTTCATAAAGGAGGAGATTTTGTGCAGACACATGAACAAGGGAGTGTCAGACCCGATTAGAGCTGTGCTGTGTGATCCGGAGAATTGCCAGAAGTTGGAAGAGAAGCCAGGAAAGCCTTGCCTAGGGCTGTCAGAAGGGACAAGGATCGGAAAACACATTTTACCGTCCAGAATAAGTCTTTTGTTGCTAACCATCCTGTTTATGGTTTCATTGTGGTGGCCAAAGCAAGTGAACACCCTCTCTCTCTCTACTTCATGAGATGGCATCATAATGTGAAATCACTTTACAACAAATTTTTTCATGCTTAATTTAAAAAATTGAATGGATTATTACCTCCTTTCAAAGAAAGATTTTCGGCTTCTGTTGGTGTCCTATATTCTTGAGTACATCAAATTCCTGAGATTCCCTACCCTAGAGTTATCATTACTGATACTATATCTTGCTATAAATATTGTGGAGAATTTATGGCACAAACTGCCTTTAGCTGAAGAGAAAAGTTGTCATATGCCTTAGGCTGTCTTTTTGACATTTTTTAAAAAAGAATGTAACTTATTATTTGAAAAGGCCACATAAGGTGCTATAAGATGGTTCCATAGTCATGAGTTCTTGAGGGCTCTGGTTCAGTTCTCTGCAGCTATAATGTGGCTCACAACCATGTGTAACTCCAGTTTCAGGAAATCTGATGCTCTGTTCTGGCCTCCATGGACATCAGGCATGCAATTGGTACACATACATGCACATACATACATATATACAAGCAGGCAAGCCACTCATACATGTAAAGTAAAAATAAGTAATTATTAAAAACAAAAAACAAAAAAGAAAAACATATTATAAAATGTTTCTGTCCGATAGGGCAGCCTCCCCTGGCCCCCAACTACCTCTCACTGCAATATATAATATACTATGAAGGATTTAAAGTGAGAACAAAACACAACATGAAATAGGAGCCAACAATGAGCAAAACGTTTGACATTTCCGTGGCATCATTGTCTAGTCACCTTACAGAATGCTTCTCAACATCAAGTCACAACTTGTATTGGGAAGAAAGTAATTTCATTTGACTCAAATGACATTGATTTTTCCCTTTACAATTCTTCTCAGACATACCTATTCCCTTCTCTTTGTTGAGCAATTGCCATGGGTCTTGACCTCACAGTGAGTTTACTGTGTATAGCACTGTCATATGTAAAGACCAGTTTCATATTGACTTCAGTTTGCTCATTATAGTGCTATACATTCTTAATTTTAGAGAATTAAAAAGGAATAGTATCCTATTCAATCAAATCAGCCTATTTCTCACCAAGCCTCCCTATGGACTTTCTTATCCTAGCTCAAACTTGACCTTACTTCTACCTCAGTGCCTGTCCTCAAGCTATTTTGCTTGCCCCCAAATGCCAGTGATCTTCCACTTCAGTTATATTAAACTGTACTGATATCTCACAACATCCTTCATGATCTGACTACGACTATCTCAATTCTGTCTCCTCTTACTTCCTTCCCTTCCTTCTCTGCTGCAAGCATGTCGCCCTCTTTGCCCCTGTTTCAACTCTAATTCTATTGGCTGTCCTTTCACTCTCTGTACTCTTCTGTTAGTCTGATGGTATTGCAACTCCTTCACTTACATTTTGTCTTTGTTCAAAATGAATTCCTCAGTCTTTTAGAAGCAGCCTGCATGGACTTCCATATTTTTATTCTCCTTTCGCTATATATTAGTCACGTTATTCATGATAAAAATACCCCGACCAGAACAAGTTAAAGAAGGGTTTGTTGTGACTCACAGTTCAAAAGCACAGTTCATCTTAGTATGGAAGTGGCCTTGGTAGGCTCAAAGTACCTGGTCGCCTTGCATCCGTTGTCCAGAAGCAGAGGGTAGTGAATGCTTATACTCTTCTCCCTTGTTTTTTTACAGTGTCTTGGAGCTCATCCCAGAGAAAGATGCCACCCACAGTGGGCAGGTCTTATTACTTCAATTATCATGAGCTAATCCATCACTGGTTTGTCTAGAGGCCCATTTCCCAAGCACATCTCATCAGTTAATAATTGGAATTAACCATCTCATTCTATCTACCTTTTCTCATTCTATACTTCCTTTCTGTAAAATTTTGTGGTTGTTTGGTTTATTATGTCTTTTTATCACTTATTTGCCTACATTAGGAATAAGTCCTAACATTCAAAAAATCTTTTATTAAGTAAAGATGAAATATTTTGACCTCTGTCTTTTTGACTTCTCTGTTTTCTAATTGGCTTTGAGAGGCAGGAAAAGTGATGCTGTTCATTGACCTTATTGATTGTCAATAAGACTCTTAAGTGAAGCACACAAAAAAACCACACACAGAATATAAACAAAACAGACAAATGTTAAAAGGGTGAAGTAAGTATGAATGATGGTGAAAGTAATGTATCTAGGGGAGGATTTCCTAAGTAAACTGAAATGTTGACTAACATAAAGTCAATCTAGGACAAAGAGACACAAAATAAAGAAACAACAACAACAACAACAACAACAACACACACACACACACACACACACAAATACATCTATGCATACAAGGTAAATATCCTCAAAGATATGATGATATTTTCTACGAGAAATTTTGATTTGCTGAATTGGTATGGATGGGAAGAAACAGAAATATTGTACATGAAGAACTATGAATAATTTTAAGTTAATAAATAAGATTAACAAATATATACATGGACAGAAAACTCAGGCAGCGGAATGTTACAGTACAGGAGATAGGTAGAAAGATCTGAGAATTTACTGGTGACAAATTTCTATGCATAGGACAGGAGGTGGTGTGGGGAGGGTGACACCTCAGACATTCAGACCATTTGATTGGTTTAATGATTTTAAATCAGTATAGGAGAAAGCTAGATGATATTAATACATAGTGGAATGATAAGACTGAAGGTTTAAGACCTCTAGAACTGGGTCACTAGAAATAAGAGGCCTATGGGTAGGTATCATAGTAGGCATGATATTCTAGGGTAGATATGCTGGAAAAAAATTTAAATCTAGGGGAAAACAGCCTTTTGTAGTAGGAAAGCATTTTCCTCAAGGGGAAAATAATAGTTCTTTTATTTTTTCAAATTTCCCGTTTGAAGATGATAAACAATAGTTGGCGAGGTGATAGAACTCTTTTCTTGACTAAGAAAATTATCAGAATTCTAGATTGACATGGATATGATAACCCTTCCATGCCAATGTAGGCAAGAAAAGAAAACAAGATGTCATATTTCCATATTCCATGAAAAGTACAGAGTATCATGGTGTAATTTAAATGTAAAGATGTGGTGATATATTGTTCCCCAATGTATTGTGAACCCTAATAAAGCTTATCTGAGGATCAGAGGAAAAATCCAGTCACTATAGAAAAATAGAAGTCAGGCAATGGTAGCACACGCCTTTAATCCTATTACTCGGGAAGCAGAGATCCATCCAGATCTCTGTGAGTTCAAGTCCATACTGGGGAACAGAGCCAGGCAAGGTGACACATGTCTTTAATCTCAGAACTAACCATAGAAGTCTGGAGGTCTGTACAGACAGACAGGAAGTGATGTAACAGAAAGGCATATAGGTGTGGTTATACAGGAAGTAAGTCTCTTTGGTGGACAATTTCCAAGTGGTAAGAACATAGCTGGCTTCTTTCTGCTTTTCTGATCTCTCTGTTTTTACCCAATATCTGACTCCAGGTTTTTTTTTTTTTTTAATAAGACCATTTAGCAATTCATCTTACATAAAGATCTGTGAGAGACTACTCTAGCAGGTTAAAGTACACAACTCAAAGAAAATGTGAGAGAAAGCAGGCATTGGTGAAGTAAGAGTGAATTTGGCAACTGAGGGGGAAAGGAAATGAAATGGAGGAAGGCACATATAGAGAGGAAATTCAAATTCACACTGCAGCCTGCCTGTGTTTTATTGAGTAAAGCTGTCACATTGCCAAGTCAGAAAATCATTTATATACCTTATAGAATCTAATGACTTCTTGCCAAAGTAATAGTGAGCTTATTTTAATGTTCTCTCTGGGACTATCAACCACTTGGCCATATTGGCTTTATGATCACTTTATAACTAATAGTATTTCAAAAGAGTTTACTTTTGTCAGCTAAGAATAATAATATCATTTTTAGAACAATGTGTGACATTCATCCACTGGTTTGGTTGGCTTTTGCTTTGGTTAGTCACATTTGCCTTTTCAGGAATTTATTTAATTTCTTTTATATGCAATTTCTTCAAAGTAGTAAATTAAGTAAGCTTGAATCTTTTTTCCCATTTAAAAGAATTGTTTATACACCAAGAGGTTCAATCTCAGAGTGAAAAGTCTACTAACCTTTTAGTGACTCTGCTATGTTAACACCAAAGCATTTGCCACGTTAATCACTATGGTTTTTAGGACAAAACCTTGAAACTTCATTGATCTCAACTGTTGCCTTTGAAATAGCTGGGTAAAACAAATGCATAGTCTTTTAGGCTCATATTTATATTTTGATGGGACTTGCTCCAGTCAACTATAATTATTCCCAATTATTCTTTATATGAATATTGCAAGGTTATCCCATGTTACAGTGTTTGTGTGGATGTGTATCTTCATGTGTATATAGATACATATGCAAGTATATGCACATACATATGAGGTCAGAGGTTAACTTTGGATGTCTTTCCTCAAATACCACACACATTTTCTTAGGACAAGGTCTCTCATTGGCCTAAGACTTTCCAAACAGGCTATGATGGCAGGTCAAACCCCAAAGATCTGGCTGTCTCCACCTCCTTGGCACTGGATAACAACTGCACATCACCACCCTGTAGCTGGAGTTTTCTCCAGTCCCACTTGGGCCTGCAGACGCTCAGACCCAAATAAACACACAGAGACTTATATTAATTAAAACCATATGGCCTAATGGCTCAGGCTTCTTGTTAGCTAGATCTGACATCTTAAATTAACCCATTTCTATAAATCTATACCTTGCCACGTGGCTCGTGGCTTACTGGTATCTTTACATCTTGCTTCTCCTGGTGGCAGCAGCTGGCAGTGTCTCCTGACTCAGCCTTCCTGTTCCCAGAATCTCCTCTCTTCTTGTCCCAACTATACTATACTTCCTGCCTGGCTACTGGCCAATCAGAGTTTTATTTATCAACCAAATCAGAGCAACATGTTCACAGCATACAGAGCAATATCCACAGCGATATCCTTGATTTTTTGTGGGGGTCGTAGTGATTGAACTCAGGACCTCATTCCTATAAGGTAAGCGCTTTCCCAACAAAACCATCTCCCCACATCTCAGAATTTTAAAAGAATGACAGCTGCAGTGGGTGAAATATTATCATTTGTGTAGTCATCACAAAATTCTCTAAAAGGAAGATGCTAAGATACTTTCATCCAGTTCTTTTTAACAATAATTGCCCTTAGCACTACTGTCTTCTCAGTTCTTCCTAAGCTCTGCTTGCAGAGTTCAACTTTTTTTTTTTTTAATTTTAGAGTCCTCAAGACTTCTCTTAAAAGCAGCATGGTCAGGTTCTTGACAGCAACACCCCACTTTCTGGTACTAACTTCTGTATTAGTTACTTATCTGTTGCTGTGACAAAACACAACAAAGGCAATTGATGGAAGGATTCATTTGGGTTCAAGGTTTTAGATGGATGAATCCATCATGGCTGATTGCAAGCCTGGCAACAAATGATAGACACAGCAACTGGATACAAGAAAGCCGAGAGTTCACATCTTCTTCTTCCTCCAGCAAGGTTGCACTTTCTACAACTCTTGACCCGAGTCTCCATATGCAGACAAGTTAACCACCATCAGCCACCCATCACAATAATGAAATCAATTGTAGTGCTTAAACCATTTAAGGAGCATCATATAATAATCAATAAGCAATTACTTCCCTTTGGTTAAACAAGTTTGGGGATCAATGGCTATGATGTACTTTAAAACCTGTAAAGCTCACTGCCTTAGTATGGCACCCGTATGAACATCTTTTATGACTCAATTTGAGAAAAAACAACATGGTCCCAAAAGAATATAGTTAAGGTACTTTGTATGAACCTCAAGCAAGTCAAGTAGCTGGTTCAAAGACACGCTGCTGGTTTATGCCAGTACCTTGTACAGTCTGTACATCTCCCAACTGATAATAATTGAAAATAAAAATTATTGATTGGTATAAGGGTATTATGATGCATCACCATAAATGAGTACTTTATAATCTACTTTTTAATTTCCAAATTCCTGATGTGTTCCAGTGATACCACATCACAAACAGTGAAAAAAATTATTCCCAATCCCTACACCATCAGAATAAAGTAGAAGTATTCCTTGCTCTTATCTATATTTAATATTTACTGAGGTCCAAAAGTTTCAAAGACTCCTGGTTCCGCCACACCACTCTCAGTCCCTCTGCTGCCTCATACATTCCTGCAGATAAGCCTGGGGAATATTGAATATTGCCTTCAGGGATTTCTGATAGTTTATAGGACAGTCATGAACACAGAGTATCACTCTACTTCATAGATGTAAGTAGAGTTATATGATTATATTCCTCTCAACTATTTTTTTTTCTGAGGAATGAGCTGAGATCACTTGAGTCTTAATTTCCAGACTGTGTTGTTGAGAACTATGTTTCATTGTAACCACTAGTACTTTATCATGAACTGATTATGTAGAAAGACGAGTTGATAGTTTCTTCATGGAGGAGATAGGAAAGAACATCTATCTTGCTAAGCCAAGCTCACCTGAAAAGACCTAAAAGCATGGATCTCAGGTATCAGGTATCATTCACTTCCCTCATATTAAAATTACATAAGCCTCAGTTTCTGAACTTTTAGTTTCCTGTTACATAGGATTCAGAAAAAATTTTGAGTTGGAACAATTATAGTCATTTAAAAATATCTTTATTATTTCTTGAGATTTATAGTATACTTGAATCATTTCCTCCACCCCCTGAGCCCATGTTTTGTTGTATGGCTTTATATTGATTGATATTTTGCCAATTTTATACATGTGTACAATGTACTCTGATTATCATTGCCTCATGTCACTCCCATCTCTATCGATCCCTATTCACTGATCTCTTTCCAAGATTCCTGGATCTCAATTCTGTTTCATGACCCATTTAGTTCAATCGAGGCTGTCTGTGGGACCACTGACTAGACCAGAGCTATACATGGAAGCTTTGTTGTCATCAGCGGGCAGACAACTGCAGGCAACGGTTCTTTCTCTCTCTCAATCTACCATAGCAAATAGTCCACCCCTGAGCCCTTCCTCCATCCATGTTTGATTGCTGTTGGAACCATTCTTAGGCATACTCCATGCAGGCATCTGCAGTGGTTGAAAATTCATGACTGTTTCTTGCCCAGATGATGTCATTTCATAACCCTTCTCCTTCTCTTGTTTCTACAGGTGCTCCAAGTTTAACATTTCAAATCAGAAAAGTGAAACTAGAATCCACATATGAGGGGGAACATTCAGTGCTGTATTGGTTTGCTGTGTGAGGGCAACCTCACTCAATATAACTTATTTCAGTCCCATCCATTTACCTGCAAACTTTATAATTTCAGTTTTTTTAATTGCTAAATAGAATTCCATCATATTTAAAATGTGTCACATTTTCATTATCTACTTATCAGTTCATGGATATTGTGAACTCATTGACAATGTACATAGATGAGAACATTTTTCTGCAGTAGGATAAATAGTCCTTTATATGCCCAAGAGTGAGCGAGTGGGCCATGCATTACTATTGAGTCCTTTTGTGTCTATGTTCATGAGAGATACATTGGTCTTCACCTTCATTGTTTTTTTGCTCTATCTTTGTCTGATTTTGGTACTACAGTAATGCTTGCTTCATAGGAGACTGGGAGTATTACTTCCATTTCTAGTTTGCGCAACAGTTGAGTAACAATTTGTTATAGTTTTGCTTTAAAGGTCTGGTAGAAATTGACCGTGGCTCCATCTGAACTTTTTTTTTTTAATTACTACTTCAATCTCCTGTTTTTGCAATAGGTCTATTTACTTTATTAATCCATGCTATTTCTAATTATTTTGAATGTGGGCACTTAGAACTATATATTTTCCTCTTAGGACTGCTTTCATTGAATCTCAGAGGTTTTGGTGTGATGTATTTCATTTTCATTTAATTCCAAGAATTTTAAAACTTCCTTATTGGTTTCTTCAATGGCCCATTTAAATACAAAGTGGTTTAATATCCATGAGTTTGTGCATTTTTCTGGAATTTCTTTTGGTTTAACCACATTTCATTGTGGTCAAACAGAATGCATGAAGTTATTTCAATTTTCTTAAATTTGTTGAAATTTTCTTTGTGTCACAATGTGTGATCTATTTTACAGAAACATCTATGTGCTGCTGAGAAGAATGTATATTAGGGTAAAATATTCTTTATATGTCAGTTATATCCATTTGGTAGATGATATCATTTATTGCTAATATTTCTTTATTTTCGCCTGTATAACTTATCTATTAGTGAAAATGAAGTATTGAAGTCACTTGGTATTATTATGTTAGTGTTAATCTGTGGCTTCATGAGTACTATTGTCTGTTCTTTGAAATTGAGTGTACCCAGGTTTCAGGTACATATATTTAGAATGTCAATGTCTTCTTAGTAGATTGTTCCCTTGATCATAATGAAGTGACCTTCTTTACCTGTTTTGACTAATTGGATTGCAAGTATAATTTGTCAGATACCCACTTGCTTCCTGGTTCTACTTGCTTGGAATAATTTTTTCATCACCTTACCCTAAAGTAATGTCTAATCCTGAAGGTGAGATGTGTTTGCTATAGATAGCAAAAGGATGGATCCAATGGGTTAACCTTTATTTTTTAAGAGGGAAAATAAAGCAACTAACATTCAATTATTATTGAAAAGTGTTTTAATTGCTTTCCTATGGTTGATTTTGTGGGGTTTGTCTTATTATATAACTACTATCCAAGCTCCATTTATTTTCTCCCTGTCATCTCTGGGGTATGCTTATCATTTCTTTCATTTTGAAGCGTTCTTTCCAGTGTTCTTTGTAGTGCTTGTTTGTTGGCTATAAAACCCTTTGTCCTGTTTTTTGTCACGGAACATTTTCCTTTCTCTTTCAACTATGACAGTCAGTTTTGTCAGGTAAAGTATTCAGGGTTGACCTCTGTGTTATTTCTCTCTTTCTCTCTCTCTCTCTCTCTCTCTCTCTCTCTCTCTCTCTCTCTCTCTCTCTCTCTGTCTCTCTCTGTCTCTGTCTCTGTCTCTGTCTCTGTCTCTCTCTGTCTCTCTCTCTCTCTCTCTCTCTCTCTCTCTCTCTCTCTCTCTCTCTCTCTGTTTTTTTGAGACAGGGTTTCTCTGTGTAGCTTTGCACCTTTCCTGGAACTCACTCTGTAGCCCAGGCTGGCCTCGAACTCACAGAGATCCACCTGCCTCTGCCTCCCGAGTGCTGGGATTAAAGGCGTGCACCACTACCGCCCGGCCTGACCTCTGTGTTATTTCAAAACTTAAATCACTTTGCTCTAACTCTTCTGCCTTTTAAAGCTTCCATTGAAAAATCATCTGTTATTCTGACGGTGACTCTATATGTAACTTGGATTTACTGTCTTACAGTTTTCAGGACCTGTTCTCTGTTCTGTGTATTTAGGATTCTTTAAAAAAAAATTCAGTTTTATGTGCATGAATGTTTTGTTTGCACATATGGTTGTACATCAGGTGTGTGCTTGGTACCTGAAGAGGCCAGAAGAGGGCACTGGATCTTTTGGGAATGGAATTACAGACACTTGTGAGCTGTCATATGAGTGCTGCGAATTGAACTTGGGTCATCTGGAAATGGTCTTAACCCTTTAGTTACCTCTCCAGTCCCAGGGTTTTTAACTGTAATATAAAATAAGGAGATTTTCTTTCTTTCTTTTTTTTTTTTAAATTGGCCATTCAGTTCTTTATTAGACCATCAGATGTTTTAGACAAACACAGTATCACAGCTTCACAGAGTTAAACAAATGCAGCATAAACAAAAGTAACACACCTTAAAACTTAAAATAATATTCTACAACAGAAAAAGAACAAAAGAAAAGAAATCCTGCATTGTTACAGGGTTTTACACAATGTTGAATGCTTTCTATATTCTTGGAGGAGGTCTAGCTGGCTGGCATGGATTCTCCCATGAAATTTGGTTACTACATTGTAACTTGGCTTTTTTTTTTTTTAATGCTGAATGCTGTTTATTGAAGGAGGGAAGAGGTCTTAAATACAGGCTTACAGCACAATAGGAGAACCCTGGAGGGCAGAAGTTCACCACCGATGTTTTACAATCTTGCATCTAAGCTGTTAATGCCCAATATGCAGGATACACAGATAAGGAACTTCCCTTAAGCATTCAGGAGGGTGGAACCCAGCAGGGAATTAGCATAGGGAGGATATCAAGGTCAAGGGCAGCAAGCAAGGCAACAGTTACCCAAAATGGGGGTCAGGGACCTACAGGTCTCCCCTTTTACTAAAAAATGAGCTTCTGACTTAGGTTGCGTGCGACATCAGCAGGTCACCTTACCCATCATGGAGACACCTGCCCAGGCCACACAGGCGCTCTGTCTTAGGTTAGTGAGCGTCCCCCAGGTTTTACTTGTCTCTGAATACTCATTATCATACAGGCTCAATCGTGTGTGAGCTGCAGAGTTAATTGCTGCCAAAGATCTCAAAGTGGTGCTGGGCTTGCAATCTGTGTGTTTGACACAGAAAAGACCAACAGAAGTCCTAACCCACCCATAGCCAGTAGGCTAAAGGCAGCTGAGCCATTGCCTTTCTTAACGAGCCTTACTGCAAATTGAAGTCCTTGTAAGATATATTCCAAAAGCAGATGGAACTTGAGTTTTCCTCAATGTAGTCCTATTTGGTGTTCTGTGTGCCTCTTGTTCATGGATGGGCACTACTATTCCCAGATTTGGGAAACTTTCTTTTATGAGTTCACTAAAAATATATTCTGTACCATTTATTTATTTATTTATTTGTTAATTTATTTACTTGTTTATTTATTTTTATGATTTTTTTATTAAGAGATTTTCTATTCATTTTACATACCAACCACAGATTCCCCTGTCCTTCCTCCTCCTGCACCCCCGGCCTTCTCCCCAAACCCACATCCCATCCTACCTCCTCCAAGGCAAGGTCTCCCATGGGGAGTCAGCAGAGCCTGGTACATTCAGTTGAGGCAGGTCCAAGCCCCCACTTCCTGTACCAAGGCTGTGCAAAGTGTCCCACCATAGGTACTAGGTTCCAAAAAGCCAGCTCATACAATAGGGACAGGTCCTGGTCCCACTGCCTGGGAGGCCCCTAAACAGTTCAAGCTAAACAACTGTCTTGCCTATCCAGAGGGTCCAAGTCACGTACCATGAGGGCTCCTCAGCTATTGGTCCACAGGTCATGTGTTTCCACTAGTTTGGCTAGTTGTCTCTGCACTCTTTCCAGTCATGGTCTCTATATCTCTTGCTCACAGCATCTCTCCTCTTCCCCATCGACTGGACTCCTGGAGCTCCACCTGGGACCTGGCTGTGGATCTCTGCATCTGTCTCCATCAGTCACTGGATGAGGGCTCCATGATGACAGTCAGGGTATTCAGCCATCCAATCACCAAAGTATGCCAGCTCAGGCACCCTTTCATCCACTGCCAGCAGTCTACGGTGGAGTCATCCCTGTGGATTCCTGGGAATGCCTCCAGCACTCTGTTTCTCCCTATATTCATGGTGTCTTCATTTATCATGGTATCTCTTTCCTTGCTCTACCAGTCTGTTCCTGTTGCAGTTCGAACATCCTCCTCCCCTAAGCTCTCATCCCCCATCCCTTGCTCTCCTTTACCCTCCCTCACCCTCAGTTTGCTCATGTAGATCTCATTATTTCTCCATCACTGGGCAATCCATGTGTCCTTCCTAGGGTCCTTCTTACTAGCTAGCCTCCCTGGAGCTGTGGGTTGCAGTCTGGTTATCCTTTGCTTTATATCTAGTATCCACTTATAAGTGAGCACATACTATGTTTGTCCTTCTGAGTCTGGGTTACATCACTCAGGATGATATTTTCTAGTTCCATCCATTTGCCTGCAAACCTCATGATGTCATTGTTTTTCTCTGCTGAGTAGTACTCCATTGTGTATATGTACCACATTTTCTTTATCCATTCTTCAGTTGAGGGGCATATAGGTTGTTTCCAGGTTCTGGCTATTACAAATAATGCTGCTATGAACATAGTTGAGCATGTGTCCTTGTGGTATGATTGAGTATTCCTTGGGTATATGCCCAAGAGTGGTATAGCTGGGTCTTGAGGAAGACTGATTCCCAATTTTCTGAGAAACTGCCATACTGATTTCCAAAGTGGCTGTACAAGTTTCCATTCCCACCAACAGTGGAGTGTTCCCCTTGCTCCACATCCTCTCCAACCATGCACAAAACTGAAGTCCAAGTGGATCAAAGACCTCAACATAAATCCAGTTACTCTGAACCTAATAGAAGAGAAAGTAGGAAGTTCTATACCTTTGACTTGAAGTTTTTCTTCTTTTATGTCCATAATTGGTAGACTGGTCTTCTCATGGTGTCTCAAAGTACCTGCATAAAACATTCATGAATTTAAAAATGCATAGTATTTTATTTTATTAAGTGTCCCATTCTTCAACCTTGCCTTACACGCCCGATATTCTGTCTTCTACATGATCCATTCTGTTGGTGAAGCTTTCCACTGAGCTTTATTAGGGTTATTGAATTTTTCATTTCAAGTTTCATTTAAGTTTGAGTTTTATTCAATATTTCTCGTTATTGAATTCAGTTTTCATATCCTGAATTTTCATTATTTCATGCAGATGTTTATTTGTATTTTCTTCTACTTCAATCTCTAGTTTATTCTTGTCTTGCTTAAATTCATGCGAGTATTTATTGGTATCCTCTTTTAACTTCTTGAATTTCTTGAACATGTTTAGGATTATTCTTTTGAATTCTGTGTCTTGAAGTTCATGTAAGCTCTTCTCCACAGGGGAAATTAACACAGAACTGGGATAATTGCAGGAGACGCACTGTCTTGGTTTTTTGTAATTCATATTGCTCTTTTTGTTTTGCTGGAGGATCTTGTGCATCTGAAGTTAAGCTGTTTTTTGTGTGTTTTGATATGAGTTGTTATCCCACCAGGTTGGAGAATCCAGGTGGGGTGGCAGGATGATTGGCTTAGGGGACCTCCAAGACTTGGAACCAAGGATAATAGATCTCTTAGTAGTAGGCATGGGCAGGTGGAAAGTGTCCAAATGCAGGGACCTGGACTATGTTTATTGGGAGGACCACAAAGGGTGAGGATAGGGAAAGGGTTATCCTGATGGGTCTGGCTGCTTGAGCTAAGTGCCTTAAGAGGCACCAAGTGGAATATGGAAGAGCTGAACTTGAAGATGGGTCTGGTCTCTGATCAGGGGCTGACCCTGTCTGGTAAGCAATGCCATGGACATATTGTGCCATGATCTGCAAAGGGTACCAAGAAAAGAGGTAGGTTTGGGTAGAATAAAAAAGAGAAATATGACTACCTATTCAGCAGTGCAGTCTGTGTGGGTCTCAGGCAAGGTAAATAGGGTTTTGGGAATCTAGGTAGGAGGAAGGAAAGGGCTCTACTTAGGATCAGCATTAGCTTAGGGTGCTAGAAAGGTCGGGTGGGGCAGCTCATTAGGGATGAAAGTAAGGGACGTAACTGGTAATTTGAGTTTCTGAGAAAGGTGGGCAGGGAGTTGGGCTTATAGTCATTTATAATTACTGAGGAATATGCTGAGAATATGAGAATGTAGCCTGCTGTGGGATGTTCTGTATGTCAAATGTGTTGCTGATTAGTCAATAATTAAAACACTGATTGGCCATTGGCTAGGCAGGAATTGTAGGCGGGACAAGGAGGAGAATAAAGCTGGGAAGTGGAAGGCTGAGTCAGAGAGACACTGCCAGCCGCCACGATGACAAACAGCATGTGAAGATGCCGGTAAGCCACGAGCCATGTGGCAAGGTATAGATTAATGGAAATGGATTCATTTAAGCTGTAAGAACAGTTAGCAAGAAGCCTGCCACGGCCATACAGTTTGTAACCAATATAAGTCTCTGTGTTTACTTGGTCGGGTCTGAGCGACTGTGGGACTGGCAGGTGATAGAGATTCTAGCTACAGTAGCCAACAAAACTTAAAACTGATTTAAAAAAAAGAGTGAAAATTTGACTTTTCTGATACTATATGATCAAGTGTTATGAAACAAGTTGTGCCCTAACTTTAGAACTACACAGACCAATTATATCTTTTTTCTTTTTAGGATATTTGAGCATATTTCACACAATTAACAATGGAAAGTTTTAACAGCAAACTGTTATTACTTATTCTGTCACTAAATACGTTTTTGTGCCATGATAGGGTCTTTAGGATCCCTTAGGTTATATTGTCTTTTAAATAAAGGAATAAAATGTTTCTGATTCCCTTCCATTTGTTATATTCTATGAGTTTCCATGGTTGGAAGCAAAATGATTGTCTTCATACTTTGATGTCTGGGCTCATAATGCTTTTCCTTAAAGTATTTTATTTTGACTGTTTTATTAATTTTTATGTATATGGGTGTTCTGTTCTGTTTCTGTACACCGTGTGTGTGCCTGATGCAGTGGAAGCCAGAAAATGGCACCAGATTCCCTGAGACTGGAGTTACATTTTGCTGTCAATTGCCACGTGGGTGCTGGGAATCAAAGCCTGCTCCTCTGGAAGAACAACTGAACCATCTCTCCAGCCCACTTGACAAGGTTTAAGGTTATAAGGAGGATGGTTTAATGATAAAGGCTACACTGGTCCACTAGTTGACTTTGAGATTAGAGACTGCTTTGATTAATCAATGCCTGCTGATAAACAATGTGCTTGTTTGTCAATGTGACTTTAGGCTTGTTCAACTCAACATTAGTCCCGCATAAATCTTGAGAAAAGGAAGCCAAGGAAATATTTTCTTTTTACTAATGCTTAATCTATGTACTGATTTTCTGATTTCATTGGTTCATTTAAAAATAAACACATGTACCCCAAGAGATGAAACAAAGCAAAACAAAATGATGAATTTTGGGCAAGTGAGTGGATGTTTCAGAGTTCCTCTGGCTGCTTTTTTTTCCCTCCTTCCTTTCCTTGAATTTCATGGCAGGCATTCTGTACATATGACCAACACCAACAGCACCAAACAAAGGCATCTTCATGGACACTTAGAATAAATCAAGGAAACAGAAACTAACCCCCAAATGCAGCAGATGACTATTATAAATATCATATCTTCTTGGAAGGTGCTGTGAATGGGTTTGATGTGTGTGTGAAATGCTACAAACTGACTAGGTAGAGAGGAAGATGTCTAAGGAGGAATAGTTACTGAGCTCAGATGCACAGTAACATTTAGGAAAGTTTAAAGGAAAGCTGAAATGGTAGAACATGCATGTGGCTCTGAGATAGAGCAGCACACAACACACGTAGCGGGTGGAAACAGAATAAACCAATGTGGTCCTGGCATGGTGACATAGGCCTGTGAATCCAGGATTTGAGAGGGTGCAGGATTATAAATTTGAGCCACTCTTGCTCTTTAAGAAGATACTGTCTATATAAGTAAGTAAGTAAATAAATAAATAAATCTAAAGACAAAAGTCAAAAAACCAACAAAAATCCAGGCCACTGTGCCTGCCATGCAGACAACAGAAACAGGATTAGACAAAAATGGAGAGAGACAGTGGTAGTTGGTCATGCCACATCTTGCTATCTATGCTAAAGGTAGATTTTAACCTGTAAAAAAAAAAAAAAAAAAAAAAAAAATCGGCCGGGCGGTGGTGGCGCACGCCTTTAATCCCAGCACTCGGGAGGCAGAGCCAGGCGGATCTTTGTGAGTTCGAGGCCAGCCTGGTCTCCAAAGCGAGTTCCAGGAAAGGCGCAAAGCTACACAGAGAAACCCTGTCTCGAAAAAAAACAAAAACAAAAAAAAAAATCATCAAAAGTACAAACTGGAAGAGATGCCAACAACTTGACATAGTTAAATTTTGTACTATGAAAAGAACAATTTGCTGCTGGGCGGTGGTGGCACATGCCTTTAACCCCAGCACTTGGGAGGCAGAGGCAGGCGGATCTCTGTGAGTTCGAGGTCAGCCTGGTCTACAGAGCGAGATCCAGGAAAGGCGCAAAACTACACAGAGAAACCCTGTCTCGAAAAAACAAAAACAAACAAACAAAAAAAATTAAGGGAATATAGAGAGAGCCTTAATAATAGTCCAGTACCAGTTCAGGAGAGAATGCCACTTTGGAAGTGGTAGTATGGGGTGGATAGAAAGAAAAGAAAATTGAAGATGTCACTGGAGAGCACCCTACAATTTCTGTGATATATCCACCTTTGAAACTTCAGAACCTAGAGCAATCTTTAATTTTAAAGAATTAAAAAGGTAATTTGAATTTTAAAGACTCAGGTACTATTTGATTTGAGTAAGTTTACTTAGTAGAGATGGCTATCTGAATCCATACTGGTGTGGCAAACTTGGCTTTCTCCTTTAAGAAATGTTAGCAGGATTAGAAGTTTAGCAGGCTGTCATTGTGATGTATAAACAGCAAATATGACTTACTTGGCCTCAGGCCCATGCATTTGCCCTTTTGTTACGTGGACAATCACTGGCTGTGGTTTGCAGGGCAGGATTTCAGAATTCCTCATTGAGGGGATGACTCTTTTGAAAAGTATTCTAACTTCATTTAAACACAAGGAATCATTTCCGAAAAATAAGGGAGTGTTTTTGGCAAGAAATTTTATCCCTAGAAGCTGGACCATTTTACAGAATGCAACAAATAAGGAACGTAAATATTGTATTCTTGAAGGGAGTTTTGACTTTAATTAAGCTGCCTCCCTGGTTTTTAGAGAAATCTTGTTAAAATATCAATTCCCCTCAAGATGGCTGCAGTTTTATGAGGATAACTGGTGACAAGGGCTGACAATAATTGTTTGTCAATAGAATATCACAAACACAAAAAATGAGGCAGCAATCAGTGAATGCTGTCTTAGCACCGAAAGTGTGTCGAGGCATTTTGATGATGACGATTATTCCTTTCATTGCTCTGTGAGATAAGGTGAAGATGCACTGCTTTCATAAAATTACACTAAAGTTTAAGTAAATTCTTGAGTCATTTAAGGTATATCCAGTAACACATACATACCCTGGGTGAATGGAATGGACAGAGACTTTCAGATTACCTTTGATACATAAACCCCTTTCTGTCATATAATTTTGTTGGTTCTTCCTTGGCTAGCATATTGTGTGAAACTTCATTATAAATCCTATTAACTTTGGTGTTACCCAGAAAGTATGCTTTTGCCAGGTGACAACGCATCCACAAAGCCAACTACTTGTATGATGTTGTTGTTTGTCTGCCTAGGGCAAACAAGTATCTACCTATCTATTCACTTCAGGCAGGGTACCAATGACAAACTGAGGAAATTCTTTCACTGAAGTCTAGTTTTATGACAATAATGAATTTAATTAGGGTTACTTACCAGAACATGGACATAGGGTTAATTACAGGAGCCCAGCTTATGAATGGCTATACCCCCGAACAAAAAGGTATTTCTCTCACCCGACAACTGCTATGTATCTATAAACCCTTTGGGAGGGACATAGACTCATGAGATTCTCCTCTGTTTCATGACAGAAAGTTAATGGATTCAATCTTTTTAAAGATCGTATTTCAATTTATGTGTGTATTTGACTGTGATGGTAAATGCATACAGGTGCTTGCAGAGGCCAGAAGAGGGCTTTGGACCCCTCTGAGTAGAAATTACAAGCAGTTGTGAGCTACTCAAAACAGGTGCTGGAAACTGAGCTGAGGTCCTCTGGAAGAGCAGTAAGCACTCTTAACTGTCAACCTGTCTTTCCAGTCCCAATGGTCCCAGTCTAATGCAGGCTTCCCATTAACTTCCCGATCTTCTTTTAGTTAGGAGTTTACTTTAGTTAGTAAAGTAACTGTTCAGATTTCACACTTCAGAGACTTGCTTTGCTCTGTTGTACATGTTCGACTCCACTGTGAAAGACTGAGAGTAATAATGGGGAGGTCTCACACCTGAATATTACAAAGCAATGTAAAGTCTAACGCCAGAAAGTCATTTTAACTTGACTTAGTCTTGACATATGGAATACAAAATTTAATCATAGGTATCAAGGTGATTTTACTTAAAATTACACTCACAAAGCAAAAGATGCCAAAAGCATATGTTTTGCTAAAAGAAAAAAGTAAAAATTTAATCAAAGTCAAGATGATTAGCTGTTTGATGATGCCTTTTGAAGCACTCTTGTAAATTAAAAAATATATTATCACTAACATTTTTTTCTATCTGAAAAATAATGAAATAAATATTAGAAGTTCTTTTTGAAAAAAAATAATTACAGAGGGAAATACTTTGATCAACACTGCCATTTTTGCCAAGCTCAGTGATTTGTTCAACCTTTTAAAATATAACATTAAATGTAGACATTTAACATTTTACACCTATCCATTATATTCCATACCTTAACACTGTTTCTGCAATTTAGCAGAATAATTGGGAAGACTGTTACCTTGAAGTTAAGAATGTATAGAAAATAAAGTCAAAAATTTCAAAACTAGTGCTAGAATATCATCTAGCAGTCCATGATATGGTAGGAAATTAGGTCTCTATTGAAAAGTCATATTGTTCTCCTCAATTATCTTGTGATTAGATAATTCCACACAACATTCTTTTTAGTAATTTATGAATTATGTTATTGTCATTAAGGATCTTGCAACAAAAGACTTAATGGATGTAGAATCTATCTTTTCTCATCCCCCTTTCTGATTGCATTATCTGGATTTGAAGTAACACTTTTCCCGGGGAAAAGTTCCTACTCCATTAAAACTAGCTTCCAGTCTAGTTTTAGGTTTACCAGAAAAGCTACCATGTGAAAAATTTGCTTCCAGAAATAAAAAGAAAATTCTCAAAATTTCCAAGAAATCTCTTCAAATTGTGTTATGACAAAATTTTGGAATCACCAATGTTGTCTGTTGGACAAAGGAATACCTGCAACCTGTGATATCATTTATCAAGGAAAACCAAGGCACATAAAGCAAGTTTCAGTGCCAAGTGAGGGATGAATACTGGAGGTTCCATTGAGCAACTGAAACCAGCCTGAAATTATGCCATATTTTATCCAAAGTCCTTTATGCTAATATGGGTACATATTGTTTCTGTTATGCTAGTTCAATAGTCCTTTAGCGTTCCCTCCAGGCGCAACATACTCTATTTTGTTTGAAGTGAGATTGTAGTAAATCCTCCTGCAGGTTCACTTACATAGTCCCTAATCACCCTTTGCTAAGTACTGTTAAAATGTTCATATATTCGATGACACTAATATGAAACAGGAATGAGGCCAAAGGATATTTTGTTTGGGAATGTAGAGCTTTGGCATATTTTTATATTCCCAAATGTTATTTATTTGTTTAGAGATGATTATCTTTTAAAAGCTTGTAGGGCAAGTCTGTGGAATTCCATTGGATTTCATGTTTAACTCCACCGGTTTGAACTTGGGAAGCTGTTAAAGAGCATTCTTTTTAGTCTCCTTCCAACATCTAGCAACACAGGACAAATATCTTAGCATCTCCAGGCTTCAGTCACCTTAGCATTATTGCAAATCCTCTCTGTGAGATACGGTGCATGTTGTTGTTTACAGCTCTGCACACACTCTATAGTTAGAGTAAAAAGTGGGGTTCGAAGCTGGGCGGTGGTGGCGCATGCCTTTAATCCCAGCACTCGGGAGGCAGAGCCAGGCGGATCTCTGTGAGTTTGAGGCCAGCCTGGACTACCAAGTGAGTTCCAGGAAAGGCGCAAATCTACACAGAGAAACTCTGTCTTGAAAAACCAAAAAAAAAAAAAAAAAAAAAAAAAGTGGGGTTCAAAAGTCCTTCATATGATTACTTAATTCAAAAATCTTCATCTGAAATAAAACATTATAATCCTAATATGTTAATAATATGTGTATTTTACACAAAGAAGAAACCCACAGCATTTCAAGAATATTTCATTCAATATGGACCTCTATTGTTAAGACAACCCACATCCCTTAAAATGTTTGTATCACATTTCATAATTAATGCCAACCCTTTCTTGCCTTTACACTCTACACCAATTGCTGTTCTAAGAAATATTTTCTTTCCCTAAATGCCATGTGGGTGGTGATGTTCTACATGGGAAAGAACATAAAAAATATCACTTCTGAGATTGTTATTATTTCTTTATTTACATTCTCATGTTCTTATTTTTCTAAAAAAAAATGTTTATTGCTTAATAATTTCATATACAAATACATTGTGTGTAGACTGCCAGTTCTTTCAGAACCCCTTCACCTCACTACCAAATCCATAGCTTTTTCCTCTCCCCCCCCCCTCCTCCTTCTTTGGCCTACTCAATCCAATTAGTACTGCCCCTAAGTACATGTGTCTGTTCTGTCTACCGGAACATGGACAACCTCCCAAAAGGCCACACTACAAAAGGAAACCATGTCTCTTTCCCGAGCAGTCAAAACCTGCTAATAGCTCACGAGGTATGTGTGGGCCTCATGAGGCCCTCCTTTCCTGTGCTGGACTGTTAAGTGCCTTGCTCTTGTGCGGGTGTTGTGTTGACAGCTACGGTATCTGTGTGTTCATGAGTGTAGCAGGCAATGCACGTACGTACCAGAGATGTCCTTTTCCTGCAATATTCTCTGACCTCTGGCCCTTACAGTTTTCTGTCCCTTCTTCTGCAATGTTCCCAGAGTCTTGGTGACAAAGGGGTGTGATACAGGTATCATGCTAAGGACTGAGCATGCCATATTCACTTATCCTCTGCACGTCAACCAATTGTGACCTCTGTATTAATCATCTTTCATTTTCTCTGATGAAAGGTATTACACTAGCCTTTGGTATAAGTGGGAATATTTATGAGGCTACTTGATACTATGATGCTATGTTCCTTTAGCTCAATAATAGTAGTAGGATTTATGACCTCCCTATCTATAGGTACTCGACCAGGCTTACACTGCCAAGCATGAGCTTCCTCTTGTAAAGCAGCCCTTAAGGATAATTAGAAAGCTTTCACTGAGTCTCACATCATTCATGATATTAATGCACCAGTGAGTGTATCTTATTGGGCTGGTCATTATTGTAGCTAGCAGAGCTCATAGCTGGATAGGAGGATTATTGATGGCTTTTCTTCTCCCAGCAGCCTGCAAAGCAATATGCAAAACATCCAGGAGGGAGGAAGCCTCCAACTTAATGCTAGCTTGATTTCTTCATATTCTACAACCCAAGTGTGGCATCAATAACAATAAGTTATTACCACCAAGTTCTAATGGGTAGCCAAAAGAACTGGCAATAGGCTGAATTGTTGGGGATTTGGGGACATCTTCATCCAACAATTTGAAAGGCAGTATTCCATATCTGAAACTGGACTTTTTGTTTTTGAAAACCTTCATGGAGGAGGCTTATTCCTCCATGCAGAGCAACTCCAATTTAACTATATAATATATATTATCAAGTGTGATGTGTGATCTTGGTTGTCAACTTGGATGGATCTGGAATCAATTAAAATGAAAGTGACTAGGTCCTTTTGTGAGAGACTTTGTCTCTTTCATTTTATCATTCTTGGTCCAGGCTGTTCTCAAACTCATACCAGCTCTTCTACTTCAGCCTCCCAAGTGTTGGAACTAAGAGCATGAGCTGCCATGTCTTGCTGCCTGTCCCAAATTTTAAGAACAATTGAGTGTGTGCAGGGAGAAATATTTAGTTTCATTCTACATGAAGCCATCCAGCTTGTCCATTTATTGAAGATACTGTCTCCTCTCCAGTGTGCTTTTGCCTCTTTGTCAAAATCAGTTGGGTATAGGATCATGGACTTGTATCTGGGTCCTTAAGCCTGATCCACTGACCAAGGTGTCAGCTTTTATGAGAGTACCACCATGTTCATTTCTGTGGCTTTGTACGTGATTTAAAGCCAGGGATGCTCATAGTTTCAGTAGTGTTTTTATTGCTCAAGTTTGTTTTAGATATTCTGAAGCTTTTGTGTTTCCATATGAATTTTGAGCCTTTTTTTCCATTTTTATTAATAATTTCATTGGGATTTTGATGGAAATTGTGTTGAATTTGTAGATTGCTTCTGGAAGGATGGTCATTTTTACAATATTAATCCTATCAACCCAGAAACATGCAAGGTCTTTCCATCTTCTATTGTCTCCAATTTCTTTCTTCAGTGTCATAAATTTCTCATTGCACAACTTTTCTACTTCCTTGGTTTGACAATCCAACGCCAATACTAAGTCCTTGAAAGGGAGATTATAATATTTCAAAATATATGGTTATATTGTTCATGTCTCTCTCACTCTAGAGCTAGCAGCATTATTATGAGATGTGCACAGTCATGACCAAAAGATCACTAACGTATAGACACCAACCTGGGACCTTGAATGTCTGCCTGCTTATTGTAGTTAGTGTATAACATGTCAATGAGACCAAGGTATTAAGATGATGTCTGAACCAGAGTCAACTGTTGTAGCTGGAGTTTTCTCCAGTCCTGCCTGGTCCACAGTCAGGACAAATCTCTCTCACCCGCCAGTCCCACAGCCACTTTGACCCAACCGAGTAAACACATAGAGACTTATATTGTTTAAACTGTTTGACCTAATGGCTCAGACTTCTAGCTATCCAGTTCTTACATCTTAAATTAATCCATTTCTATAAATCTATACCTTGCCATGTGGCTCGTGGCTTACCAGCATCTTCACATGCTACTTGTCATGGCGGCGGCTGGCAGTGTCTCCTCCCACCTTCCTGTTCTCTGAATTCTCCTCTCTGTTAGTCCCGCCTATACTTCCTGCCTGGCCACTGGCCAGTTAGTGTTTTATTTATTGACCAATCAGAGCATTTGACATATAGACCATCCCACAGCAAACTGTTGCCATTTTGTCCATGTACTGATGACACTTTTGTGTATGAGAACTTCTTTCCTTGGTACATACACATATTTGTAGTTCCCCACTTCATATGATTACTCCTTCAAACTTTAGATTTCAAAATTTGGTCAAGCTCTATGCTGGAATGAAATAGAGAGGTGTATTTTTCAAATTAACAATAGTCAGCTAAATTATAGTGATTAAGTTCTATCATTTGAGATTTTTCAGAATTAAACTTAATGGTAAACATTGTATGGGAAAATTAAAGATACATGTTAGTTCGGGAAGCAGAAACACTTCATTCTTTCAGACTCTAGGAAAGGTATCCATTATAAGGATGTAAGAAGTTTTGCATGGAAAATAAAGATGGGAAGAATATTAATCCTGAAAATTATACTATCATAGTGGAAAAGACAGCTGGGTAGGTTGTTAGTGGAAACAGATGGGATACATAGGAGAGACATCACCTTCCTAACAGACCCTCCAAGTTCATTATTTTCCATCACTAGTATTATACCTCTCATTTCTCTTTGTACTTCTGCATATTTGTTGGGATTTTATGTTGCTGTGTATGGTATTCTGTCACCTCCCTCTTTTGCCCTCTTTCTCTACAGCCCAACAGAGCCTTACTACAGTGTAGGCTTGTCTCAAAAATCATGATTCTCCTACCTCAGCCTCCCAAAAGCTGGAAGGAGCAGGTGCATGCTACCACACCTGGCTACCTTTTCTATTTTCTTCCTCAAATGGTTTTTGGTTCTTTTTTTATTCCTGGATCTATAAAAAAAATTAGAATCAGATTGAAATGAATAAGTTACCTCAGTTATGCCCAATTTATCTGACACAATTAAGTAACACCTATGGCAATGAAAATATTTATATTATATTCATAACTTAAATATAATCCAAAATGTAAAACTAAAGCTATAGAATTAGAAAAAATTAATAGAAAATTTCTAAGTATTTAATTGTATTGGATCCATCTGGCAATAATTTTAGGAGACATTTCCTATCTTAGGTATTTTTTTTTTTTTTTTTTGGTTTTTCGAGACAGGGTTTCTCTGTGTAGCTTTGCGCCTTTCCTGGGACTCACTTGGTAGTCCAGGCTGGCCTCGAACTCACAGAGATCCACCTGCCTCTGCCTCCCGAGTGCTGGGATTAAAGGCCTGCGCCACCACCGCCCGGCTATCTTAGGTATTTTTACTTCTTCCTTAGTTTTATAACAGGAAGCTGCTATCAGAGGTTAGGTGTCTAAACAGCTGAGCAGTGAGGATATTACATGTTTGTTTTGTGAAATGGTCACACACACAAAACAAAAGGGTCAAAACATGATATTTCATCTGTACATATAAATTCAATTATATATTTATAGTACTTAGAAATACATGGCTAGGAAATAATGCTGACATGAAATACCCACATGGTATTTCACTACCTCCTCACAAGCACTTACCCTAGGATGCCCTTTCACACCCTAAGAAGTTCTAGACATATACCCACAAAGTACATACCAAAACCCACCCTGGCACATTTTGAAATGTTTCTAAAAAAATTAAGAACAGGGAATTTGTAAGATTGAAGTGTTTAAGAATCATTTGGAAAGCCCAATGATAATAAAAATGACTCCTCCATAGTCCCACGATTTCTATATGAGAGAACCACTCAGTTCTATTTTAGTTTAACAACCAGTATGCTAACCTATAATATATAACCATTGTGTATCCACAGCTAAACTGTCTTGGGCTATCCTTAGGCTCCTTGGTTAACCTATTCTCCTGGTAATTTGTTGGCTGGCGGGTCTTGAAATACATCTAGATAATTAATACTTTATCTCTCTCAAGGCTGAACATTTTCACCTTGGTTATAAAGTCTATATTCTCTGGTTTTCTAAACAAGTGCCTTACTCAGCCTTGATGCGGGGGAGGGGGAAGGGTTGGGGGTAGGACTACCCCAACTTGGTATGCCAGCCTGTGTTGACTACCCAAGGGAGGCCTTACCCTCTATGAGGAGGGAATGGGAGTGGGATGGGGGGCAGGAGAAAAGAAGGGAGGAGGAACAGGGGTTGGTATGTAAAAGGAAAGAAAAGGTTTTTTTTTTAAATAAAAAATTATTAAAAAACAAACTGGAAAAATTCTTTGTAGAATCATTTGAAATTAACTTCCAAGATAACCACTGTCACAGGGCTGTTCTGTTTGGTAAGTTAATGTGTTCTACACATATTTGTATCACATAATTTCTGCACAGTCTGTCATGCCTTATGCATAGATTTTGTGCAGTCATTTCCAAAGAATAATGAAATCCACACCAAATTCAAGATAGTTAAAGGTATGTTGTTCAGGGATGAAGGTATAGCTCAGGGTAGAGAGCTTGCCTAAAGAAGGCAAGGTCATGAATTTAGTTCCCAAGACTGAAGAAAAGTGTGTTAAAAAGTGTCTTGTTTCTTTGGACAAAATAAAGTAAACTTCAATTAACAAATTCCCTTTGGCTGCCATTGTTACAGTATCATTTAAAGGCACATTTGAAAAAACAAAACAGTTTTCTCTGTTAATCCTTAATATCAGGGTGTTAGTGTTTATATTCCTGTTGATACTTTGTCCAGCTCACCAGTTCTTGGGGCTTCTTTTTGGACAAAGCAGAGATCTTTTCTATCACTTTCTACTTTTAATAGTAACTATTTGCACATTTTAATTAACTGTATATACGGTGAACATATTTTTTACACTCTCTCATATTTAATTGTGTTTTGTAGTAGTAGGTGCTCAGGAAATACTTGTGACATAATTCAGTGAGCTGTAATGAAAATAAGAAACTAGAGGGCTGTGAATGAAGGGCTAGAATTAAAAGGCTCATCCACATTCAGGAGATGAATGTCATTCTTTTAAAATATTGACAGTATTTTTGTTGTTACGGTTTCAGGAAGTTAAGTTTTCTGGAATAATATAATTATTGTAAGTTATTGTATTTACTTTTGTTGTTAAAGATACAGACATTCTCGGAATCTGGCTTGATGAGACAATTGGAAGCGAGAGGTAGGGGGCTCTCCAGTTCCTAGTGAGATCAGGCTAGTAGTTCATCATTGTCTCAAAAATAAAATTTAAGAAAAGGAAAGGAAATTCACTTACATCCTTTTTGATGCAAATTTTTTCATTCAGTACAGTATATTTCCTAGAAAAAAATTACCTATTTGAAGATCTTACAAGGCTAGTTGATTAGTGTTGAGATTATGGAGTATTGGAGCATTGTATATGCTAAACTGTCTTGGGCTATCTCTAGGCTCCTTAATAATATTTTATTGCTTACCTCTGTTCTTGACTTACCATCTCTTCCACCATCAGGTAAAATACATGGGGTGTATTAAGGCTGATTTTCTCCAACCCAAAAGCCAAGAATGTAATCAGATAACTTCTAAAATTTCTATAAGAGATTTCCTTGCTTTACTGTAATCCATCTACCTGCTGTCTCTGCCAATGCGTGTGGTCGTGCCCTGACTTATGACTTTCTTTTGTTTTGTAAATATAAAGTGGTCATGAAATGACTTCCATGTTGGAACATGTTATTTTCAGCAACCTGAATCTATGTTCTAAGGTCATGGTCACTCATTGGCATCAGAATAAAAACTCCCACTCCCAAGCCGGGCGGTGGTGGTGCACGCCTTTAATCCCAGCACTCGGGAGGCAGAGGCAGGCGGATCTCTGTGAGTTCGAGGCCAGCCTGGTCTACAGAGCGAGATCCAGGAAAGGCGCAAAGCTACACAGAGAAACCCTGTCTCGAAAAAACAAAAAAAAAAAAAACAAAAAAAAACCAAAAAACAAAAAAAACCCCACTCCCCGTGAAGCTTGAACAGTGCTTATATCAAAAATTTCATGAATCAATTACTTTATTTGGAAACCAGTATTACTTCTCTATAATGTACTATTTAAGCAAAATAATACATGATTTGATTGTGCAAAATTAAAAATAACTAAGCACTGTATCAAAGTATATAAAATTATATCTTACATTACTAATTTATATCAAAGGACTTGGGTACTATTATTTTATATCATATTTTTTCTTGTTGAAGGCACATTCTAATCCCAAAACTTGACATAGTAAATGAATATTCATATTCATTAATTTAAACTTAAATATATATCTAGTATTGAAAAATTAAAAAATAATTTTATGTAGGTTATACTTTAGAGTTTTTCTCTACTATCCCATCCCAATGAAGGTTATTAGCTAACTATTTTACCATGAATATTTAATGTTATAATTTGCAATTCTTAGAACCTGCAAGTCATGGCAATATATATTAAATAAATCAGTGATCTGTGTCATTTCTTGATTGTTTTTCCAGAAAAAGAAAACACCCATATATATATAATTATAATGCATTATAATTACATAATTATATAATATATATAATAAATATATAATGCATATGACTACACATATAATTTCTTCTTCATATTTGTTTATTTACAGGGAAGAAATCAGTCATAAATTTAACTGGAAATTATTTAAGCATCAATGGCAATTTCCTAAGTTATCAATGAGTAGGCCCTTGTTTTTTTATTTATGTATACTGCTCTACTCAGATAATTACATTGCTCATGATAAAATTACTCAGAAATGCTATTCACTTCTTGTGTAAAGAACAGGAATCATGCTGGTATTTTTTTAAATTATTGTGTATACTTCATTATGAAATTCTGAGCTTTCTTTAGCATTTTTTATTTTAGTAGTTGACAATCTTCTAAATTAATTTAAGCAGAGAGTGGCAACATTTATAATATGCTCTAGCTAGATAATGTTTGTGTGTAGTGAGTGGGCTCATCAAAGTTGCTATAATTACACAGGACTGTACTCTTCATATAAAACACACATTCACACAGAGATTATACAAAAGCCCATAACACAAATTTGATTTAGATGAAGTAAGTCATTTGCAAGTTCTCCAATAGTTTGGGATGGCCATGATCAAACCTGAACTAGATTTATGCACCTAAAATCTGCCCCCGCCTGTCCTTTAATATTACCACAGAGGATTAGGGATGGGTGAACCCAGCCATGTTTTGGGTTCGTCAAACATCTTGAACTACTTTTCCAATGTTCTGGGTTAGGCAAAACCCAAAATGTGTTTTGCCAAGCACAGTTTCTCTTAATTCTAAAACCCAGGAGTATTTTAAGGTAAATTTAATCCATATGGTTCTGATTCATTTACACTAAACTCATCAAAATGTTCTGTCTTAAGAGCTATTTGATGTGCAAGAAGCTTTTTGAATATTTTATAAGCCATTTAAAATCCTATGCATTGGCCAAGAGCAAGTGAACTCAAATTCTAAAGTGACCAAGTTTGGTTACAGAATTGAAACACCAAGGTTGTACAAAGTTCTAAACTTGGCTACACATAGTTCAATCCATGGTAAGAACATATATTAACTTTTTTTTCCAGAACGTAGATTGTGTAACACAATGAGTAGTGAACAAAATGCAAAATAGGGCATGGAAATATAAAGAAGCCAAGTGACAAATAATTCGAAGCAGATTGAATGTCTGTTCTTTAGCAAGAAGCATGCATGAGCTAACATAATGGGGGATGACACCGCATCTGTTTTCATTTTTCTCTCTTTTGGGAAGACTTTCTTCTTTTTTGGACTGGATTTGGTTTTATTCTGCAAGGTTCTCTCCTATTTGAATCTTTGAGGTAATTAGAGAACTTATAGCTAGCATTTCAGTGCTGACACTAAGGAGAAAAAAAATGATGTTTAATACTATAAATAAAAGGGATAGTCTTTTGTCATAAAATCTATAATAGATTACTCACAATATTTATTAAGTTTTCACCTTACTATTTCATATAACATTTAGATTTCTGCAAAGGAATGATGGTTAATTGAGATTCACTATAAACTTTGATACTCCACAGCTCAAATTGACCATCAAAATCCTATCACTTACATATTTAGACTAGCTAGTACTTACTGAAATTTGCTACAACCTCTTGACTATATATATCTAAATATATTTTACCTCCTACTGTTATTTCTTTCTATAATACTAAGAGGATAAGATTATATTAAAATAGATTCAAAAGTGATGGTAATTAGGGGATTATCTATATACATATTAATACTAAGAAGTAAGACATAAAAACAGAGTGAAGAATAAGACATTGCCACAGCAGAACAATTTATCACAAGGTTGGAATCTTGTTCCTACTTTTCAGTTATGCAAATGTCTAAATGCCAGACCCAGACATTGAATGAAGTTGAATAAACATCAATAACAATTTTTGCATAAACTTTGACAGTTGCTCTTGAGGAAAGCTTGTTTTTCCTACTGTTGTTGGCTTAAGAAACATTTTAGTGGCTTACAAAATATTCTGTTGTAATAGAACACAAATGATAATAAATATCTTTATCCTTATTATTTCAACTATTCTATCTATAGTCTCTCTTTGCACTTTTTCAAGAACAGTAAGGATTGACAAAGAAGATGCCAATGAAGATGTGGAGGGAAGAACAGGATAATACAATGAGATTGATTCCTGAGTAAAATGACATCCTCAAATATTTCTATTCTCTCATTTTGCTTATATCCAATATCCATTTTAATATGCCATTCAAGCTTTTAAGAGTAAGGTCTCTAACTCATTATTTAATAATTAACCAAAATTTTATATCTATCTATCTATCTATCTATCTATCTATCTATCTATCTATATATATATATATAGAGAGAGAGAGAGGTATATAAGAATGTTAAAATTTTTTTGACCTTTCTTTTAATTTAAATTTACCCTCTGAACAGTGAGGACAACAATACCAAAGTCTCTCAGATTTCATTTGTTGAAAATATAATGCAATGTTAACAAAATTCCTGTGTTCACTGGAGTTTGCAGATGGGGCTTTTGTTGTAGGTGATTTGGTTATGCAGTCCATTGGGATGAATGGGCTACAGAGAGAAAATCTTTGTTATCAAGGTCAGCATCATCTGAAGATCTTACCAGATGCTGGCCATGTGCTTGCCTAGACCTTCCAGATCACATAACTATGAACTAAACTTGTTTTCTTTATAAATTATCCAATCTTAGATATCTTGTTATAGCATCAGAAAAATGAACTAAAACACTTGAAAAGCTAAAAGTTGAATAAACTTTAGAGCCAAATAATTGTCAAACAAATGATACCTGTAAGATTCAAAGCCTATTTTCGTTGAACTTCTCCATGATGGACTCTCTTACCTGAATACCCAGTTCACATTCCATTATGTTCAGGTCTTTGCAATGGAAACTTAACTAGATGGCAGCCTTTGATTGTTCTTTCAAACACTAATCTGTGATGTTTCTGTGATGATGTTTTACAGATACAGTTATAGACCATAATTCATCACTTTGGGTAAGAAAAATACCCTAGGTTTACAAATGGGCTTGAACCAATGCTTTGGAAGGAGGAAAGAGCATAGCAGAGGGTTCTCTAAGAAAGGAGAAACTCTTCTTGTGGAAAACATTGTCACCTTTAATGATAACTTCCAGCCTGCTATACCTGTCCCCGCCACCGTGTGGACGGACGTTAGACCCTTGAGACATGCCCACCAGACATCAGTGCATGTGTCAAGTAGGATAATCTCTATTGTATGACTATCCTCTACTGTCTGTGTACAGTATCCTTGTAGAATCCTTGGCACATAGATATATGTACCAACCATCAATGGAAAAAGAGTCCATGAGTTTAAAAAAGAGAAAGGAGTGATATATAGGAGACTTTGAAGGAGGAAGGTAGAGAAGGGGATAAATGATGTAATCAAAATATAATCTCAAAAATTAAAAGTAATAAACATGATTTAAAGTCTATTCTGTGCTGTTCCAGCATTATTTTTCAGGTAGCTTGCATTTAAATTTACAGAGATCAATTACTATTTTTCATTCTAAGTTCATGAAATTCTATAGAAATTACCTATTTGATTAAATAATCAAATAAATAGATCACCTTTTTATTATAATGTGTGTGTGTGTGTGTGTGTGTGTGTGTGTGTGTGTGTGTGTGTGTGTTGTACATGTACATGTGTTGCTTGGAGGCAGTTGCATAGAAGATAACAGGTGTCTTCCTCTATGACTGTCTATCTATGTTTTTTAAGGGTCAGTCTCTCAGTAGAACTGAGCTCAGCATTTTTCAGCTAGACACACTGGCCACCAAGTGTCTCTGATTCTTCTGTCTATGACCCTCCAGTCTTGGGACTGCAGGAACAATGACCACACTTAGCTTTTCCCATGAGCACTGGGGTCATAACTCAGCTCCCTGTGCTTGTGCTTTCACCCATTGATTATTGATTGATTACATTTGATGACTACCTCCTACCCCACAAACAGTTTTGATGCCCATCTTCATGCTTCAAGGCCTTTTCAAATATCTATTGAAATGAAAATCACCAAGCCTTTCAGTAGTTCAGTTCTAGCCTGGCAGTTGATAACACGTAATCAGTTTTTTAAAGTGCTAAATTTCTTCAAATATAAAGACAATGTCTATACACGTTTTCACACAACAGCACTAATGGGGGTCAGGTCCCCCATGTCACTTGTACTTTTCATTTTGAAAAAGTTATGAATTTCTTGTAACAGTGTCCATCTGCTGCAAAAAAGAAGCTAGTATGATGAAGGGAGAGAGCTGCACTTATCTGTGTATATAAGGATAAGTATTCAGGAATTCAGTTTAAGATTATACCATTAGAAAAGTGACAATAAGAGGGTCTTCTATAGGGTCCATAACCTCACCAGCCACAGGTACATAGCTGACAATTTTAGGCATGAATCCCTCTCCACATCACAATAATTGAGGGGGCCATAAGTCCAATTAGATATCTTTTGGTTACCCCCAAGATATAAGTATCATTGTTTCACCCTTGAGGCTGCCTTGCCATGCTGAAGGTTGTTGTGATTCTTAGTCTTTACACTTAGGAGTCACGGAACATGGCAAAAGAGAGTTAGAGACATGGCAAGAGACAAAGGACAAGGATGTCTGTTGTGAGATAGTGCCTTCTCTATATGACGGGGAAGCTGAACTCACGAAATCCCAGTAACATGGCTGCCAAAACAAGGTCAGCATAGCAACGCTGATTTACATGTCTGTGTGCGTGGGAGAAATCTCACAAGGCCTCACTACAGGCAATTAGTGGATGTTGAGAGAGAGAGAGAGTCTTTAGAGACAAGGTTCCTGATAGGTTATCCAGTTCCAAGTGGTGGTTTTAAACATACATTTATACCCCCTCACACAATACACACAATCACACCCACAACACACACACACACACACACACACACACACACACACACACACACACACACACGAACAACACTAAATGGACTCAACTGCTTGTATGTATATATTCATGTATGTATATTTGTATGTATGTATATGTGTGTAGCAATAATAATTAAATGGACTTTAAAGAGCAGGTAAGAAACAAAAGGAATTGAAGAGGTGATAAAAGAATGGAAATTATCGAAATATGGTACTCATGGACAATTTTTTTTTACAAAATTAAAACATTTAAATATGAGAAAGAAAAGAAAATTTGGAGGGGTATTCTGGAATCTAGGAGGAGTTTGTGGAATGGTGGGTGTGAATATAATCAAAATATATTGTATGCATGTATAGAATTCTCAAATAATTAATTATGTATGCATATATATTTAAAAAGCAATCATCCGGTTAATTGAGAAAACATGAAATTTATACAAGTTTTACAGACAAGGATGCTGAATTTGCAGCTTGAAACAAACTTAAGGTCTCTTAATTGGATCTACTGTAAGAATGAAGACCATTCTCAGCAATCAGACTGTCCACGTTCCAGAAAATGTTCACATCATAGTTATTGTGAAGAGCTTCAAGAGAGGGAATTCAATAACAAGAATGTCAAGCTGTATCTCCTTGGAACAAAAAGAAGAGACTTTGGGTAGACACATGGTTGGGAACAGAAAGGATCTGGCTACTGTGTGACCAATCTGTAGTCATGTTCTGAACACGACCAAGGTTGTTACACTGGACTTCCATTACAGGATGGGGTCTATGTATGCTGACTTGTCCACCAACGTTGTTATTCAGGAGAATGGGGTTTTCGTTGAAATAGAAATTTTTTGGGAAATA